>NC_140247.1:16621591-16666591 GCF_949987555.1 Borostomias antarcticus | reverse complement strand
CCTTCCTTCCTTCCTTCCTTCCTTCCTTTTCTGCTTCTGTACTTCTTCATTTCCTTCATTTGAACCAAGTTTACAGTCACTTTAAACTGGGGATGAGACATTCCCTGAGAGAAAGAGGAGAAGGAGGGGGAGGAGGAGGTCTGTGTGTGTGTGGGGGGGGGGGGTTGGGGGTTTGGGAGACTGAGTCAGTGTGATGCAGAGGGACCCGGCAGCACCCCCAGTCCTGTTCTTTTCACTCAGCGCCATTTTGTCTTTTTAATGCATTTTTTTAAGAGAGAATCCAGCCTCATTTTAGTCTGCCATGTTCTCACAGAGAAATTTAATTAGCGTGACATTATTTGAAATAGTCTCTCTCTCTCTGTGGCCGGATACTGTGCGTCTCTCTCAGTGTGGAGAGGTTTCATAACAGCTCAGCGCTCCTCCGACTGCTCCTCTCTGAATGAGGGGCTCTGGCCCCCACTACTCTTCCATCAAACACCCAAAAAGGGGGAGGGGGAGTTAATTGGGGAAATTACTGACGAATTTCCATATCAGCTGCTGATTTTTTAATCTTTTAGGTGATAATAGATTTTTAATGAGTCAGCAGAGAGAGGGGGGGGGGGGTGAACAGGACCCCTTATCTCACCAGAACTCTCCTCATCAGCGCTTCTGGAAACTTTCCGGGGGCTTTTTGGTGTCGTTGTAGAGAGGGTTCTGGTGTGTCTGGACCGGAAACACACCCCCGTGACGGTGAGGTGGAGCTGCTTTAGACCTGACGCCACAACCCCAGCCCCATCACAACCCCATCACAACCCTATCACAACCACAACCCCATCACAACCCCATCACAACCCATCACAACCCCATCACAACCACAACCCCATCACAACCCATCACAACCCCATCACAACCACAACCCCATCACAACCCATCACAACCCCATCACAACCCCAGCCCCATCACAACCCCATCACAACCACAACCCCATCACAACCCATCACAACCCCATCACAACCACAACCCCATCACAACCCATCACAACCCCATCACAACCCCAACCCCATCACAACCCCAACCCCATCACAACCACAACCCCAACCCCATCACAACCCCATCACAACCCCAACCCCATCACAACCCCAACCCCATCACAACCACAACCCCATCACAACCCCAACCCCATCACAACCACAACCCCAACCCCATCACAACCCCATCACAACCACAACCCCAACCCCATCACAACCCCATCACAACCACAACCTCATCACAACCCCATCACAACCCCATCACAACCACAACCCCATCACAACCCCATCACAACCACAACCCCATCACAACCCCATCACAACCACAACCCCATCACAACCCCATCACAACCACAACCCCATCACAATCACAACCCCATCACAACCCCATCACAACCACAACCCCATCACAACCCCATCACAACCACAACCCCATCACAACCCCATCAGAACCACAACCCCAACCCCATCACAACTCCAACCCCAACCCCATCACAACCCCATCACAAACCCAACCCCATCACAGCCCCAGACACATTGCAGCCCTAGCCCTAACCCCGACACCAGGCTCCGCCCCATCTGCAACCACAGCCCAGTTTAGGATCCCTGTTGAGTGGATCCAGCTGTTCTAAGAGAAATGCTTTGTGAGCCCGTACACTCAGTCTACCTTAGGGCAGACAGAAACCTTACCCCCTAACCCCTAACACCCCTCCCATCATAACCCAACTAATCTAACCCAACAACCCTCACATCTGCACCCCTGTCCCCGTGACCTCAGCCCTGACCCCGTGACCTCAGCCCTGTCCCCGTGACCTCAGCCCTGTCCCCATGACCTCAGTCCTGACCCCGTGACCTCAGCCCTGTCCCGTGACCTCAGCCCTGTCCCCATGACCTCAGCCCTGACCCCGTGACCTCAGCCCTGTCCCCGTGATCTCAGCCCTGTCCCCGTGACCTCAGCCCTATCCTCGTGACCTCAGCCCTGACCCCATGACCTCAGCCCTGTCCCCGTGACCTCAGCCCTGTCCCCGTGACCTCAGCCCTGACCCCATGACCTCAGCCCTGTCCCCGTGACCTCAGGACCTGTCATGTGACGTGCTGAAAGCCCTCGCCACTCATTTCAGGAGTCATCATCTGATATTCACCCTGATTCAGAGCTCTCTCTCTCTCTCTCTCTCTCTCTCTCTCTCTCTATCTCTCTCTACCTCTATCTCTCTCTTTCTATCTCTCTCTACCTCTATCTCTCTCTCTCTCTCTACCTCTATCTCTCTCTCTATCTCTCTCCCTCTCTCTCTCCCTCTCTCTCTCTCTCTCTCTCCCTCTCTATCTCTCTATCTATCTCTATCTATCTATCTCTATCTCTCTCCCTCTATCTCTCTCTCTCCCTCTCTATCTCTCTCTCCCCTCTCTCTCTCTCTCTCTCTCTTTCTCTATCTCTCTCCCTCTCTCTCTCTCTCTCTCCCTCTCTCTCCCTCTCTATATGTATCTCACGATACAGGGTCGATGGATCCGAGGAAACCAGAGATCAACTCGGCAACTATTAAACAACGGACAACTAAACTATTTCAAACCGTGAACCATGCGCAAGTACTATGGAACCCTAAAACAAAGCCAAAGGGAATTTTTGGTGGACATTTAAACATTCGGAGCGTCGTTTCTAAGACTGAACAACTTGAACATTTATTCACAGATTCAAACCTTGATTTCCTCTGCCTGACAGAAACTTGGTTAACTCCTACTACTCCATTAGCTTCATTTAAAATCCAGGGTTATAATGTATATAGACGTGATAGAATTAAAGTAAAAGGGGGCGGGGTCCTAATTTATGTAAAAGAAAGCATTCAAAGCAAACAAATTGTTACAGCTGAAAGTACTTTGGAGTGTCTAGGGGTTACTATTACTTTATCTCCTGAAATGTCATTTGATGTATTAGTGCTTTATCGACCACCCACTGCGAAAAACTGTTTCTTTGATTCATTATCTGTATTACTCAAAAGACATGTTGGTAAAGAACTCCTCCTTATGGGAGACTTCAATCTAAACTGGTTAGACAAAACACGGCTAAAGAAACTTAAAGATATCACAAACTCCTTCCAGATGGCACAAATGATAAATAAACCTACTAGAATTACAAAGTTTTCCCAAACCTTACTAGATCTTATTTTCACCAATAAAGCTGACAGAATCACAAAAACATACAATCTAATTACTGGACTCTCCGATCATAACTTAACACTAATTGCTAGAAAACTGACAAAGACACCCTACAGATATCAGAACGAGAAGGAAAAGAACCCCAAGATCACTTTTATCCCCAGGCGGAATTTAGAACTATTTGAGAATGAGCTAAAAGAAACTAAATGGAATGACACTGTTGCAAATAAATCATGTCAACATGCCTGTGTTGACTTAATATCTGAAATAAGACATATCCAAACAAAGTATAGCAAAACGATGACCCAGAAACCTAACTTAAAACGTTGCCCGCCCTGGTTCAATAGTAAACTATGGGACCAAATGAGAAAACGAGACGCAATTCTGAAAAAGTCACTAAAATCAGGACTAAATAATGATTGTCTATTATACAAAGGCCTGAGAAATAAAGTCACATCAGAACTTAGAAAGACCAAAGCAATTTTCTTCCTTGATATGATCAAACAAGCAAAAGGCAATAGTAAAATGCTATGGAAAAGCATAAATAAATTAACAGGAAAGGAAAACCCCAAGTGTGGCAACATACAGCTAAAATCAAATGGTTTCATACTAGAAAAAAGCCTAGAAGTAGCATCACATTTTAATAATTATTTTATAAATTCAGTTATTGAACTGGGACAGAACTTTTCCAATCCCACTGCTCACCTACACCGAGTCTCAGTGAATGACCAAACAGCTTTAACCCTGACACTCGTAAACGAGGCAAAAGTTAACAAAATCCTATCTACTCTGTCAAGCAGCAAAGCAAAGGATATATACGGTCTGGATACAGCACTACTAAAAAAGCAAAAAGACCCCCTAACTTCACCAATAACCCAAATAATAAACAAATCTATTAATGAGAGTATCTTTCCCAATGCCCTGAAACCTGCTATCATAACCCCTGTACACAAATCTGGAGCTAAACAGGAGATAAGCAACTATAGACCAATTAGCATACTTCCTGCCACCTCGAAGGTACTGGAAAAGGTTGTACAACTGATTGCACTTCTTGAGTCAAATGCCTTCCTACATCCTATGCAGTTTGGGTTTAGAAAAAACACTCCACTGAACTGACTTCACTTCCTAGAAGTCATTAAAACAAAACTTGACAAAGGAGGAGTGGTAGGAGCAGTCTTCCTTGACCTGTGTAAGGCTTTTGATACAGTACAGCACAACATCTTAATATGCAAACTGGGAAACTACAACCTCTCCACAGCTACACTAAGCTGGATACACTCCTACCTGAATGGCCGCCAACAGTGTGTGCGGATAAGAGATCAGTCATCGCCACTAAAAGCCTGCTCGATGGGAGTTCCACAAGGCTCGATACTAGGACCATTGTGGTTCAGCCTTTATATAAACGATCTCCCATCAGCTTGTAGAGATTCTGATATAGTTATGTATGCCGACGATACAGTAATATTCGCACACGGAAAGAACGAAAGGGAAGTCGCAAAGATACTATCCAAGGAAATGGAAAATGTTGAAAAATGGTTACTCGACTCATGTCTCACCCTAAATGTGAGTAAAACAGTAAGCATGTACTTTACAAACCGTAACAAACTTAGAGATTGTCCAGAAATTTGTGTCAATGGACAAATCATCAAGAACGTACATGAATTTAAATACCTGGGTGTCACTCTGGATCCGACCTTGAACTTTAAGAAGCATATTAAAAAACTAGCCAACTCGCTGAAGTTCAACATGGCAAACTATCGCCACATAAGGAGCTCTCTGACACTGGATGCATCAAGCACATACCTGAATGCAATGATACTCTCTCACCTCTCTTATTGTATGTCAAGCTGGTCTCAGGCAGGCAAAACAACACAAAGACCTCTTGAGTCACTATATAAAAATGCTCTCAAAATACATGACAAGAAATCACGATACTATCACCACTGTAATATCCTTTGCAAATATAATATGCTAAACTTTGAAAATCTGATCATGTACTCAAATGTCTGTCTTATGTTTAAAATCATCCATAATGCTGCTCCTCCCCCCCTGAGAAAGTTTGTAACACTCAGCTCTGAATTAATTACTCGAGCCACTAGGTCAACAACTCAGAGGGCGTGCAGAATCCCACAACGTAAGACTGCTTTTGGTCAATCATCCTTCATCTTTACGGCCATAAAACAGTGGAACAGCCTTCCAAAAGAACTCACAACAACAACAAGCTTTCATAGCTTCTCTCGCCTCACAAAGCAGTGGATACTCGCTCAGCAAAGCTGCGCGCACCTGTAGTCAAGTGTGTGTGTGTGTGTGTGGCACATATGTATGGGGGCTGTACCTAGGGTTTGTTTTTTAAGGGTTTGGGGAGGTTGGGATGTGGGTATAGGGGATGAGTGAAATCTTTGCTACATAACTTTTTTGTATTCCTTCTATGTATGTAACTTTCCTACTGTGTACTATTTGTCCCACTATTTTAAGACTGTATATTTATTTGCCCAGGGACTGCGGGTGGAAATTAGCTGTTTAGCTATAACCTTGTACAGTGCATCTTTCCCTATTCTATAGGGTAAATGTCTACTGTACCTTGTCCCTGTCTTAAAAATAAATAAAATCAATCAATCTATATATCTATCTATCTCTCTCTCTCCCTCTCTATCTCTCTCCCTCTCTCTCTATCTCCCTCTCTCTCTCTCTCTCTCTCTCCCTCCCTCCCTCTCCCTCCCTCCCTCTCTTTCTCTCTCTCTCTCTCTCTCTCTCTCTCTCTCCCTCTCTCTCTCTCTCTCTCTCTGTGTGATCAGAGCCCATTAGTGTGCAGACATGCTGTTCTGTTCTCTGTCTGAGCTGGTCCCAGACCAGCAGTACACCCCTCTCTCACAGGAACAGCAACGGGAAAGAAAAGTGATATCATTCCATCTCTAAATGGAGAGAGAGGGGGGGAGAGGGAGAGAGAGAGAGATGGAGGGAGAGAGAGAGGGAGGGAGAGAGAGAGAGAGTTCCGGAGTTCCAAGCAAGAGCAGCTGCACTAAAATTATCTCCTAAACAATGCCCTAACTTTCCATGGAAAAACTGAAACAAAAAACAGAGACATCTTGATAAATACGTGCCTAGAGGTACTTAGAAGATACTGGGACAAGTACATCCCTAAAATCCAAGATCTTGAAACGTAAAGCCAGAAAAAAAAAAAAACTGAAGCTAGCTAAATCTAAACGTCAGCTAGCTACAAGCTCAAGCCAACTGACCAACTGAGAGCTTAAATCGGAATCAGTGGACCTATCTAAAGAACCAAAACAAGTCTGGAAAACAAAGGACTGGTAAGCCTTCCTGTTTTGGAAAACTGGGACCTTTTCTCCAGAAAAAAGGACTTGACCGTTGTACGCCTAAAGTCATGTCAGAAAGATAGCTAACAGAAACGGTTTGTTTCACTGGAGACCACCATACACACAACAGAATGCAGAAAAGTGGAGTATCCTGCTAAGTGTAAAAGTGTACAAGCTAAGAAGAAACACAAAGAAAAGACCCTACAAGAAAACCCTGAGTGCCTATATGCAGATTACTTCCTCCTCAATGGCAAGATAATTAAAAACAACCTGATCTTCCACACCAAACATCCAGAGCTATGGAGAGATGCTGTTTGTAACAACTACTGTACCAGTACACCTCCAAAAAGGGAATCGGCCGCGGTGGCAGAGTGACCATTTGTCAGGATGAGAGTCTGGACACTGAGAACCCTGTGCTGACCATAACCTATTATAAAACAAAAGGCATGGTTCTGCTCCAGGGAAACGAGACCAGTTTCATCATGTTTGAGAAGATGTTTCACCAGCTGAAAACCGAAGTGGACAGGAACCTAGCTGACACAGAAGAGTCAGAACAAGAGGAGGAGAGAGAACCACCAGAGAATAAAGACCCTGACTGCACTCTCCCCCCAACCTTAACTGTGAAGCTGAGAGAAAGCTTATCTTCACTGGAGTTGGACTTCACCGAGTTCAGAGAGCTGACACTGACCAGGCTTACAGAGCTCAATAACATTCAGCAGCTGAGAGAAGAGCTCCAGCAGATGAAAGTAGACCACCAAAAGAGCATCGATGACCTCAGACAGACCACCTATGCCCTCCAGGAAGACAACACCAGTCTGCAGGCCCAGATGGCCAAAATGAAGGAGGACACAGAGAACAGAGAGAGGAGCCTAAAGAGACAACTGGAACACATGAGCAGCCAGATACAAGACAAGAGCCCATGTACTCTCTTCCATCCCCCAGCCTACATCCCTGTCGCTGGGCCACCGGCACAGCTCTCTACCCCCACCCCTGGTCCACCGGCACAGCTCTCTACCCCCACCCCTGGTCCACCGGCACAGCTCTCTACCCCCACCCCTGGCCTACAGACACAGCTCTCTACCCCCACCCCTGGTCCACCGGCACAGCTCTCTACCCCCACCCCTGGTCCACCAGACACAGCTCTCTACCCCCACCCCTGGTCCACCGGCACAGCTCTCTACCCCTACCCCTGGTCCACCAGACACAGCTCTCTACCCCCACCCCTGGTCCACCGGCACAGCTCTCTACCCCCACCCCTGGTCCACCAGACACAGCTCTCTACCCCCACCCCTGATCCACCGGCACAGCTCTCTACCCCCACCCCTGGCCCACCAGCACAGCTCTCTACCCCCACCCCTGGCCTCCAGACACAGCCTCTCACCCCTGGCCTACAGACACAGCCTATCACCCCTGGCCTCCAGACACAGCCCCCCATCCCCGCCCCTGAATTGTCAGCCCTGGCTAGAGATGGCCCAACACCCTCTCCTACAGCTACTCTCCCAGACACAGACCCCCTCCCTGCTGGCCAGCCAGGAAACACCCAGGCTGACCCCTCCTCTCCATCCTCACCCACGCTACCAGCCAAGCCAGACCCACAGGCAGTGCTACTGATGGACTCCAATGGAAAGCATCTGGATTCCAGACGCCTCCTCCCAGGTCAACGTGTTGTGTCAATGCGCTGCAAGAACACTGAGCACGCATTAGAGCTGCTACAACGAGACTCCCTTGGCTGCCCTCAGATCATCGTTGTCCACACAGGCACAAACGATCTCCACTCCCTGCGCCAAGACACAGCCCAGGCAGTCACTGAGGTAGCAGAGCGAGCCTGTAGAGTGTTCCCAGAGTCACAGGTTGAGATCTCCACCCTCTTGCCCCGTTTAGACACTCCACCCCATGTCATACATGACATCAACATGGAGATCGCCCAGAGCTGCTCCACCCTCCCCAGCATCCACCTGCCACACTGCACCACCATTATTACACCACACCACAATTATTACACCACACCACCATTATTAGACCACACCACCATTATTACACCACACCACCATTATTACACCACACCACCATTATTACACCACACCACCATTATCACACCACACCACCATTATTACACCACACCACCATTATTACACCACACCACCATTATCACACCACACCACCACTGGAACCTGGCACTTGTAGGACGGACTGCACCTGGACAGAGATGGAGTCAGAGTGTTTGACGTGGCCCTTGGACGTAACCCCAACCCCACCACCACAGCAGGACGGTACAGGTCCCCGAAACACCTAAGAAACACACCATCACAGCCCAGCTCAGCCCTCGCCATCCTGCCCCTCCTCACTTCCCACTGCACCCCACACTCTCCTCACCCTCATCCCCCTGCACCCCACACTCAGAGAGCCCCTCCTCACCCTCCCCACCCACCTCCCCCTGCACCCCACACTCAGAGAGCCCCTCCTCAACCTCCTCCCCCTGCACCCCACACTCAGAGAGCCCCTCCTGTCAACTGAGCCCCGCACCATCAACACCAGATGCCCTAGACTACTGCCCTGGCCAGGCCAGCTCCTCACCCCACACCCCCACACGTCCCAGACTACTGCCCTGGCCAGACCAGCTCCTCACCCCACAACCCCACACGTCCCAGAGCTGGGAGAGATCCAGCAGATGCTACCCAGTGTGCAGTAGACTACTAGTGAGAACACTCATCTATCATATTGAATGAGCAGTAGACTACTAGTGAGATAGCACTCATCTATCATATTGAATGGATTACTATTTATCCATCCATTTTACAGTTTTACAATTTAGAGCATCTCCCAAATTTTATAAATCCTAATTTGATAAGAAAATATTTTCAATATTAATTTAATCGAATAGGTTCTCAAGGTCACCCGTGTAAAAGTTGTTTCTGTTTTTGTTTAGTTTTATTTCATCTTCTGTTAGAAATTTGAATGAGTTCATTTAAAATAAGCTGTTGGAATATCCAGGGTCTTTACTCAGCAGTCTTTGGTCTGAAGAGTAAAACCTCTGATTTTGTAAATAGTGTAAAAAATAATGACATCATAATCCTATCAGAAACATGGTGTAGAGCTGATGTACCCACACACTGCCCTCCTTACTACACACTGCCCTCCTAATTACACAGAAATGATTGCCCCTTCCCAAAAGATACATAACATAAATGGAGGGAGAGACTCAGGGGGACTCATTATTTGGTATAAATCCAAATTACAAACTTCAATACAAATCCTCAAAGTGAGTAAAAACTATATTTGGCTGAAAATAAAGAGAGATATATATATATATTTATGTGCTATTTATATTCCCCCGTGCGAGTCCCCCTATTTCTCTGATGACATATTTCCCTGCCTTGAGTCTGAGATATGTCACTAACAGAGACAGGGAAATATAATCATCTGTGGTGATCTCAACTCCCGGACTGGGACACATCCTGATGTGACCAGTATGCAAGGAGATGGTTTTATCACCCAGCAAGCTCCTACTGAACATCTACATCTACCTCCTAGAGATAACTTTGATACTGTGATTAACAGGAATGGAAAGGAGCTTTTACAACTCTGCCGAAGTCTCAGTTTGTACATTGTCAGTGGTCGGATAAGAAGGGACTCTTTGGGAAGGTTCACTTATTGTTCAACTCTTGGCAACAGCACTGTAGATTACATGATCACAGACATGGACCCCTTCTCTCTCAGACCACAACCAAATCACTCTCTTCCTCAAACAGAACAATACCACACACACAAAACCCAACAAGTTGTTCAACATACCCAGGACATATAAATGGGCCCCAGACAGCAATGATCAATACCAAGAGGCAAGCAATAGTCAGGAGATCACCTCATTACTACAAGAGTTTATTGAATACCCCTATCATCCTAATACTGAAGGCATATGCAAGGCTATCCAAAATATAAATTATATCTTCAAAATAACAGCAAGTAAAGCTAAATTGAATCTACAATCAAACAAACGAAAAACAAAAAAGAATCACTGGTTTGACAAAGACTGTCAAAACCTGAAAAAACAAGTTAGAAAACTGTCCAATCTGAAACACAAAGACCCTACAAATAATCACATACGCCTTCAGTATTGTGAAACACTTAAGACATAAAAATACAATTAGAACCAAAAAGTTAAACCACACACATAAACAGCTCTGCCTACTTGAAGAGAGTAAAGAATCTAACTCTTTCTGGGAGCAGTGGAACTCTGTCTGTCAGTCTGAACCTGAAGAGCTGCTCATTCAAGATGGAGATACATGGACTGAACACTTTCAAACCTTGTTTGGGCCAACACCAATAGGAACTGATTTAGAAACCAAACAAATACTCGAAAAACTACAAAGTATGGAATTGATCATCAAAGACAACCAAAACCCCCTAGATTTCCCCATTAATATGAACGAATTGCAGACTAAATTGAAAACCCTCAAAAACAAAAAGGCATGTGGGCCTGATGGAATACTAAATGAAATGCTGAAATACAGCACAGAAAAATTCCAATTGGCTATTCTAAAGTTATTCAATCTAATTCTAAGTGTGGGATATTTTCCTGAGAGTTGGAGTAATGGTCTCATCACACCTATATTTAAAAGCGGTGACAAATTTGACCCTCAGAACTACAGAGGAATATGTGTGACCAGCTGTATGGGCAAGGTGTTCTGAGCATCATCAACACCCGAATAGTACAATTCTTAAATGACCCCAACGACCTGCATAAAAGTCAAATGGGATTCATGCCAAACCATTGCACATCTGACCATATTTTCACCCTCACCACTCTCATTAACACACATGTTCACCAAAATAAAAAATAACATTTATTCATGTTTTGTAGACTTCAAAAAAGCTTTCGATAGTATTTGGCATGAAGGGCTTTTTTATCAGTTACTGGAGAGGTATAGGGGGTAAAACATATGATTTAATTAAAACAATGTATTTGAATAACAGATGTGCAATTAAAATTGGAAACAAAAGAACAAATTATTTCAAACAGTACCATGGGGTGAAACAGGGGTGCAATATGAGCCCCACCCTCTTCAACATTTATATTAATACATTTGCAGAACTACTGCAGAAATCCACAGGCCCAGGTGTGACCCTGCAGGACACTGAGGTAAAGTGCCTGATGTTTGCGGATGACCTGGTTCTCCTGTCTCCCTCCACAGAGGGCTTACAGCAGAGCCTGGACATCCTCCATAAGTTCAGCCAAACATGGGCACTAACTATAAATATAAAAAAAAAAAAACATATTGACCTTTCAAAAACTATCCAATTCTCAGAAAAATAAATTAACATTAGGAAACACAGAAATTGAACATACAAAACATTACACATATTTAGGCTTGATTATCAATTCCACTGGACATTTAGGCATGGCTGTGAATGCACTCAGAGAGAAGACAAGGGCTTTTTATGCCATCAAAAGAAAAATTCCAATTGACATTCCAATTAGAACGTGGCTCAAAATTCTAATTTCAGTAATAGAACCAATAATATTATAAGGCAGTGAAGTGTGGGGCCCACTTACCAGTCAGGATTTATCAAAATGGGAAAAACATCCACTGGAAGCCTTGCATGCAGAATTGTGCAAAAACATACTTGGAATCCACAGACACACAGCCAATAATGCATGCAGGGCTGACCTTGGCCAATACCCTTTAATAGTAAAAATTCAAAAGAGAGCCATCAAATTCTACAAACATCTCCAATCAAGTGACCCCCACACCTACCATTACAAAGCCCTACAGTGCCAAGAGTTGAGCAAAGACAAGAGTCCCCTCTGCCAGCTGATCCTGAACCTCTGCCCACAAACCCCAGTGCTTCAATCATCAATCTGGCCCAACCAAATCATCTCAAAACAAAAAGAAAAGTATATCAAATATTGGCATGAAACCACCAAATCACAAAGTAAGTTAGATTTCTATTTGACCCTAAACAGAGAGTACACGGTAGCAGGATACTTGACTGCAGTAACTGATAGCAGACTGCGGAAAACGTTGACCAGGTCCAGACTGAGCGGACACAGCCTGGCCATAGAACCAGGCCGCCGCAGGCAGTACTGGCTACCCAAGGAGGCCAGGCTGTGTTCACTTTGTCATCAGGGAGATGTTGAAACAGAATCTCACTTCTTATTATATTGTGAGAAATATAAACATTTAAGAGAGATTTTCTTTGATAAAAGAAATAATATATATCCTGAGTTTATTCACCTCCCTGATCCTGAGAAACTGCCATATTTATGTGGAGACAAAAGTCAGTGTGCAGTATTAGCTGCTAAATATGTTGACTGTTGTCATACGTTAAGGGAAACAAGTTCTACTGTATAGCAAACATCTCAGTGATGATGAACATCTGAAGGATATTGCCAGCTCCCCATGTTATTATATTATAAATTGAACTATTGTTAAATGTTTTCGATTGTATTGTTGATATATAGCTTCATGTTTTGTTGTGTATGTTATGTTATGTTTTTATACACAAACACATTATTACTATCACATAATCACTGATACTCACTCCGCGGGGCTGGGTCTGGGTATGGGAGCTGAACTCACAGCAACCCAGACCCCTCACTGTCGGAGATAACACACCCTCACACTCACTTTTTATTTATTTATTTATACATAATATGAATGTTGATTTTTTGAATGTTGATTTGATGTACTGCTTTGGCAATGTGGGTTCTTTTCACCTATCGTGCCAATAATGCTCATTTGAATTTGAATTTGGGAGAGGGAGAGAGAGAGAGGGGGGGAGAGGTAGGGAGAGAGAGAAAGGAAGAGAGAGAGAGAGAGAGAGGGGGAGAGGGAGGGAGAGAGAGAGGGGGAGGGAGAGAGAGGGAGAGAGAGAGAGGGGGGGAGAGAGAGGGAGGGAGGGGGAGGGAGAGAGAGGAAGTTAGAGTACTGTAGTGTAAAGTAATGTAGTGATGGAATATGCCCTGTAGTGGTGTATTATATTATAGTATTATATTAGTATTATATTGGTGTATTATATATGTATTATATTGGTGTATTATATTAGTATTATATTGGTTGTTATATTAGTATTATATTGGTGTATTATATTAGTATTATATTGGTGTATTATATTAGTATTATATTGGTGTATTATATTGCACCGTATCAAATGATGAACCTGCTCTCAACTCACACCCATATTACCCAGAGAGATACCGGTTCTGTTCTCATCTCACACCCATAGCGAGATACCCGCTCTGCTCTCATCTCACACCCATAGAGAGATACCCGCTCTGCTCTCATCTCACACATATTACCCAGAGAGATACCGGTTCTGCTCCAGAGAGACTAGACTGCTATGAAGCAGGGCTGCTGTGCTTAGTCCCCGAGAGGGAAGCCTGACATGATGTTCTAGGGGTGCAGCTGCACACTCTGATTATCCCTGCTGGTCTCTCCCCCTGGCTCTCCTCTCCTGGGGTGGTGGGAGGGTGCGGGGGGAGAGACAGCAGTTTGAAATGCCATTTTTGAGAGAGAGACCTCAGCCCAGACCCAGGGCTGTATTGATTCACTACTGCTTGGAAAACATGGAGCTTTTCAGTGGCGTTTGAGCGTGTGATGAATATTGATCACCCTGGGGCTGGAGCAGTCTCATCTGCTACGGGGGAGGCGGAGTCACAGGGGGAGGGGGGGAGGGAACAGCACGGGCCCGGCCTCGGAACGTCGGCACAACCACCAGGTTCCAGGATGTAAAACAGGGCCGATTGTTCTGGTGAAGAGTCCCTGGTCAATCAGGTGAACACGGAGGAAAGAGCAGGAAGTGAAAGGCTTCTGGATGCCGGCGTGGGGGCGGAGCCTCGACGGACTTCCCTTGTACCACAATCACACCTCGTCCCAATCACACCTCATCCCAATTACACCTCATCCCAGACCGTCATCCAGGCCAGATTGAGAGACTCTCTGCTTTTGCGAGACTAATGGGGAGGGAGAAGTAAAATGAGATTCAGGGTTAACTGTGGATGGTAGATGGTAGAATAGTTCACACACACACACACACACGCTTCTTCATGCACATGTATTGTGTTGGTGTTTCAGGTCGAATACCTTTCTCTTTCTCCAGGCAGTGTTTCACAAAATCCTATGTAATTGATCCAGGCTTAATGGATAGATGACCTGATGTCACCTGCGATCCTGGACAAATCCATTGTTTCCTGGAACAGCAAGAATTGACCACAGCTCCCTGAATGGCTGGGCTGAGCCTGTGGTTAGAGGCAGGTCAGCCTTGCTCTGACTCATAGAGAGAGCCCTGTTTGAGCACCTCTAGAGGAGAGGTCAGCCCTGCTCTGACTCATAGAGAGAGCCCTGTTTGAGCACCTCTAGAGGAGGAGTCAGCCCTGCTCTGACTCATAGAGAGAGCCCTGTTTGAGCACCTCTAGAGGAGGAGTCAGCCCTGCTCTGACTCATAGAGAGAGCCCTGTTTGAGCACCTCTAGAGGAGGAGTCAGCCCTGCTCTGACTCATAGAGAGAGCCCTGTTTGAGCACCTCTAGAGGAGGAGTCAGCCCTGCTCTGACTCATAGAGAGAGCCCTGTTTGAGCACCTCGGAGGTCAGCCCTGGTAGAAAGGTCATATCTTGCCGTACCTCCCACCCAGTACAGACTACCCAGTGTGTCTTATTCTATACTCATTCTATTACCATTCTATACTCATTCTATAACCATTCTATACTCATTCTATAACCATTCTATACTAACTGCTTTTAATAAAGGACACTCCGAACCTTCTGATCACACCCCTGGTCCTTCTACAGCACGCCCCCCTCACCTGCCACCTCATCCTCACACCCTCTGACCGTCTGACCTCCTCCTCCTCCTCCTCCTCCTCCTCCTCCTCCTGGATGACCTCTACCCCCGTCTGTAACTCTCACTCTTATCTTCTCTGATGGAGAGACAGACCTCCTCCTCCTCCTCCTCCTAATCTGGCTGCTCTCATCTTCTCCAGTCCAGCTGCCTCCCTCATCTCTCTCATCTCTTCATCCTCACCTCCCTCTCTCCCCCCTCTCTCCCCTCTCTCTCCCCTCTCTCTCTCCCTCTCTCCCCCTCTCTCTCCCCCCCCCTCTCTCTCTACCCCACCTCTCTCTCAGTCCCCCCCTCTCTCTCCCCCTCTCGCTCTCCCCATCCCCTCTCTCTCTCTCTCTCTGTCCCCCCTCTCTCATTTCCTCTCATCCCCTCTGTCATTTCAACTCCTCTAATTGAAACTTTCTCATTTCAGAATAAGTCCCCTTGTGATTTCACGCTTCCATTTCAAAGTCAAAGTATGTTATTTATCAGATAGGCTCCAGTCAACAGCGTAACATCAATGGATATAATACATCTAACTAAGATAAATAAAGAGTATCTAAGATAAATAAAAAATATATAAAAGTCTTCTTTCTTTTTAACTTCTTTCCTACTCCCAGTAACCGGCCTTCAAAGGCAGAGCTTTGTCACCTGTCTTCCTTGTTTCTTCTGAGGACCTGAAGAGTCTGATCCTCCATCACATCTCAGCCTCCTCCCATCTGCTGGTCAGATAAGCCCTAATTTCAGAGCTTTCTTCCCAACTCTTCACTCCATAGGCTCTGCTACCCGCTGCTTGGCTCCATCTCAGAGATAACCTCTCACTCGCACGCACGCACGCACACACACACACACACACACACACACACACACACACACACACACACACTACCTGCTGCTTGGCTAGCCATCTCACACAGAGATAACCACTCACTCACTCACTCACACGCGCACACACACACACACACACACACACACACACACACTACCCGCTGCTTGGCTAGCCATCTCACATAGAGATAATCTCTATCACTTATGCACACCCACACACACCGGACACACACAAACACACACACACACACACACACACACACACATACATGCAGGTATTGATCATCTATTGTGTGGTCTCTCTGCATTGCCTTGGCCTCATAGACCCCACTGCTCACTCAGAGACTGATCAATATCTCCCAGAGAGACGTCTCCCTGGGCTTCTCTCCCTTCCATATCCATCCTCCATCAACTCTGACACTAGTCTCTCCTCTCTCACTGGATCCACTAGTCTCTCCTCTCTCACTGGATCCACTAGTCTCTCTTCTCTCACTGGATCCACTAGTCTCTCCTCTCTCACTGGATCCACTAGTCTCTCTTCTCTCACTGGATCCACTAGTCTCTCTTCTCTCACTGGATCCACTAGTCTCTCCTCTCTCACTGGATCCACTAGTCTCTCTTCTCTCACTGGATCCACTAGTCTCTCCTCTCTCACTGGATCCACTAGTCTCTCTTCTCTCACTGGATCCACTAGTCTCTCTTCTCTCACTGGATCCACTAGTCTCTCTTCTCTCACTGGATCCACTAGTCTCTCTTCTCTCACTAGATCCACTAGTCTCTCCTCTCTCACTGGATCCACTAGTCTCTCTTCTCTCACTGGATCCACTAGTCTCTCTTCTCTCACTGGATCCACTAGTCTCTCCTCTCTCACTGGATCCACTAGTCTCTCTTCTCTCACTGGATCCACTAGTTTCTTCTCCAGAAAGCCCTTCTGCAGTCTGGCCTGGAAAGAGAAGCACATCTAGAATATCGGACCAGGCAGATGCACCAGGTGCAGCGGTCAGTAGGACCAGACAGATGGACCAGGTACAGCGGTCGGTAGGACCAGGCAGATGGGCCAGGTACAGTGGTAGGGAGGACCAGACAGATGGACCAGGTACAGCGGTCGGTAGCCCAGAGGTTACAGCATTTTGACCAGTGACTGAGAGTGGATTCAAGACCGGGCCAGTCCTCTTGACTATCATTCCCTACGCTTGTGCTCTTGAGCAAGGCACTTAACCTGGACTAGGGCTGAAACATGGCAAGTCTCTCTGGATGAGGGCGTCTGCTAAAAGAGCAAACTGAACTGCAGATAAACCATCAACAGATACTTGTACGGTGTAATCACCAAACCACCTCTGTTACAGCTGCTAGATGGTGCCAGTTATTCCAACCTAGGCTAATTATGGAGACTCACGGCCATGGACATCAGCCTCTGTGTGTCTGGCTGAGTCTCCCCCAGAGAGTCATGTCATTAATGTAGTCATTACTTTCCCAGAGAGCCAATCTCAGGGACTGTTTACTGGAGGTACTCCAAAAGACGCTCATCATTACAGACCAAGGCCCACTCTCCCTCTCCTCTCCATCCATCACTTTCTCTCTCTCTCTCTCTCTCTCTCCATCCATTCTCTTCCTCGCTCACCCACAGCTATGCCTGTCCTCTCCCCCGGTAGGGCAGGAAGCATCAGAAACCTCTTAATAAATACCAGAGCGTTTATGAACATCCACCAGCTCAGCCAGCGACTCACTGTGGCCCGGCCGCCCCCCCGCTCCCCCACGCTCCCCACACCCCCACGCTCCCCACACCCCCACGCTCCCACAGCCCCGCTCCCCTACGCTCCCACGCCCCCACGCTCCCCACACCCCCACGCTACCACGCCCCCACGCTCCCCACACCCCCACACGCCCCACACCCCCGCTCCCCACACCCCCACGCCCCCCCCTCTCCCCCGTCCCCCCGCGCCCCCACCCTCCCCCACGCCCCCCCCTCTCCCCCAGCCCCACACCCCCCCGGCCCCAAGATCCCACGCCCCAGGATTAAGCATTAGCTCAGTGTTACTGTAGCTTAGCATTAGCTTAGAGTTACAAGATTGGGGGTAGCATTTTCTCAGTGTTAGCTTAGCATTAGCTTAGAGTTACAAGATTGGGGGTAGCATTTTCTCAGTGTTAGCTTAGCATTAGCTTAGAGTTACAAGATTTGGGGTAGCATTTTCTCAGTGTTAGCTTAGCATTAGCTTAGAGTTACAAGGTTGGGTTTAGCATTAGCTCAGCATCAGCTGAGGGGCTCCTGTCTATGAGTCACCAGTTGTGCCTAAGGGGAGATAGAGTTGCTGTCCTCCAGTTGACTGGAAGCACCTCAGCACGAGCTACCAGGCCCTGACTCACCCCCAGCAAGAGAACCACAAGCTACCAGGCCCTGACCCAGCACCCCAGCAAGAGAACCACGAGCTACCAGGCCCTGACCCACCCCCAGCAAGAGAACCACAAGCTACCAGGCCCTGACTCACCCCCAGCAAGAGAACCACAAGCTACCAGGCCCTGACCCAGCACCCCAGCAAGAGAACCACGAGCTACCAGGCCCTGACCCACCCCCAGCAAGAGAACCACAAGCTACCAGGCCCTGACCCAGCACCCCAGCAAGAGAACCACGAGCTACCAGGCCCTGACCCACCCCCAGCAAGAGAACCACGAGCTACCAGGCCCTGACTCTCCCCCAGCAAGAGAACCACAAGCTACCAGGCCCTGACCCAGCACCCCAGCAAGAGAACCACGAGCTACCAGGCCCTAACTCACCCCCAGCAAGAGAACCACGAGCTACCAGGCCCTGACTCTCCCCCAGCAAGAGAACCACGAGCTACCAGGCCCTGACCCACCCCCAGCAAGAGAACCACGAGCTACCAGGCCCTGACTCTCCCCCAGCAAGAGAACCACGAGCTACCAGGCCCTGACTCTCCCCCAGCAAGAGAACCACGAGCTACCAGGCCCTGACCCACCCCCAGCAAGAGAACCACGAGTTACCAGGCCCTGACTCTCCCCCAGCAAGAGAACCACGAGCTACCAGGCCCTGACCCACCCCCAGCAAGAGAACCACGAGCTACCAGGCCCTGACCCACCCCCAGCAAGAGAACCACAAGCTACCAGGCCCTGACTCACCCCCAGCAAGAGAACCGCAGACTCTCAGACAGCCCAGAGACACGGCGCTGCCCATGATACATGATCCATGATCAATAAGAGAAGATGAGATCCTCCTCACCCCCACCCCCCACCCCGGCCCTGTAGCGCTCTCTGGTGGAGACCTGGTGGAACACTCTCACATAGCCAGACCTCCTGTATCTCCATGCTCTGTTTTAGCGCTGGAGGAAGGTCTGGATACAGCCATTACTGTTCTGTGATGGGGGAGGGCTGGTGTATTGCTTTAAACCAATCACAATCTTTTCGGGTGGCGCTACGCTAGTTTTGTTTTTTTCAATGGTGCCCTTGCAAAATGGTGTCGGGCGATTGAATCTGATTGGTGCTGGGAGAAATAGCAGGCGCCAATGACAGGCTTATCCCAGAACACCTACATCCTATGAGTCAGACTACATCATGGGTAATACCAAACCAACCCTCTCATTCCTTCCCCTGGGCTTCTGAGACACACACACACACACACACACACTCACACAGATACAAACACGCACACACATTGACTGAAAAATATCAGATTGACATTCAGTGACTTAATGAAAAAGAAGGAGGGTGGAAAGTCCAGATCGAGATTTGGCGATCCTACATGGACTTACATGCGATAGAGGTAAGCTTGTTTGTCCGTACTGCTGGTATGGGTCTGCTGGTGCTGAGCAGACGTGATGTTTTCCGGTAGGCAGGGTTTATAGTACGCGGGGTTGTGGTGATTGGATGGACGGACGAAGAAGTGGGGTGTGCCCCATGATATTTGTGGTACTAGTTACCCATTTGAGCGGTGACGTACAGACGCAAACGTCCGGGGTGCTACAACACACACGCACTCACTCACACACACACACACACACTAACACGCACTCATGCACGCACACATGCACACACACGAACAAAGACACACACACACACACACACACGTGTCAGTAAGATAGATGGGTTTGGGTCTAGGAGGAGGAGGTTGAGCATTGGTAACCCAGAGAACTCCTTGCCAGTTACACTCCCGTCATCTCCCAGGACCGCTACAGACGTGGCCCAGATCCAATACTACAGCTTCACCAGCCATGGGCCCATATACTGGACACAATGGCATCAGTCTAGTACTTCCGCTGCCTCCAGACGGTTTTCTCTGTTCAAAGAGCATGGACTTATCTGAGCTCAGAGAGAACAGCCCACTCAAACTGATCCGGGGTCTGCAAACATTCAGCTTTAGTATTCCGTCCGCCTCCCAGTGAAATGTCAGCAGCAGCCGGGCATCCAGGCGTCCAGGGGGCCATCGCAAAGTCATTAACGCAACTCGGTGCTAATTTTCCAGTTTGACTTCACAAAGCTTGACATTTCTACTTCATTACACCGTTTCATCAATCTGCCCTATTAACAGGTGCTGAGCGGCCGCAAACACACCCGTGATCACCAGAAACATGGAACATCGTTATTCAAATAAAGAAGTAGAAAAAGGGCAAATTTAATTGAGAATTCATACTGTGGGAATATGAATATCTGAGCATATCTTTTTCACACACAAAGCACTTTGGATTGAATTAGTGTCACTACAAATTCTGTTGGATATATTTTTCAGAGATTCGCCCACCAGAAGTCTCTTTCATTAGAAGGATAGGAGTTGAAATCTGTTCAGTCAAAACATGGTTGAATAAAAACCTCAAATGTTTCCTTGTATTGTTCCGTTCCTTTCATGCATATGTCAAAGAGGATCATGACAAACGAGTAAAACTTCTCTGAGTTAAACAAGTAAAAATCTTCATAACACGTTGCCTTTGTAGATATGATCAATGTGGTGGGCTAACCTTTTCTATAACAATATTCTGCTGGTGTTTAATAAACAAGACTGTTTCCCATCTGTGTGCTCATAACTACAGGAGCTGAGGAGAGATCAAATTGTACTTTTAATCAGAGAGCCGAGCACTCAGTCAAACCCGGGATCTCCAGGCAAACACTCCCCTCAGACTCCTCTCCTCCTCTCCACCTCTCCTCCTCTCCTCCTCTCCACCTCGTTAAACCTTCACATACTTTAATCTCAGTTGCTGTTATGTCACACTAGTCTAACGCTATGATGCATCAGCACCGTGTCAGTTAGATAAGGTAATGCCGTGGTTATTGTTTTGTTACAGAATGTTGTTGTAATGTTGCTATGTTTGTAAAATTGGTATATTTCATTTGTTGTTCTTTTGTTCTTGTCAGGAGTGTTATAAACGTGTGTATGTCGGTGCTGCTTTAGTCAGGCAGGTACTCAGGGACCTGGTACCATTCAGGACATGTCATTATGAATGGGGATATAAGCTCTATAAGGATCCATGGGGAACATCCTCCACCACATTTGAGCCTTTTGATGGAGACACCATGTTTTAACTTGTCCTTGAGAGACATCAGTCCATGTTGAGAGAGAGAGAGACCACTTCATGGGGAGGGAAGGAGAGAGGGAGGGAGAGACACCTCTCCATCGGGAGAGAGAGAGACAGAGAGGAAGAGAGAGAGAGGGAGGGAGAGAGAGAGAAAGTGGTAGCCAGATAAACCAGCATGAGTGTGAAAATGTGAAAATACAAAAAAATGATTTGGGCTGGTTAAAAAAGAAGTTGTGACTAGTAACTGTATTTCATCAATCGGCCACCTTGGCTGGAAGACCGAACAGATCATTTTAGGTCCTGATGGATCTTTTTTTTCCCCTCGATACCAACCTGATTGGACGCTCAGCCGTTCTCTTCAATCAACACGGACCCTCGTCTCCTGACTCCCTCTGATGCTCAGGCAAGGATAAAGGCAGCTTTTTATGATGTTACTTCTTTCACATTTGAGAAGACATCAGATAAATCTGTGCTTATCCTTGTTAGCAAGTCGTTCAGAAGCAGCTGCTGCGTCCTCGGGGAAACACTGAAGCTCTAGCTGACGGCAGAGTGACCGTGTTGGTTGGTAAGCAGACTGGGGGAGTGTGACCAGCAGACTGGGGAAGTGTGACCAGCAGACTGGGGGAGTGAGACCAGCAGACTGGGGAAGTGTGACCAGCAGACTGGGGGAGTGAGACCAGCAGACTGGGGGAGTGTGACCAGCAGACTGGGGAAGTGTGACCAGCAGACTGGGGGAGTGAGACCAGCAGACTGGGGAAGTGTGACCAGCAGACTGGGGGAGTGTGACCAGCAGACTGGGGAAGTGTGACCAGCAGACTGGGGAAGTGTGACCAGCAGACTGGGGGAGTGAGACCGGTAGACTGGGGAAGTGTGACCAGCAGACTGGGGAAGTGTGACCAGCAGACTGGGGAAGTGAGACCATCAGACTGGGGGAGTGTGACCAGCAGACTGGGGAAGTGTGACCAGCAGACTGGGGGAGTGAGACCAGCAGACTGGAGAAGTGTGACCAGCAGACTGGGGAAGTGTGACCAGCAGACTGGGGAAGTGTGACCAGCAGACTGGGGAAGTGTGACCAGCAGACTGGGGGAGTGAGACCAGCAGACTGGGGGAGTGAGACCAGCAGACTGGGGAAGTGTGACCAGCAGACTGGGGAAGTGTGACCAGCAGACTGGAGAAGTGTGACCAGCAGACTGGGGAAGTGTGACCAGCAGACTGGGGAAGTGTGACCAAGCTGTCATTGTTTAGTCAAATGTTTCAATGTGAGTGAAAGTTTGTTTTGAGAGGACTTTAGTAACTCTGGTTCTAACATGAGTGAGGTGTCTCACCTACATGTACTGTATGGTTGGCTCGCTGTGTGATTCCTTTTGAAGCGTCTGTCTATTGGACAGAGCGGTCACACGTGACCAGGACGACCCCACCCTCCCCTTATGGTAACCTGTGACCTGCTGGAGGTCGTATTCTCGAGCCCATCTCTGGTGATGACACGCCTCTCTCATGTTATTAAAGAACCGGGGTTACGAGAGCAACATAATGTTCTTTTTCAAATAATCGTTGGGTGTCTCACCTATAGGACAGACCTATACTACTTTGTTTCATGTGCAATAGGAACATGTAATATGTAAATGCAACTTATTTTATGTTAGAATTAAGTCACAAACGCCATGCATCCAGTCAAGATAAGGTATCTGTCTCTGATATCTCTGGGGAGAAACTCAACACATTATGGTGTCAAAACTGGTCGGCATCTGCAGATGATCTGCTTGAAGAATGTCTCCACCCCCTGAAGATTAGCCATGTAGGACAGACACATTTATAGAGCGGCATTACTTAAAGCTCCTCTCTCTCTACATCTGTCTTTGTCTCTCTCCCTCTCTCTCTCCCCCTCTCTCTCTCCCTCTCTCTCTCCCCCTCTCTCTCTCCTTCTCTCTCTCCCTCTGTGGTTCTTAAAGCTACAGTGGTTACTGTAAAGACATGCATCATTGTTAAAGTGCTATTGATCATTAGCCGGAGAGGAGAGGAGGAGAGGAGAGGAAAGGAGGAGAGGGGAGGAGAAGATAGGAGGAGAGGAAAATATGTGAGGAAAGAGGAGGGAAGGTGAGAGGAGGAGAGGAAGAGAGAGGTGAGAGCAGAGGTAGTATAAAGGAGAGTTGTTCAGCCGACATGTCACCTCCACGTTTGTCCATCAATCTGTCAGGTTCCAGGGGTAATGTCAGGTTTCAGGGGCAATGTCAGCTTTCAGGGGCAATGACGGGGCAAAGCTGAGCAGGGCAGACTGGAGCAGGGCAGACTGTACCAGGGAAGACTGTACTAGGGCAGACTGGAGCAGGGCAGACTGTTCCAGGGCAGACTGGAGCAGGGCAGACTGTACCAGGGAAGACTGTACTAGGGCAGACTGGAGCAGGGCAGACTGTTCCAGGGCAGACTGGAGCAGGGCAGACTGTACCAGGGAAGACTGTACTAGGGCAGACTGGAGCAGGGCAGACTGTACCAGGGAAGACTGTAGTGGAGCTCGGATCAACGCTTGTAGGGATGAGTAGCTTTGCCTGCGATTTGAAAAACTCAAATCTCTCCCTAGGAGCTCGCTAATTCCTCAGCAGCAAGATATCTGGCTCGTGTGGAATGTCAGCAGGTCAAATCCCTTTCTGGCTATTGTGTGGAAGGTCAGCAGGTCAAATCCCTTTCTGGCTCATGTGTGGAAGGTCAGCAGGTCAAATCCCCTTCTGGCTCATGTGTGGAAGGTTAGCAGGTCAAATCTCTATCTGGCTCATGTGTTGAAGGTCAGCAGGTCAAATCCCTATCTGGCTAATGTGTGGAAGGTCAGCAGGTCAAATCCCTATCTGGCTCATGTGTGGAAGGTTAGCAGGTCAAATCCCTATCTGGCTCATGTGTGGAAGGTCAGCAGGTTAAATCCCTTTCTGGCTCATGTGTGGAAGTTTAGTAGGTCAAATCCCTATCTGGCTCGTGTGGAAGGTTAGCAGGGCAAATCCATATCTGGCTTGTGTGAAAGGTTAGCAGTTCAAATCCCTTTCTGGCTCATGTGTGGAAGGTCAGCAGGTCAAATCCCTATCTGGTTCATGTGTGGAAGGTCAGCAGGTCAAATCCCTATCTGGCTAATGTGTGGAAGGTCAGCAGGTCAAATCCCTATCTGGCTCATGTGTGGAAGGTTAGCAGGTCAAATCCCGCCTGAATCGCAGGTTGATCCAGATGAGACTGATGAGGACCTGACAGTTGGTCCTCAAACCATCATGCTGGATCAAACTGACAGTCATGGAGAAGAGCAGCGTTGAGCTTTTTTGTGATGGAGAGCAGTGATTGGTTTGGCATTTGAACAGTTTGCAGAGATGTCTGTGTGAAATGCTGGTGTGTCAGCCTTATAAGACCGTTAAACTGGCCAGTTTGCTTTCCGTTTGTTTATTTGTTAAATTGGATCCCTATTCGTTTCCACCAGGCTACCAACTATTCTTCCTGGGGTCCACATGTCAAAACACAAACATCAGCACACACCCTACTGAACATGCAAACACTTAAAGGAGTAGTAAAGGGAAAATGCATGTTTAGCCCTGTTTTAAGGTTACGTATGATCATATACAATGGTTCAGATCAAAACGTTGACAAAGCTAGCATTTTCGAGAAAGTTGATAATTGCTCTACCACCGTTTTGCTCATACAATGGATGTGGATGGGCATCTTAAACTCTCGATTTCAATGACAAGAAGCTCACCGAGGGTGTAATTGGTGTCCGTTGGTGTTCTGACATCAAATTCGCCGCAAAGTATGAATCCTGTAGGGTTTAATGGATCATTTTATGAAATCCATTGACTTGTATTGAAGCGAACGTTGTAGATGTGTAGATCAATCCGCAGAGGGGATTCAGGAAGCGGAACTACTTACGGTAGCTATTGTTATTGTTTATGTTGCTAGGCTACCTAGTTTGCGGAGGTTTACACACGTATGTGCTGCGACTAAATAGTTCTATGCTAAATATTTAAAAAAGCCTTTCCAGATGAACTAGAATCTTACTTTATGGCGAATTATATGTCAGAACGCCAACTAACACCTTGGTGAGTTTCTTGTCTTTGAAATCGAGAGTTTAACATGTTTTTTAATGATTTTTCAAGATGCCCATCCACATCCATTGTATGACCAAAACGGTGGTAGAGCAATTATCAACTTTCTCGAAAATGCTAGCTTTGTCAACGTTTTGATCTGAACCATTGTATATGATCATAAGTAACCTTAAAACAGGGCTAAACATGCATTTTCCCTTTAATACTCCTTTAACAACATCACACAAAACCCACTAACTTAGCCCCCCTCAGATCACCCCCTTCACGCTCAGAACCCTCTCAAACTCAAGGCATTACTGTATAATCAAACAATAATATAATTTGAAAAAAACGCCTTGAGTATACTACAGTAAATCATGTATTTCCCAGCCATATAATAGCAAAGAGAACAGTGTTACACCACTGCAAGTCTTAAAGAGGCACCTGGGAAACCTGCGTTTATCAACGAGCTCACAGCTCTGGGTTGACTGCTCCCGCATCAATCTCTTCACGAGGAAACCGCTTTTGTGTGTGTGTGTGTGTGTTTTATGGGAATCTCGTACTTCAGAGGTTGATATGAAGGAGGTGGTTTGTGTGTGTGTGTGTGTGTCTCTCTCTCTCTCTCTCTCTCTGTGTGTGTGTGTGTGTGTGTCTCAAGTCCGAAGCAGGAAGGAGGAAGGATGTGGCTGAAGGATGTTGATCTTCTCACTGCATCACTATGTTCACTTGTCTAGCTCGCTGATAGGATGACAAATGACTTGTTAAAATGCAAATATATTTTAAAATGATATATTCATGTCATACCCTCTTTGCCACCATGACTAACGAGACATAATTTAATAAAAGGGAAACGCTCTTAATCTTTCACACAGTTGGCCGTTCTGAACTGTCATCCTCTAATCTGGTGAAGAGTCTGTGATCCATACAGTGGCATGAAAGAATCTGTTACACACGACCTTTGTGCTGCAGAGAGGTCACACTACAATGAGGGAAGCAATGAGTTTCAGTGGAAAAATCATTTGTGAAATTGAATTAAAGGTGCAGTCCGCTATTTCCCTCCTAGAGAGGAATTCACCCTAGAGTCCCCCGCTTGACCTCTCTGGACAGAATGGCATTATGGGAAGTGAGGGACAGATTCCACACGTAGTCCTGATTGATTTCCCATAATAACCCTTCTCTTTCTCCCACAAGGTAACCATCACCACGACTACCAACACAGCCACCTGGACCTGACCGCTCTCACGCCAAAACTAGGTAAGGGCCCTAGGTCAAAGGTCATGAGCTAATGACCTTTGTTTAAGTTTAAGTAAGTTTAAGTTTTAGTTTATTAAGATACCACATACGCCGATGCCAAAGTGACAGCAAATCTTCCCAGGATTCAAAAACACGACATACTAAATATTACGTACAAACACATAACATACAACATACTATACATACTGTGTTATACATAAAAACAAATATGGTAAGTTAAATTGTACTATACATACAAACACATAACATAGAACACAGAATGTAAACATAGGATTTTGCACATAGGACAAAATTGCATATAATACCACAAAACATACAATACCACCATAAGTTGTGTGGAAATGTCCTTCAGTAATTTTTATAGCCAGTAGTTCACACAGATCGTTTCCCCCAGTGAATTCATATTAGTATCATGTTACTAAATGTCCTAAATAGCACGTTATGTTTCAGACGCAATGATTTTACAACTATAGATCAGTCATTTTTCAAATGCTGTGCATGGCATAAGAATGAAATACTTATTTTAGTCCCAATGATCTCCGTGATGCTTGCTGTGCCACTGTTCCTAACGCCTGATCCAGATACAGCAGGGAGGAGGAAGAACTCTCATTATAACACCTGATCCACATACAGCAGGCAGGATGATCTTTTTTTAGTTTCTAAAACTGCTGAAAACTATCTTGTCTGTTGAACTTGAAACCCGTCGTAACAGGACATATGAACTGAGTTTCCATTACAGATGAATTATAAAGTGCCCTTTCAGACTTCAACTATAGTTCCATGTTTAGTAATCGTAGGCAAGGACAAAACGATTTTCTCAAGGGTGAAATTAAAAGATCAGATGGCAAAATAAATGGGGTTTGAAGAAAATGAAAAACAAAAAGATGATGATAATCAAATGAGCACAGCTCTCTCTCTCTCTCTCTCCCTCTCTTAATGAAAATATTCCATTACTGTTATTACTCCCTATCTGTTTTCCTCCACATCAATTTTTTGAAAAATAAATTGATTTGGACAGTCTTATATACTTATTTGGAAAGGTATTACTTGCAGTCACACCTCTTAACAGCGGTTTAAAAAAAATAATCTTGAACTGATCAGGTGTCTTGATGACTATCTTGAACTGATCAGGTGTCTAGATGACTATCTTGAACTGATCAGGTGTCTAGATGACTATCTTGAACTGATCAGGTGTCTTGATGACTATCTTGAACTGATCAGGTGTCTAGATGACTATCTTGAACTGATCAGGTGTCTAGATGACTATCTTGAACTGATCAGAGGCCTGTACTACAAACGTAGTTCAACACATCCAGTTAAACTTCTTGCTAGCTCGCTCGAGTAAACGAGACAACTGCAATCACGGATAAACGGTACCACGAAGGTGGTTATCAACTCGTTAACTCGACCCAGTTGATGTAATCTAGCTATGAGCGCATGCACATATTAAGAGGCGGTGTTTGCCGGTATGGCCAATCGCAAACATGTAGCGATCTAGAGCCGCCTACTTCACACAAGAGGAGCAGACGCTCATCATTCAGTATGAATTAGCTGCAACTAAAGCGAGGAAGGAAAGCTGGCAAAAAATTGCTGACTGTGACGTTTGCATGCCTTAACATGAATGAGTTGCATAGATGTGACGTTAGGACTATTCTTATATATACCTTCAGTGCAAACCCTGGCAATGGAAAACATTCATGGGAGCAAGTGAAGAACAAACATAAAAACATAATCCAAACCGGTAAGTAGCCTAGGCATAGGCCTACTTGAATTTCTCCAATAAACAGCCTACATGGTTGTAATGTTTAATACAAAAATTATCTGACAGATATAAATGATCCCTTCTGCCGAAAATCGGTATCTTTCATATAAATAGTCATCAGAAAACTCTAATGGGTTTTGTCGGTCCTTAAATACTCTCGCCTTCCTTAGAGACCCTCTAACTATTCGCGCACCGAGCTCCACGGGATCCTCTAAGAAAGTACAAGCCATTTTCCGCATGTATTGACTGGTTGACTACCGGTGTTTTTATAGCATCGAGCCGTAATCTGGAACTTAACCTGCCACCGAGCAGGTTAGCTCGCCAGCATAAGTTACCATGGCGATATAACGCGGTGAAAAGAGATCCACCTTCGTGATACGGATAAACCAGTCTTGAACCTGAAGTTATCGCGCTAACCCCGTAATCCAGCTTCGTAGTACAGGGCTCAGGTGTCTAGATGACTATCTTGAACTGATCAGGTGTCTAGATGACTATCTTGAACTGATCAGGTGTCTAGATGACTATCTTGAACTGATCCGAGCCCTGTACTACGAAAGGATTACAGGGTTAGCGCGATAACTTCAGGTTCAAGATTGGTTTATCCGTACTTCGAAGGTGGTTCACTTTTCACCGTGCTATATCGCCGTGGTAACTTATGCTGCCGAGCTAACCTGCTCCGGGGCAGGTTAAGTTCCAGATTATGGATCAAAACGTATGAAGCACTGCCCGCTGACCGATCAATTCACTTGGAAAAAGGTATATGGACGTTAAGATTCTATATGGAACTTCAGTGTGCGAATTAAACAATAATCTGCTGTGTGCGAACAGCGAGAGGTTCTTAAGAAGACTTTTTACAAACCGACAAAACCCTCTTTGGCTTTCCCCGATATCATATGAAAAATTGCAGAATGACAGCTACTTGAGCCATATTTTGCCTTGTGCATTTAGTCATAGACTGTAGGTTATGCACTGGCTTGCGTTTTATTAGCCTACCTGCAGCTTCGTGGAGGCTGTGGGTGATGCGGAGAACCAAGTAAAAACACTCATATTTTTATTCAATTTTCAAGTCTTTAATGTTGATTTATTAGACTAGCCTCCCGTTCCTAGGAACAAAGAGAAGTAGGCTAGATTCTAATTGAATTGTGATACTGTAGCACCAATGCCTGACAATCAGCCTACTTCTCCACCCTGAGCTTCACCTTTTCCATTTTAATAGCCTGTTTTATCTCTAGTTCCTCTTGTATAGAGACTTTGTCTACTCCAACCTGAAACTATTAAAAACGATAGCCTACATTTGCTTTATTTAAGCGTCCCCTGCCAGTCTAGGGGTTGCAGCTGAAAGAATAAGATATATTGATATAGGCTACAATTGCTTTAGGCTACATGCCATAAGAATAGGCATAGCCCAATGATCTAGCCTACTCGTGTTCATGTGGAGGATAATGATAAAACGTAGGCAGTATTTTTCCAGCTTTCCTTCCTGCCTTTGGCAGTAGCGACTGTGTTGCGCCTATAGTTCATATTTCTATATTATTGCTCCTCTTGTGTGAAATGCGGTGGACGGAACTTGGTTATGCGTATTGTTTGCCTTGTTCATGGCCGTGTCCGAATACCCACATTAAGGTATGCGATTGGTCATTTCGAGCAAATACCTCCCCTTTTACCGTGAACGCGCTCATAGCTAGATTGGACCAGCTGGGTAGACTTAACGAGTTGATAGCCACCGTCGTAGTACCGTTTATCCGTGATTGCGGTTGTCCGGTTTACTCGAGCGAGCTAGCGAAAAGTTATCCGGGATATGTTGAACGAGCTTCGTAGTACGGGGCCCAGGTGTCTTGATGACTATCCTGAACCGATTAGCTGTCTTGATGACTATCTTGAACTGATTAGCTGTCTTGATGACTATCTTGAACTTAATCCTCTCAAGGTAAAGACAGGACAGAGGCGGTATCGTATCAGGGGTGACCCCTCTACTCTCAAATAAAAGGGGTGCTATAACATTTGTAACAATAGTCTAGAAGAACCTTCTAGAAAAAAAGGTTCCAGATACTCTCCAACTACTCTACTTTCCAAACAGCACCTTATGAAAAGGGAAAAAGCTCTCTCTGGAACCTTAGGGTTCTCTCTGGAACCTAGTGTTCTCTCTGGAACCTCATGGTTCTGTCTGGAACCTAGGGTTCTCTCTGGAACCTTAGGGTTCTCTCTGGAACCTAGGGTTATCTCTGGAACCTAGGGTTCTCTCTGGAATCTTTTTTTCAGGGGGTTCATCTGTTTTGTTAAATGTTTCTATACTGTAACAACCTTCTTTGTAAGAGTGTAGCTTTTCTATTAAGTACTCTATATTATAAGCATGCAGGCAGACCAGTGGCCTAACTGTGGCCCAGCACTCTGCTACTGCAACATTACAGCTGCTCAGCAGGTTATCATCACCATCACATCAAGATGTTTTCTCAAGGTCACATTGACAAATAGGCTTTGCTGTTCAATCAATCAATCAAAGCTTTATTTGTATAGCGCATTTCATACCCAGAGGCAACACAATGCGCTTTACAGAGAACAAGGGAGGTGGGCAGACATCCCACCCCTACATATTCCAGAGGGAAGCAAAAAAAACAGTAATCACCCGGGGGCCAGATAAGTGAGCTGTAAAGTTAGTATGTTGTTAGTATGAAGTCCTTCATTCCAAAATGCTATATGATTGATATATCCTTTGGGAAAATGGCCCACTGACTTTTATCCCTCAAGATCTCTATAATAAAGACTGATTTAATCTTCATGAATATTATAATTATCTTTGCAAATGGAAAATATAGCAAGGTGGCTATTATAATTCAAATGTATTTTTCTTGATAGCAGTGATTTTTCAAGGGTAGTGGTTTTTCATGTGCTGGATAGAGAAATGGGAGGAAACTCTAATCTGTCAACCTGGTTTGTTATTGATCTTCTTCTCCTGCTTGACTCAGCTCACAGAAACATACGCTACGGTAAGTAATACACATCTACTCCTGCTGTACATGTGTATTCTCTACTCTCCCCCTCGCACTGTCACACACACACACACACACACACACACACACACACGCACACACACACACACACACACACATACACTTTTGGAGCTTCTGCTCTTCAAAAAGCACTAGCCAGTCAGACGTGTGAGCAGATAACCAGACGGCGCCCCTCATCCATCCATGGATTGAATAGTCATTTGATGGACTGACCACACCCCCAGACCACACCCCCAGACCACACCCCCACCAGCCATCACCCTCTCCTCTTTCTCTGCTTCAGACACACACACACGCACACACAAGCACACACACACACACATGCACACACACACACGCACACACACGCACACACACGCACGCACACACACACACACACACATTGCTGATTGGCTGATTGAGATCTCCTGATTGGCCCTGCTCTTCCCTCTCTCTTCCTGCCCCCCCCCCCCCCACAGAGAAGTCTCAGAGGATGAACAACATCCTGACGTCACAGACGGAGCCGTACGACCTCTCGTTCTCCCGGTCCATCCAGAACCTCGCCCAGCTGCCCCCCTCCTATGAGACGCCAGGGAAACCAGACCTAAGTAAATACTCCTCCTCTCTCCACAGATTAAGTAGGTGGTTCCTCCTTTAAAACCCCCTCTGCCCCTCGTCTGCTTCGTCTGATATCTCCCCCGCCTGGTATCTCCCCTGCCTGTTATCTCCCGGGCCTGGTATCTCTCCCGCCTGGAATCCCTGCTCGAGGGGGAGACCAATTTACTTTTTGCACTCGAGAGTCAATGTTGATCTTCTGCACTCTGCATTAAAGGAATGCCATGATACCCCCACCAGGAATAACGCTGATGTCTCTCTAGGGATACATGTCCATCACTAGTGCGCATAGCCACATCTAGTACAGCATGTAGATACAACACCATTATAAGTCATGAGATGGATAAAAAAAGACATATAATGAACCTGTACTTTGTCACTGCATGGTGAGGAAGAAGACACTTTAAAACCACGTGTCCACTCATCTTCATCCTCTCTCATCTTCATCCTCTCCACCTGTCTGCCTCTTGGCCGTCATCTAACTGGCGTTCCATTAAGGTCAATCTGTGCTCGGTGACATATGAGCTCCTCAACAGCCCTCCTCATCCCCTCACCCCCCTCCTCATCCCCTCACCCCTCCTCTCATCCCCTCACCCCTCTCTCATCCCCTCACCCCTCCTCTCATCCCCTTACCCCTCTCTCATCCCCTCACCCTTCTCTCAACTCAGCTCATTAATTCGCTCCTTTCTCTCTCAGTCTAACATCTCTCCCCTCATCCTCCTTCCCGTGTGTACCTGGCTGGGGCTAGTGCATGTGAGATGCTATCTGGGTCAGCTAGCACCACATAACCTAGCACTGCCTATCCTAACACCACCTAGCCTAGCCTAGCACCACCTAGCCTAGCACTGCCTAGCCTAGCACAGCCTAGCCTAACACCGCCTAGCACTGCCTAGCCTAGCACCACATAGCCTAGCACTTCCTAGCCTAGAACCACCTAGCCTAGCACAGCCTAGCCTAGCACCACTTAGCCTAGCAGTGCCTAGCCTAGCAAAACCTAGCCTAGAACTGCCTAGCCTAGCACCACCTAGCCTAGTGTATCCGAGTCTAGCCTAGCACCGTCTAGCCTAGCCTAGCACCACCTAGCCTAGCACCACCTAGCCTAGCGTATCCAAGCCTAGCCTAGCGTATCCAAGCCTAGCCTGGCCATCTCTGCTTGGTGGTGCAGGGACTATACTCATTCAAAGACCGAAGGTTTGGTAGTGTTTTACCTCAGACCTTATTCTAACACAGCGATGCTGGTAGTGAATAATGTTAATGTAGACCTACATGTGAGAGAACTAGAGGCTAGCTGGCTGGAGCCACTTTAACGCTGCGCTCACACGCTTGCGTTTGATGCGTCAACATTGACGGATGCCCTTCACTTTCAATGGCTGCAGCCAAATGGAATTCTGGTTCCGTTGTTGTCCCGGTGTGTTGCGTTGCCTGCGTTGCTAGCGTCGAAAGTTGAGAAATGTTCAACTTTCAGATGCGTTGCTGGAGCTGCCGACCAATCAGATGTCTTGACGGAGAAAGACGTCATCGCAAGGCGGGATTTTCAAATTTTTCGATAGCAAGATGGAGGACAATCGCTGTTTGTTTGCAGGATAGGATGTACCCAATACCTGCGGGCACCACGTTCACGTTGCCTCAACCACAATGCATAGACGATCGCCACACGTTCGACCAGATTGGCATCCGTGACAGCACTAAACGAAATGCCGGGTGGGTTTTCAAAAAAGTGCGCGTTAGCAGGTTCGGAGAATCTACTGGCTGTTGCGAGCGCAGTTTCGGACAATGTGATTGGTTGTTGTTGCGTGAGGCAGACACGCCTTCCGCCATACAGTACGTTGACAGACACGCATCAAACACAAGCGTGTGAGCGCAGCGTAACACCTTACTTTAGTTTGCACCACTACAGTGGCAAAGTGAATGTAAGCCACAAGTATTACCCCCCCCCCCACACACACACACACACCTCTCTCTCTCTCTCTCCCCCTCTCCCTCTCTTTCTCTCTCTCTCTCTCTCTACCATCCCCTGCTGCCTTGTGATTGGTTGCATGTGTCCTGCTATGATAAAGGCTCCTTCCCGTGTTCCGGAATGTTGGAGAGCGGTGCTGCATGTCAGGAACGTATAATCACGCTCACGCAGGAAGTGTGGTGTTGAGTTCCAGGAACGTATAATCACGCTCACGCAGGAAGTGTGGTGAAGTGAGGTGAACACAGCGTTGCAGTGTAGGCCTATTCCTATCATTCTCCAGATCTGCCTGTTACACTAGAACGCAGCTCCCGATTTTGAGCCCCAAAACGTGTCTCCGGCCGTATCGATCCCCCTCTGGGTTGGAGCGTGGTTTTGGCTGTGGTCGTGTGATTACTAGGCGCAAACGGAGGTCTTTTTTGGGGAAAACGCCGAAAAATGCCGTAATGTAATCCAGGCCTAAGAAGAACACTGGCTCTTTTCAGAGTGTGTGTGTGATAATGCTTCAGATGTTCAGACTGTGTGTGTGTGTGTGTGTGTGTGTGTGTGTGTGTGTGTGTGTGTGTGTGTGTGTGTGTGTGTGTGTGTGATGAGCGTGTGTGTGAAGAGTGTGTGTGTGTGTGATGAGCGTGTTTGTGTGTGTGTGTGTGTGTGTGTGTGATGAGCGTGTGTGTGTGTGTGTGATGAGCGTGTGTGTGTGTGTGTGATGAGCATGTGTGTGTGTGTGTGTGTGTGTGTGTGTGTGTGAAGAGCGTTTGGCTGGAATACCGCCCATCAGTAATATGATTAGTAGCTTTCTTTAATGAAACCATCTGGAAATACGTGAGGAGACCAAATCAAATTAGGACACTTAATGTCTGACTCTAAATGCACAATCTCTGCTCAGGGCCTGTGTGTGTGTGTGTGTGTGTGTGTGTGTGTGTGTATGTGTGTGTGTGTGTGTGTGTGTGTGTGTGTGTGTGTGTGTGTGTGTGTGTGTGTGTGTGTGTGTGTGTGCGTGTAGGTGTGTGTGTGTTTGTGCATGTGCCTGTGTGTGTGATGGTGTGTTTGTGTGTGTGTGTGTGTAGGTGTGTGTGTGTACTTGTCCTTCAGCAGGGTCTGGTACAGAGATGGAGGACGTTCCCCAGCTCCTCTGCTGCCACCACTGGCTTCCTGTCTCCCTCCTCCTAATCACCCTGAAAGGAATTAACACACACAAATGCACACACACACACACACACACAGGGGCATCATGCAACCCAAAAAACTGATGGGGCACGAGATAGCAAAGGCGTTATTAGCACGCAAAATTGTAGTGTTTTTTTGTGCATTTTTTGCAGTTTAAAATCAGGACACAGCACACTACCAGTTGCCACTCAAGCGGTGTGAAATTAAACTTACCGGTAGCGTTCTTTCAAGGACTTTCAAAATAAAAGTAAGGGAAAACAAATCTACTTTTTTCACTCACTTGGCATTAGTCCGAATGATATACTGTATACTGAGGTATGAAGTATATTGAATCTGATATACTGAATAAACTAATATTTGGAGGACCTGTTCATCAGTTAAAGGAAAATGCTCGTTTTTGACAACCTGGACCTTATTTACGACATATTATAAGAAGTTTGACTCACCGAGATCACTTTGGTGTAGTTCGGAGGCCTGTAGAAGAAATTTAAAATCCAGCGCGAGCCAGTATATCCATGTAATGACGGTGGACGGGGCAACGAGAATGCAGTTTCTCAAAATCTATTTTCGGCCGCTAAACGGTTGTTTTCATCAATCAGATTGGATGAATCGACAGTTGAGATTCCTCAACGCGAGCCATTGTAGTGGTTTTCAAATACGGGGTCTTTAGCCTCTGTAATATGATCTTTACACGCCTTTCCCCACTTGCTCCAGCACGCATGCGCACAGGCCAGCGCGCAGACTGGCTATTCTCCGGCTCACATTCTCTGCGCTACGATCGGATTGTTGCGGACGAATGACGACGACAATATTCTCGGCACCAACAACGATCGTAGCGCAGAGAATGTGAGCCGGAGAATAGCCAGTCTGCGCGCTGGCCTGTGCGCATGCGTGCTGGAGCAAGTGGGGAAAGGCGTGTAAAGATCATATTACAGAGGCTAAAGACCCCGTATTTGAAAACCACTACAATGGCTCGCGTTGAGGAATCTCAACTGTCGATTCATCCAATCTGATTGATGAAAACAACCGTTTAGCGGCCGAAAATAGATTTTGAGAAACTGCATTCTCGTTGCCCCGTCCACCGTCATTACATGGATATACTGGCTCGCGCTGGATTTTAAATTTCTTCTACAGGCCTCCGAACTACACCAAAGTGATCTCGGTGAGTCAAACTTCTTATAATATGTCGTAAATAAGGTCCAGGTTGTCAAAAACGAGCATTTTCCTTTAAAGTCCCAGTTAACCAAAATCAGAGATTTGCTTGAAAACACATTCTATGTGTTAGTGATGCATTGCTGATAACATGTACAAATGGGATGAACCATGTGTAGTACTGAATGGTGAAGTTAGACCAGTTTTGTGTTTTTGACCAGTTTTGATTTCTGGATTTTCTGGGCGGGCTTAAAACGGTACTCCGTACTAAAACGGAGTCTAGAATTAGCTAGTTTTAACCAGCAGTCTAGAATTAGCTAGTTTTTCTTAGTTAGCAATGCCTATGCATAAAACTAAACGTAAATGCATCCTTCCTGGATGCCAGCAGGAATGGGATGATAAGGTCTCCTTCTTTCAACTCCCGAGTAAAGCTGAAATGAGAAGCAAAATGGTTAGCATTTTTGAAGAGCCATGGTGTTACAGAGGAGTCTGTCACCGCTAGCGCCCGCCTCTGCAGCAAACATTTCACTCCCGAAAGCTTCTAATATGAGGCTTTTGGGTTTCACGGACTCACGACTGGTCCTGGTGAATTCGGGGGAGCCAACCATCTCCCTCCCCGGCCTCCATTCTCCTCCTGTCGCATCAACCTTTGGTGCCGACACCGCTGCCTTGTGTGCTTATAGCTAATTAACGTTATAACGTTAGCTAGGTAACGTAAGCAATAGGAAAATACACTGCTACGTTAATCTACAAAATATGTGTCTTGACATGTATGTGGTAATGTCAGCTATGATGAATTATATGTAATCTTAGGAGGAATTATAGCTAACATTAGCTATGTAGTTTGTTGCAGATGGGAGTGTGTATATAACCTTAGTCTAGCTAACTTAGCTAGCAGCACCGACCAGGCGACCACCCACCAAATAACGTTACGGATGATATATTATGACTATTAGTGTTAACTATACAGAAACTGCCTGCCATATTTGTGGCACCTGATGTGCGTATGGGTTCACCGGTAATGGTAACAGTATATTTCTCCAGCGGGAGACCGGGAGGCGGGAGCGAGGGGGATGGTTAGGTAGACCAGCTGCAGCTGGAGAAAGACGCACCCTCTCCCAGTGAAGCGGTGCTCGGCGGCTACTGGCGGAACATTCCAGTTCTGTTGGATATGAGAGGGAAAGTTGAAGCCGAGTGCTCGTTATTCTCACACATAACATTGCCAACGAGAGTGGAAGAGTCTGTCCCGATTATCAACTCCGGTAGTGTACGCTTCTTCGCGCTATCAGCGCTGTTCAAGCCAGTGACTAAAAGGTACATTTTAAACAACTTTTTCCATTGATCCCAAGGGACGACAGGATCGCCTGGGAGGGATAGGAATGGGTCCGGAGGTGGCAGGGAGAAAATAGGGACATACTCATACATTCAGCGTTGCCTGTTTTTGTATTTTGCATCTAAGGGCAGTAACACTGGCGCGTTGGTATAGAGTAGCTACAGTTTTACCTGTGTTGTTTGTCAGGAGGTAGGTTAGGAGGAAGCATCTGTGCGTTTGACTCATTAGACAAGTGTAATTTCAACTCCTCTCTGTTTTCACAAAGCTGTGCCTTCCTACCACAAAAGAGACGGCGTGCCAGTGTGACAATATGCAGACTAGAGAACTGTACTATTTGACAGGTTCTTCCCTCCACACCCCCTCCACACGCAATTGGGTGTGGCTTCGGTGCCTTCAGCAGACACGCCCCCACAGTCTCAGACCAGAGAATGCTGCTGATTTTTAACCGATTTTGAAGCCTTATTTTATATACTATGCGACATTTTTAATCACTCAGATTTGGCTGGGTGGTTAATGACATGTTTTCCTGTGGTGTGTGAAGCTCATAACAAAAATTTGAACTGGGTTAACCTGGACTTTAAGGACAACCTTAATCTAAATGTATGCAAGCAGACCATGAAAGCGTGTTTATCTGAGACGAGGCGATGGGGGGGCTTCCAGGTTCAGTGTTAATTTGGAAGAAACCAAATCCACCGGGAAAGAGGATGTTTTTTTGAAAGAGGTTATGGTGGCTTTTCAAGGTGGTCTATGACATAATTAATAATACATTCAGCTCAGTAGAGAAAATAATCATAGCTCTGAATTGTAAAATCTAATGGTAAACAAACAATAACAGAAATGAAAAAATAATAATAATAAAACACCACCAAATCTGAGGGGGCACGTGCCCCTCAAGTTCTATAGGCATGACGCCTCTGAACACACACTTTATAATATATAGATTATAGATGACTTTATAATATATAGATTATAGATGACTTTATAATATATAGATTATAGAGGACTTTATAATATATAGATTATAGATGACTTTATAATATATAGATTATAGATGACTTTGTAATATATAGATTAAAGATCAATTTATAATATATAGATTATAGATGACTTCATAATAGATGACTTTATAATATATAGATTATAGATGACTTCATAATAGATTACTTTATAATATAGAGATTTTAGATGACTTCATAATAGATTACTTTATAATATATAGATTTTAGATGACTTCAAAATAGATGACTTTATAATATATGGATTTTAGATGACTTCATAATAGATGACTTTATAATATATAGATTTTAGATGACTTCATAATAGATGACTTTATAATATATAGAATATAGATGACTTCATAATAGATTACTTTATAATATATAGATTTTAGATGACTTCATAATAGATGACTTTATAATATATAGATTTTACATGACTTCATAATAGATTACTTTATAATATATAGATTTTACATGACTTCATAATAGATTACTTTATAATAGATGTTTCACAACTTCCACCAGCGTTGGCTTTTAATATGATTACTGGTCCTTCAGGGCCGGCTGGTGTGCAGTGATCAATACTGCACACACGCACGTACGTACGCACGCACGCACACACACACAGAAGTGCACACACGCACACACACATACTGTACACACAGACACACACAGGCACACACACACACACAGACACACACACACATACACACACACATACACACACACAGGCACACACACAGACACACGCATACACACACACACCTACACACACACACAGGCCTAATCCAGGAGAGTGGGGCTCCTCTCTAATTAGCTGCTGTTAGCAGATTCAGAATGTTGCTGTTCTCGTCACGTTGGGGACCGGCTGGAGGACACGTTGGGGACAGGCTGGGGGACACTTTGGGGACAGGCTGGGGGACACTTTGGGGACAGGCTGGGGGACACGTTGGGGACAGGCTGGGGGACACGTTGTATGTGTGTGCGTGTGTGTGTGTAGGTGTGTTTGTGCATGTGCCTGTGTGTGTGTAGGTGTGTTTGTGTGTGTGTATGTGTGTGTAGGTGTGTCTGTGTGTGTATGTAGGTGTGTTTGTGTGTGTGTGTAGTTGTGTTTGTGTGTGTGTGTAGGTGTGTGTGTGTACTTGTCCTTCAGCAGGGTCTGGTACAGAGATGGAGGACGGTCCCCAGCTCCTCTGCTGCCACCACTGGCTTCCTGTCTCCCTCCTCCTAATCACCCTGAAAGGAATTAACACACACACACATGCACACACATGCACACACACAGGGGCATCATGCAACCCAAAAAACTGATGGGGCACGAGAAAGCGAAGGCGTTATTAGCACGCAAAATTGTAGTGTTTTTTTGTGCATTTTTGCAGTTTAAAATCAGGACACAGCACACTACCAGTTGCCACTCAAGCGGTGTGAAATTAAACTTACCGGTAGCGTTCTTTCAAGGACTTTCAAAATAAAAGTAAGGGGAAACAAATCTACTTTTTTCACTCACTTGGCATTGGTCCAAATGATATACTGTATACTGAGGTATGAAGTATGTTGAATCTGATATACTGAACAGCCTAATATTTGGAGGACCTGTTCATCAGTTAAGGACAACCTTAATCTAAATGTATGCAAGCAGACCATGAAAACGTGTTTATCTGAGACGAGGCGAGGGGGGGGCCTCCAGGTTTTATTTCCACCTGAAACACAAACAGGCTGGGGGACACGTTGGGGACCGGCTGGGGTACACGTTGGGGACAGGCTGGGGGACACGTTGGGGACAGGCTGGGGGACACGTTGGGGACAGGCTGGGGGACACGTTGGGGACAGGCTGGGGGACACGTTGGGGACAGGCTGGGGGACACGTTGGGGACCGGCTGGGGGAACACGTTAGGGACCGGCTGGGGGACACGTTGGGGACCGACTGGGGGACACGTTGGGGACAGGCTGGGGGACACGTTGGGGACAGGCTGGGGGACACGTTGGGGACCGGCTGGGGTACACTTTGGGGACAGGCTGGGGGACATGTTGGGGACACGTTGGGGACCGGCTGGGGGACACGTTGGGGACAGGCTGGGGGACACGTTGGGGACCGGCTGGGGGACACGTTGGGGACCGGCTGGGGGACACTTTGGGGACAGGCTGGGGGACACGTTGGGGACCGGCTGGGGGACACGTTGGGGACAGGCTGGGGGACACGTTGGGGACAGGCTGGGGGACACGTTGGGGACCGGCTGGGGGACACTTTGGGGACAGGCTGGGGGACACGTTGGGGACCGGCTGGGGGACACGTTGGGGACCGGCTGGGGGAACACGTTGGGGACCGGCTGGGGGAACACGTTGGGGACCGGCTGGAGGACACGTTGGGGACCGGCTGGGGGACACGTTGGGGACAGGCTGGGGGACACGTTGGGGACCGGCTGGGGGACACGTTGGGGACAGGCTGGGGGACACGTTGGGGACCGGCTGGGGGACACGTTGGGGACAGGCTGGGGGACACGTTGGGGACCGGCTGGGGGAACACGTTGGGGACCGGCTGGGGGACACATTGGGGACCGGCTGGGGGAACACGTTGGGGACCGACTGGGGGACACATTGGGGACCGGCTGCCCTCCAGTGGATCTGTTGAAAGAACCAACAGCTCGACAGCAGGGAGATCATCTGATCATGCATCGCTCACACATCAAACTAGAAAAAGAATAAAACATTCATCCTCTATAAATATTTATTATATTATATTTGTAAGGTCATACCTTACTTTTATACACCCACCTGCTTCTAGAGAGACCGGCCCTGCCACTTACTTCATCACATCACATGTTATTAGCATCCTAATCAAAATAACAATAACAACAACATCATTTGAATGATAATGATGATGATTAACAATTATGAAAAATTAAACACCTCCTCATCTGGCTCATCTCCTGGCTCTAGACCACTAGACTGCTGCTGCTGTTCCAGCTCCCCCTCCCCCCCCCCCCCCCCCCCCATGGGCGCGACAGGTATCACACAGCAGGGTGCCATCGCTCTGATGTAGCCGGCCACGGGTGAGGGGGAGAGGGAGGAGAGGGGGGGGGTGGGAGGAGGGGGAGGAGGATGGAGGAGGAGGAGGGGGGGAGGAGGAGGAGGCGGAGGAGGGGGAGGAGGAGGAGGGGGGGGGAGGGGGAAGAGGCGAAGGAGGGGGAGGGGGAGGAGGGGTAGGGGGAGGAGGAGGAGGAGGGCGAGTCGTCTGTGTGGAGCTCAGCAGAGCTGCCTGATAACCGGCAGTCCTCTTCTGCTGGTGGAATGACTTCATAACATCAGGCAGCTGATAACACAAAGACATGCCTCCTCCGCAACACTCACACACTCACACACACACACACACACACACACACACACACACACACACACACACACACACAAGCATGTGTGAGCACACACACACACAAGCATGTGCGAGCACACACACACACACAAGCATGTGCAAGCACACACACACACACACACACACACACACAGTTGTTGGTATAATATAAACCATGCAGGCTATTGTGCCACCATGGGCTGTTCTAGCACAGCGGACACTCTCTGCTCCTCTCCTCCCCTCCCCTCTCCTCCCCTCTCCTCACCTCACCTCCTATCCTCTCCTCACCTCAACAGAAGAGCAATTACTGGTGTGAGTCAGCAGCTTTCAGCCTGAAAACAGCAGCAAATAACTCCATTCACACTGTGGCCTTCTACTCACTCTCCCTCTCTCTCTCTCTCTCTCTCTCTCTCTCTCTCTCTTCTACTCACTCTCTCTCTCTCTCTCTCTCTCTCTCTCTCTTCTACTCACTCTCCCTCTCTCTCTCTCTTCTACTCACTCTCCCTCTCTCTCTCTCTCTCTTCTACTCACTCTCCCTGTCTCTCTCTCTCTTCTACTCACTCTCCCTCTCTCTCTCTCTCGCTCTTCTACTCACTCTCTCTCTCTCTCTCTCTCTCTCTCTCTCCTACTCCCTCTCCCTCTCTCTCTCCCTCTCTCGCTCTCTCTCTCTTCTACTCACTCTCCCCCTCTCTCTCTCTCTCCTACTCACTCTCCCTCTCTCTCTCCCTCTCTCTTCTACTCACTCTCCCTCTCTCTCTCTCCCTTCTACTCACTCTCCCTCTCTCTCTCTCTTCTACTCACTCTCCCCCTCTCTCTCTCTCTCTCTCTCTCTCCTACTCACTCTCCCTCTCTCTCTCCCTCTCTCTTCTACTCACTCTCCCTCTCTCTCTCCCTTCTACTCACTCTCCCTCTCTCTCTCTCTCTCTCTCTCTCTCTCTTCTACTCACTCTCTCTCTCTTCTACTCACTCTCCCTCTCTCTCTCCCTCTCTCTCTCTTTCTCTCTCTTCTACTCACTCTCCCTCTCTCTCTCTCTCTCTTCTACTCACTCTCCCTCTCTCTCTTCTACTGACTCTCTCTTCTACTCACTCTCCCTCTCTCTCTCTTCTACTCACTCTCTCTCTCTCTCTCTTCTACTCACTCTCTCTCTCTCTTCTACTGACTCTCTCTCTCTCTCTTCTACTCACTCTCCCTCTCTCTCTCTCTTCTACTCACTCTCCCTCTCTCTCTCTATCTTCTACTCTCTCTCTATCTCTTCTACTCACTCTCTCTCTCTTCTACTGACTCTCTCTCTCTTCTACTCACTCTCCCTCTCTCTCTCTCTTCTACTCACTCTCTCTCTCTCTTCTACTCACTCTCCCTCTCTCTCTCCTTTCTACTCACTCTCCCTCTCTCTCTCTCTCTTCTACTCACTCTCTCTCTCTTCTACTCACTCTCCCTCTCTCTCTTCTACTCACTCTCTCTCTCTCTTCTACTCACTCTCTCTCTCTTCTACTGACTCTTTCTCTTCTACTCTCTCTATTCTACTCACTCTCTCTCTCTCTTCTACTCACTCTCTCTCTTCTACTCTCTCTCCCTCTCTCTCTCTTCTACTCTCTCTCCCTCTCTCTCTCTTCTACTCACTCTCCCTCTCTCTCTCTTCTACTCACTCTCTCTTCTACTCACTCTCCCTCTCTCTCTCTTCTACTCTCTCTCTCTTCTACTCACTCTCCCTCTCTCTCTCTCTTCTACTCTCTCTCTCTCTTCTATCCTCTCTCTCTTCTACTCACTCTCTCTCTCTTCTACTCTCTTCTACTCTCTCTCTCTCTCTTCTACTTACACTCTCTCTACTCTCCTTTCCTTTCCTGCCTCCCCTCCCCCCTCACCCCCTCCCCCTCTCTCTCCTACTCAATCTCCCTCTCTCTCTCCCTCTCTCTTCTACTCACTCTCCCTCTCTCTCTCCCTTCTATTCACTCTCCCTCTCTCTCTCTCTCTCTTCTACTCCCTCTCTCTCTCTCTTCTACTCACTCTCCCTCTCTCTCTCTCTCTCTCTCTCTCTCTCCTACTCACTCTCCCCTCTCTCTCTCCCTCTCTCTTCTACTCACTCTCCCTCTCTCTCTCTCCCTTCTACTCCCTCTCCCTCTCTCTCTCTCTCTCTCTTCTACTCACTCTCTCTCTCTCTTCTACTCACTCTCCCTCTCTCTCTCCCTCTCTCTCTCTTTCTCTCTCTTCTACTCACTCTCACTCTCTCTCTCTCTCTTCTACTCACTCTCCCTCTCTCTCTCTTTTCTACTCACTCTCCCTCTCTCTCTCTCTCTCTTCTACTCACTCTCTCTCTCTTCTACTGAATCTTTGTCTTCTACTCTCTATTCTACTCACTCTCTCTCTTCTACTCTCTCTCTCTCTTCTACTCACTCTCCCTCTCTCTCTCTCTCTTCTACTCTCTCTCCCTCTCTCTCTCTTCTACTCACTCTCCCTCTCTCTCTCTCTTCTACTCACTCTCTCTCTTCTACTCCCTCTCCCTCTCTCTTCTACTCACTCTCCCTCTCTCTTCTACCCACTCTCCCTCTCTCTCTCTTCTACTCTCTCTCTCTTCTACTCACTCTCCCTCTCTCTCTCTCTCTTCTACTCTCTCTCTCTTCTACTCACTCTCCCTCTCTCTCTCTCTCTTCTACTCTCTCTCTCTCTTCTACCCTCTCTCTCTTCTACTCTCTCTCTCTCTCTTCTACTTACACTCTACTCTCCTTTCCTTTCCTGCCTCCCCTCCCCCCTCA
>NC_140247.1:16614878-16617378 GCF_949987555.1 Borostomias antarcticus | reverse complement strand
GCACACACATGCCCTCATCAATACAATACATGCAATCACACACACACACACACACACCTGCCCCTCCCTACACACACACACACACACTTGCCCCTCCCTACACACACACACACTGGGGACTCACACAACTTGTATGACAACATTGGAAGAACTTATGTTCACACACACACACACACACACGCATACAAACACACACACACACACACACACACACACACACACACACACTGTGCAAGCAGCATGCAGGGCTGCCTCTCTGCCGGTGTGTTAATGGAGGCCGTTGAGCAGCTCGTCTGGCAGGGCGTCGTGTCCCAGATCTTCAGACGCTCTGTGACCTTGATTTCATCTGGACCAGGACCCCTGAAGGGCACATTATTAAAGAGCCCCACTCTGAGAGACCTCTCGCCCTCCGCAGGTCTCCCTCTGCAGGTCTCCCTCTGTCTGTCTACCTCTCCCTCTCCTCCCCCCCTCCCCCCTTCTCGTCTCTTCCATCTCTCTACCCTGCATCCCTGTCACCGTTTATCCCTCTGTCTCTCTCCCTCGCTTCATCTCTTCACCTCCTTCCATCTGTCTCTCCCTCATTCCCTCCCTCTCTCTCTCTTCTCTCTCTCTCTCTGCATCTCTCTCTCTTCTCTCTCTCTCTGCATCTCTCTCTCCCTCCATCTGTCAGTGTCGTTTTTCAGACTACAGAGTGGATTCTTCAGTCACAATATTGCTTCTCTCTTGTGCAGGCAACACCACTCCCTGTATCTCTCTCTCTCTCTCTCTCTCTCTCTCTCTCTCTCTCTCTCTCTCTCTCCCTCTCTCTCTCTCTCTCTCTCTCCCTCCATCTCTCTCCCTCTGTCACTTCCATGCTACCCTGAGACTCATTATGAATACAGAGCCAGAACCTTTCATCCAGAGTTCATATCTGTGCTGCCAGTGGTCATGCATTCAAACTCAGATCCAGAGGGTGGCTCACCAAAGCTGACAACAGATCTTATATAAATACAGTTTTTTTTTACATTGAGTACATTGTATGCTGACATTTCAACTGTTTGGAAACCCACAGCTAATATTGTGCTTGATAATAATAATGAAAAGTGCTCAGAGGTAATGAATGTTGATTTCCTGGCGCAGAGAGATGAGAGCGCTGAGGTCATGACCTCCAGCGTGGTGGTCCAGGAGAGAGGAGAGAGCTGAGGTCATGACCTCCAGCGTGGTGGTCCAGGAGAGAGGAGAGAGCTGAGGTCATGACCTCCAGCGTGGTGGTCCAGGAGAGATGAGAGAGCTGAGGTCATGACCTCCAGCGTGGTGGTCCAGGAGAGAGGAGAGAGCTGAGGTCATGACCTCCAGCGTGGTGGTCCAGGAGAGAGGAGAGAGCTGAGGTCATGACCTCCAGGGTGGTGGTCCAGGAGAGAGGAGAGAGCTGAGGTCATGACCTCCAGCGTGGTGGTCCAGGAGAGAGGAGAGAGCTGAGGTCATGACCTCCAGCGTGGTGGTCCAGGAGAGAGGAGAGAGCTGAGGTCATGACCTCCAGCGTGGTGGTCCAGGAGAGAGGAGAGAGCTGAGGTCATGACCTCCAGCGTGGTGGTCCAGGCCTCTCGTCCTGAGAGGATTCATCATGATTCAGCCAGGCGGTTTGTAGCGGACAATAACAGACGCGGGACAAGAACGGGTTCATGAATTATTCAGTGTTGCTCAGTCGCACAGTAAACAGCTCTTTATAATCACCTGTGAGAGCTAGAAAATGAGAACCTCCCAAGAATGTGTTGATGTACTGACAACACTGGGGCTCGTCACCAAAGCTCCGCTAAAAAATGGTTCTCCTCACAAAACACCTCCCTGGAGCGCAGAGGGAAGAAGCACGATATTCCAGCATGATCTAGATCTTTTAGAGGTCCAGTTTGACAGGTTGATCTGTCAGGTGACTTGGCTGTGGTGAGATCCATCCTCTCTTGGCTGAGCCGTGTTTTTCATGCTAGTCCACTGGGATCAAACGGACCCTTCATTTGTTTTTTGTGCAGAGAGGCCAGAAAAAAAACCTCACTGTTGTTCTCTGAGGAGGAAGAACGCGAGTCAGAAGACCCGGTCGATCCCATCCACGAGGTTCTGGAGTTGAAGTAAGTGGGTCTGCTGTCCCTGTTCTGCTCAGGGCTGGACTGGATCAAGAGTCTTTACTCCGGTCCACCACTCGCTCAGAGATGCTCATAGATGAGGCGTTTTAACCCTCGAACCCTGGACTCACATGTAGGCGCTGCTAGGCTTTGCTTCAACACTTGAGAATGGACGGGCCTGACGCTCGCAACAACAACCAATCACATTGTCTTAAACGACTTTTTGGGAAAAGCATAGCCTGTAATGTAACTAGCACCAGCCAGCGATCTCTCAAGTCAAGAGGGGGGTATTTTGATAAACTGATTACATTTCGAGAATCTACATAGTTACGTTCTAGCCTGAAAAACTGTTAACATTTTAATAAGTGACATAGTACCCGGCGTACAGACAAAATTACAACAGT
>NC_140247.1:16579878-16604878 GCF_949987555.1 Borostomias antarcticus | reverse complement strand
GAGCCTCCACAGTCCAGCTACAGAACCCCCCACCGGGCGAGCTTGTTCCTGGACACCGGGCGGTCCTGTTCCTGGACACCGGGCGGTCCTGTTCCTGGACACCGGGCGTGCTTGTTCCTGGACACCGGGCGCGCTTGTTCCTGGACACCGGGCGCGCTTGTTCCTGGACACTGGGCGGTCCTGTTCCTGGACCTTCTCTGCTGGTGAGGAGAACTGACAGGCTCAGTCCACAGCTCTGAGGTGGGTGCTTATCTGTTCTGTTGAAGGGGCACTTTACTGTATTTCTGAGGCTCTCCATCAGTTCACCATGTACAGTATGTGATGTAAAATATCACTATTTGGTAGGTAATAAGAAGGTAGATATTATAGGTGTTTCTACAAATCCCCCAAAATTGTGATGTACCGTACATGCAAATACGCTAATGAGCTATTACGTCATCATCACACTTTTTTTCTTTTTTTGGGGGTGGGGGGGGGGGCGGGGGGGTACAGAATGGAACACATATTACATCAAAAACTGATTTTGAGTTAAGTGCCCATTTAAGATTCTACTCTTCTAAAATCTGAAAATCATCGATTGATTGATCTGATAAGTTCCACTGTTGCTTCACGCTGTGTTTCTAGAGAGGAATAGTCTTGTCTAAGAGGTGCAGCTGATCAGAGCTGATTAACCCGAGCAGAGGTGAGAATCCCGTCTGCTCACTCTCTCCTTCGCCCACAAAATACCAGATTTAGCTGGATGTTTGTGGACAGATGAAGCCTTGTTTACTTGTTTACTCAGATGATGTGACCCTGTACGTCTGGGATTAGTACACAGCTGACATGTGTCAGGCTTCGTCCATTTGTCAAACATCCCCGTCTAATAAGGCTTGAATTGTCCCTCCGCCCAGCGCAGAGCAGAGCTGACCCCAGGAGGAGGAGGAGGAGGAGGAAGAGGAGGAGCAGGACGTCCAGCCATGCCTGGCAGCCCAGAGAACATCCCTCTTGGGGAGTGCCCCCTCTCCCGGTCCCGGGACCAGCTGACGCCCCGCACGCCACGCAGCGAGAGCACGGTGTTCAGCCTGTCCCGTAGCGAGTCCCTCTGGACCACCCAATCGGTCCGCAGCCGCACCTGCCAAGTCTACTGGTTCCCCATTCACCTGATGTCCACCGGGGGCAGCATACTGGCCTGCGGGATGCTCATCAGCGGCCTGTTCTTCTCCGGTCACAACCGGCAGGTGACCATCATCCTGGGTCCGGCGCTGCTGTCTGTGGGCCTGATGGTTCTGGTAGTTGGGGTGGTCCTGATACCCATCACCAGGGAGAACAGACAGCCAGCCATGAAGAGGCCGTTCAGCTACTACCGCCAGCCAGTGTTTAACCTCTGACCTGGCGTGCAGGTGGCGGTGCGTGTGTGATCAGCAGCCCTGTGAGAGACCAGGTGGCGGTGCGTGTGTGATCAGCAGCCCTGTGAGAGACCTGGGTGCCTCAGCTTTGCACGGCTTCACCTGAGCGAGTCTGCGCACGGCTACCGTGCACGAAACCTGCGCTTGAATCCCGCCTCTGTCACGCAGGAGTCCCCGTCGGGTTTCATGTCACATGGTTGAAGATTCCTCAGACTAATAATCTGGTTTAATCTAATATTCAAGTTTTAATTTGGTTCTAAATAACCAATATTGAGGAGGGTTACATTTTCCCAAAAGTCCAAGGGAGGAAGAGCATGCCCCCCCTTCCCTCGACAGACATGCTCTGAGTTCACTGTTATTGATTAAGATCTTGAGACGTCCACCCTTCCACCACTATGTATCCAGGAATATGTCTGCTTAATCTATATCTTTACCTATAAAAGGGCAAAACATACATATTTGCAAGCATATCATTGTAAAGGCCTCCCACTAGTTGTGAATGTATTATACCTGTAGAAGGCTATGTGTGACAGTTCCACATTTTTCATAACTACAAGTAAAGCATGATAGCATGAGGAAGTTCTCAAAGTAGATGATCTGTCTTCCTTGTGATTGAGACTGTTGTTGACATCTCCTGTCCTCATGAAGGAGGCTGGTACTGTTGATCTGATGTTTAGTGCTGTAGTCTGCTGCTCATTAATGGATTGTTATTACAGGTTAGGACTTGACTGTTCATCTTTAGTGGACATTACTATCTATCTGCTGTCCACTACGTATACAGCCATTAAAAACTAGAGTGCTATAGAACCATATGTAATAGTAGAAAACCTTCAGAAACAAAGGTTTAATATATAACCCTTTTCAGGCCTGTAAGGATCCAGAGAGAACAGTGAATAGTTCAGGCCTGTAAGGATCCAGAGAGAACCGTGACTAGTTCAGGCCTGTAAGGATCCAGAGAGAACCGTGACTAGTTCAGGCCTGTAAGGATCCAGAGAGAACCGTGACTAGTTCAGGCCTGTAAGGATCCAGAGAGAACAGTGAATAGTTCAGGCCTGTAAGGATCCAGAGAGAACCGTGACTAGTTCAGGCCTGTAAGGATCCAGAGAGAACCGTGACTAGTTCAGGCCTGTAAGGATCCAGAGAGAACCGTGACTAGTTCAGGCCTGTAAGGATCCAGAGAGAACCGTGACTAGTTCAGGCCTGTAAGGATCCAGAGAGAACCGTGACTAGTTCAGGCCTGTAAGGATCCAGAGAGAACCGTGACTAGTTCTTTCTGACCTGAAAGGGGTTCTTCTGTCTGGAACTGTTTCTTTTTCAAAGGTTCCGCTACCATTATAAAATGGTTCCATAGATATTTGTTTTTCTAAGACTGTATAATACCCTTCTAGGTCACTAAGACTACCAGAGTGTGTGTGTGTATGTGTTCTGTTTACTGTCCTTGTCTGAGGAGAGCGATGTGGGTTCTGTTTTTACACACAGACCTTCATCTTGGTCTAATGGTTCTGTTTATGTAACCGAGAGAAACAGAGTCCTCGTGAGTCCCGAGTAGGTAGCTGTCGCGTTGGTAACGACTAATGAGGATCCAAATAAACAACAATAAAAAGTAGTTGGTTGAACTCACCTCCCCAGTATGAATGCCGTCCATCCATGCTGATGAAGAGCAGGCTTGTCATCAGCACAGCTGGTTAAAACCATGACTTTGCCACGGGAGACTCGGGTTCGAACATTCGTGCTGAATGTTTGGGTTATATTGCTTGGGCTTGCTGAGGTTCAGGCTTGTTTACCTTCGCAATGGACATGTATTTAATGTCCTGCTGATTTGAATTTTACACCAAAACTACATACATGTAAAGTTTCAGATGTATGAAACGCCGACGGGGAGGTGTGTGAAGGGGAGGAGTTGACCGGGGGGCGGTGGGCGTGGCCAATGGAGACAGCAGCAGGAGCAGGACACACACAGAAAGACACTGAAGACGTCTGCATAGAAGGCTGTCTGCATGGAGACGCACTGCAGCGTGAGGACGGAGCCAGCAACCAGGGGCCCCGTGGGGAGTCTGATTGGACCCTCAGGGATGGGGTGGGGGGGCAGGGTTAGGGCTAGGTGTAGCAACCCAGCAAGATGAGTTCTGATTGGTGGAGTGGCAGGAAGGGATTGTCCCCGTCTATTTTAGGAGACTGCGTCAAGCTTCTCTCTACTTTCCCGTCTTCCCTGACAGGCATGTATTGTTTGTCTGTCTTTTCATTAAACCACAAGTGAGAGGAAGTCACGTCTCCAAGGCCTTATTGACGTAGTTATGTAATCAAATAGCACTTCTCATGTACTCTCGCTGCTAGATTCAGTTACAGTCACAGTTCACAGTCCCTGAAGGAAGGTGAGTCATGTGAATGGTAATTTGACTGTCAAATTGCATGCTGCCTAATTTGCATCATATATCAGCAGCAAAGGTGAAACGAGAGACTAGACCATAGGTGACGTTCTACACTGATAATGAATCAATTAATATGCCTACGATATGCGTTATAATAACTAGCCTAAAAATTAATAGGAGAAGTTGTGAGATATCTATACAATAGGCATAGGAGTCTGATTAGAGAAAAGAGAACTTTGCACGCGCAGACACACAGAGACGTGACGTCAGGGCACAGGTGTGTCCTCGGCTGCGCGAGGAGGGACAAAGGAGCCAGAGAGCATCTTCCGTCATTTCCAGGTGAGCGTCGGTCGGCTGAGAGGATGGTCGGCCCACGCACATGCATTGGCGGGTGTGTCCCTGTATTTTTTATGGCTATCGTTTTCGATGTTATTGGCTTAATTATTGTTTTTATTGGTATATTTGCCGATGTGCGTTTGAAAGGCCGATATTACGGAGATTTCTTGATATACAGCGGTTCGCTGATCATCTTCTGCAGCCTGGCTTTGTGGATCATCTGGTACATCGGAAACATACAGGTTCTGGAGGACAGTTTTGGGGAAAGTTTACTAAAAAGGAAAGAAAGTTTAGTGCGGTTGGCCAGGAGGTTGTCAAAGACGCTGACGGCTACAATGAAAAGTGACGACTTTCACGAGAAGTTGGCGGAGGATGAAGATGATGAGAAGGATTCGCATCATCTGGAGGGCCTCCCGCCTCACGTCGCCTCCCGGGTCACCTGGGGGAAGTCGGTCGTTTACACGAACGAAGGGTACGACGCCGACGACTGCGATCCCTTCCCCCAGGAGAAGAGCAAGAAACGGCCAGAGATCCTGACCCCGAGCAGCGCCTTAGGAGGTAAAGGGAGACTATAGTCTATACCATGGGCGATTTTATAGGGGGGGCAGGGGGGGCAAGTGCCCCCCCTGATTGGCCAGCCCAACTCTGCTCAAATTCTAATTTTTTTAACTAATTAACACAATTATTAAATACATAATTGTGGTTTGTACCAGTTTGTGTTATTGTAGGTCATCAGTCATTTTAAAAGTGTATTTATTACTTAAACTAGGCTACCTTAATTTAAAAAAAAAAAACATAATCCACCAATGGCACAACTCGTCCGTCGACCTCAACTATTTCCGGTTTGATCTGTTACCGCAAAAAAAGAGAGATCTGACTGTACTGCTCAGTGCTCAACAAGCTACAACCATCCAACCTGCTCACAATGGCGAAAAGAGCTATAAAAACAATTGACCACTTCTTCATAAAAAAAGAAAATAAAACTGGCAATGCTAATGAAGAAGCTACCACTCGAAATGACACCGCAGCAGGTGCAATCGAATGCAGAAGTGCTCCAGAGGCTATCGAAGCTAGTACTAGCACCTTCACCACATGGATGTATTAATAGAACGGCGAAGAAGCTAGCACCAGCAGGCAGTTGCAGTTTGATGTTGTGATGTTGGGTATGGCCTAGTGCTCGGTCATAAAGTCATATTGACATGCTTGTGGTGTTTAGATGAAGTTTGAAACGTTGTGTATATTGAATTGTCATACGGATTTCTTATTAGCATAGCCTACTGTTCACAACTGGCATTCTTTGTAAATAGATGGGATGGGATGAAAGAACAGTTTTGTTTTTTTTCTCACGTCAAAATGTTTCCCCCCCTACTCTCAGAGAGTAAAATCGCCTATGGTCTATACTCTGGGATGTTTTACGTTTTGTAGGTTTTTAAGTTGATACGGTGGTACGCTTATGTCATTGTGACTAATTAGGCTACAACCTTATCGCAGTTACAACTCCTTTTATATCTTTATGGCCGTGTTAATGTGCCTTATGTTTACAGTGGGCTAAAGACCAGGCCTATAAAGTAGCCTAGGCTACATGCACTTATGTTATTATCAGTAGCCTAATTGGTTATCAAGAAGCCAATCTGAATCAGGCTTAGGCCTATTTAGCCAGGTAGGTTTTCACACATAAGCTAGAGGAATTTGCTTTGGGCTGTTGACAGTAAATAAACAACAATAGATGACGTGCAGGGACCAGACAGAAAGGGTAGTGCAACATATAGGCTAGTGAAACAAGCAGGCCTAGCCTACAATCATGGGACATTCGAGAGAAGCTGATGTTCTGTTTTTCTTGTTTGGTTTCCAGATATACTGTAGGCTACAGCGAGAGGAGTGACGTGGGGCGACGATCAACACAACCACAAGCATGAGAAGACATTTCCTTCCTCAGTAATATCCAGGATTCAACGTGTCATTTATATAGTAGCTGATCCTCTAGTAGCTTATAGGCTATTTCTGACAGCCATACGTCCACTTGTCTCAGACTCTCTTCTTCTACAGGCGCTAAATTAAATAGTGGTCATTATCTGAACAGCAGGTGGCTGATGAGGCACTTTGAAAAGACAGATTGTGGAATGTAGGCTAATGTCTTACCTGAGCCTTAGCCTATTGACAGCAGCAGAGCGAGTGGTCAGACAGGTTTGTCTGCCGTCCTATTGGCTCAGTCAGCCTTTGACCTGAGCCTGGTCACGAAAAAACACACACCTCCATCATAGCATGGCAGCTCAAACAAGAGAGAGAGAGAAACAGGGTGAGAGAGAGAGAGACAGGGACAACAAGAGAGAGAGAGCAGCAGAGAGAAAAGTTTTACCATAGTATCATCGTTTGCTTACAAGCCTACAATTTACACTTTCATAATCTGTAAAAAAAGAAAAAAAAAACTGAAAAATGACCTTGTTCTACTTATTTACTAAAATACTGGACTCTATCACTGTTCAGTTAATTTACGTACAGTATATGAGACTTTACATGGACTTTACCACGCTGTCATTGTGTTGATAGGTGAAGTGTTCAGTCCGTCCCCAGAACAGGTTAGTGTTAATGGTAGGGTTAGTGTTAGGGGGATATGTGTGGAATGCAGCCTTCACACACTCTGGTCTTTCTAGCTCAAAGTAAACTGCTGATTATCGGGTTAGGGTTAGGTTATCACTGAGATATCTACGAGTTGTCACACACAGATAGCATCATATTGATAAGGTCACAAACAGGTTGCTAATATTAGGTCATATGCTCAGACATGCAATCCTACATTACCCATGTGTCACTCTGATCAGGGAGATTAATTGATTAATTGACAGTATAGCCTTAAGAGAGGTTTACGAACAACTAATATGCATGTGTAGACAGTAAGGTGTAGAATCTTGATAATAGTCCTGGAAATGGACGCCGCCCAAAGGTTTTCCCCTCATTTATTTGAGTGTTTTTAAGTGAACATGACGGGTGAAAGGTCTCATTCAGGGTGGAGCAGAAACGGGGAGGATCGGGGGCTTTGTCAGGAGCAGCTCAACCCATTGTCGTGGTGGTGGAGTCAGGCAGACCAGTCCATCCAGTGATGGAAACTATGAAGGAACGCGCCCATCCTCTAGTCACCTCCGCTCATTCCTCCTCAGTCCTCCAGTCAGGCAGCTGCATGGACAGCTCTCCTGAGAACTAGCCCTAACTAGCCAGCCAGCCTTCCTGCTTACAACCCACCCAGCCAACCTGCAAACCAACCTGCAAACCATCCAACCAACCTGCAAACCATCCAACCAACCTACAAACCACCCAGCCAACCTGCAAGCCGTACAACCAACCTGCGAACCACCCAGCCATCCATCCATCGTCTTATGTGTGTGTGTGGGTTCCTGCCATGGAGCCCAATCGGATGAGTTGCTGCATCCTCTTCCTCACCCTGGCCGTGGTCTTCGACGTGGCGGGCCTCGTCCTCTTCCTCCTGGGCATCTTCGCCCCCCTCAGCTTCTGGGACTTCTTGGTCCTGTCGGGTCCCCTCCTCATCTTCCTCAGCCTGGGCTTCTGGATCTTCTGGTACCTGGGCAGCCTGACGGTTCCGTACGAGGAGCTGCTGCCCAAGTGACGCTGCACGCCGGGCCCAACCTGTGGAACCTGTGGGAGAACCGGAAAGATCCGCAAGAAGCCATGTGGTCAAGGAGGTTCTGGAGGGTTATTTTGGACTGGGGACATTCAGTATACATACCTCTCTGAGGGACACAGGACAGCGGAGTGACCCGTCTCCTGGGGTCGGAGAACAGCAGAGGGACAGGACGGTCAATACTACCACTTTCTGGTCCTTTTTTTCAGGGACTGTTGAGTGAGACAGACTCAGCTGGGCTCGATGACCAGGATGTAGCACGCCTGAACGACCACGCGTCACTGGGATCAAGCTTGATTTACATAACACATTGAGCAGGAATAGTAGTAGTAGTAGTACTGTAGTAGTAGTAGTAGTAGTAGTAGTAGTAGTACTGTAGTAGTAGTAGTAGTAGTAGTAGTAGTAGTAGTAGTAGTAGTAGTAGTAGTACTGTAGTAGTAGTAGTAGTAGTAGTACTGTAGTAGTAGTAGTAGTAGTACTGTAGTAGTAGTAGTAGTAGTAGTACTGTAGTAGTAGTAGTAGTAGTACTGTAGTAGTAGTAGTAGTAGTAGTACTGTAGTAGTAGTAGTACTGTAGTAGTAGTAGTAGTAGTAGTAGTACTGTAGTAGTAGTGTAGTAGTAGTAGTACTGTAGTAGTAGTAGTAGTGTAGTAGTAGTGGGAGTGATAGTAGTGGTAATTTATTGATCCTTGGAGGGAAATTGCACTGTTACAGACAACAAAGTAACCGACTAGAATAGAACTGTATCGATGAGGCAGAAAGTCTGACTTGTCAGATCAGTGCATGATCTTAGAACGTGTTCGTCAGGTGACAACAATGAACAGAGGTGAAGTTCTGATATAAAGGTTAAATTATCTGCGGTGAAATTGTGTGTGCTTATCTGTGTATGTGCTTATCTGCTTGTGTGTGTGTGTGTGTGTGTGTGCGTGTGTGTGAACTACTGTAGACGCACTTTGAGAAAACTCAAACAACCTGTACTTGTGTCCACTGTGCCCGTGTGTGTCGTGTGTATTTGGATGACGTGTTGTGTATACTGAGGCCGTGTGCAATGTTCTTATGTACCAGAACAGAACCACCACTGAGCTGGTCTGGCGTGGGGGACCTATTAACCATCAGGGAATCATTAACCATGATGGCTTATTTATAACTGTGGCTGGATCTGGCCTCGCCTTATCAATGTGAATTTATAATGTCAATAAATATGTTTTTGAGGGTGACGCGTTTTATGTGTTTTCCTCAAACTAACACAAAACAATTCAGAGAAACCTCACAATGTCCACGAGCTTAGATGTTGAATGTATATAATGATGCCAGGCTACGTTGGAGATGTGATTTGCTGTCCTAGCTGAAAAACTACTTTGTTGGGGGCAGCTTGCTTGTGAAACTAGTTGGACAGGGAATGTAGGTTTACCTTGAGGTTTTACAGTGAGAGACCCAGCCGAACCAAGAGATGAAGCTAAAGTCAACATCACTTCCTCCATTGGCCAAACAAAAGACTCGAATTTCCCTGAAAAGACGATGGTCTTTTTTCTGAAATGACAGAAACCCAGTGAGCTGGGCTATGGTACAACAAAGACAGTTTACTCTTAAAGGACAATGCTCGTTTTTGACAACCTGGACCTTATTTACGACATATTATAAGACGTTTGACTCACCGAGATCACTTTGGTGTAGTTCGGAGGCATGTAGAAGAAATTTAAAATCCAGCGCGAGCCAGTATATCCATGTAATGGCGGTGGTCGGGGCACTTAGAATGCAGTTTCTAAAAATCTATTTTCTGCCGCGAAACGGTTGTTTTCATCAATCTGTCTTGATGAATCGCTAGTTGTGCTTACATAGAGCATAGGCCTGTTGTGGTATTTCACATGCCTCTGTAATATGATCTTTAGAAACGTCTTGAGACACGAAATAGCTTCCTCACTTGCTCCAGCACGCATGCGCACAGCGTGCTAGAGCAACGATTGCGCGCTGTGCGCATTAGTGCTGGAGCAAGTGAGGAAGCTATTTCGTTTCGAAAGACGTTTCTAAAGATCATGGCATGTGAAAACCACAACAGGCCTATGCTTGGTTGTCAAAAACGAGCATTGTCCTTTAAGCTGATGTAGAACAAGATTGTTAATTGTTTCATAACTGCCTGTTTGGAAAACTTTAAGTACTTAAACTGCTAAAACTTACAGAAAGACTAATGACAAGCTTTCTAACACTAGGCATCTTGTGTCAGCTGCTGTTATAACTGAACCTGGGTCACGTTCCAAACTGAGACGACAATAAAGTTCAATCCACAAGTTGCATAAGTGCATTGTGTTGCCTCTGTGTATGAAATGTGCTATATGAATAAAGTTAGATTTTTGATTTGACAAGTTAAAACCTTATCATGGTTATGGTAAATGGACAGCACTTATAGAGTGCTTTTATCCAAAGCGCTTTACAATGGCGTCTCATTCACCCATTCACACACACATTCACACACTAATGGCGGCAGCTGCCATGCAAGGTGCTAGCCTGCTCATTGGGAGCAATTTGGGGTTCGGTATCTTACCCAAGGACACTTCGACATCGTCAGGAGGAGCTGGGATTCGAACCGCCGACCTTACGAGCATTGGATGACCCGCTCTACCTCCTGAGCCACAGCTGTCCTGCTTTCAGTGACAACGTCAGGTTACACGGTGGCCATGTTACAGTAAATGCCTGTAGAGATGTACTGGTGTCAGAACATTACAACTCTTAGAATGAAGCAATAGAAGAACCCCCTGAAAAATGGTTCCACAGTTCTAGTTCCAGTTCCCTTGTTATTGTTGTCTAGCAGTTGGACCCCCCGCCCCCCCCCCCCCCACACACACACTCACACACACAAACTCACACACACACAGCTACTCTCTGCGCAGGCTGAAGAAGCATCCTGTGTGCACTATCTCTCTGGCCAGCGCGCTCAGACACCCAGAGACCTGCTAATGGGCCCATTTGGAGGAATTGGAGGTCTAATGCAGCCCTTTCACCCTCTGCTTTCAAACCCCCCCTCCTCTCTCTCCCTCTCTCTCTCTCTCTGCACTCTCCCTCTACCCCTCTCTCTCTCTCTCTGCACTCTCCCTCTACCCCTCTCTTCGTTTTCTCTTTCTCTCCCTTCATTTTTTCTCTCCCTCTCTACACTTTCTCCCTCTCTGGCACTCTAACCTCCCTTATCTCCCTCTCTCTCTCTCTCTCTCTCTTGGTTTCTCTGCTGACTTGCCCCTCCCTCTTCCCCCCTCCCCTTGTTGTGCTGTATTCCAGGTTGCCATGGTGATGTGAGTGAGGTGTGAGAAAACCTGGGCAGAGCGGCACATCAAGGCGTGGCGTCGGAGATGGCGAGAGCACACCCTGCTCGTTAGAGAGCACACCCTGGCCTCGTTAGAGAGCACACCCTGCCCTCGTTAGTGTGCAGTAAGTGGGGTTATTAGAGTTTGTGCTGCTCATTCATAGTCTCTGTCCTTTTTGAGGAGACATATTCCCTGAGCTGGATCAGTCAGTTACAGTTACATTACATCATCAGCACATTAAAAAAAAAGCTAATCCAGCATCTGTGTCTATGTAAAAATCAATGCAGCAATTGAAATATGTTATATCGGACGAAAAAGTGAAAGTAACACAGAGGTGTGGTCTGTCTCTAAAAGCTGTCCCCCGTCACCGGGGGTTCAGGAAGGGGCTCTAATGTGCTGCCGGCTTCCGGATATCCAGTGGTTCTGCTTAATGGATGGAGAGCTTTTGAATGCAAGTTCCTGAGTGTTAAAAATTGATTTCAGAAGCCCTGCTTTTAATCATTCAATGCGCGCGCACACACACACACACACTATCTATCTCTCTCTTTCTCTCTCACATACACACACACTATCTCTCTCTCTCACACACACAATCTCTTTCTCTCTCACACACACACACACACACACTATCTCTCTCACACACACACACACACATACACAATCTCTCTCTCACACACACACACAGCTAGAGGGAGAGGGAGAGGGGGGGGGGGGGGTTGAGAGAACTGTTGTTCAACCAAAACATTTTGTGTACAAATACATTACTGATAATTTCCTGTTCCCTTTACAGCGTTCCCTCTCCTGTAGTAAAGAGTACAGTAACGGTTGAAAGGCGCAGGCCCATGTCTCCATCTAGTGGTTGGTGTAGGCAACGAATAGGCCTCATATAACCAGATATTTTCAACTTGGGCTACATGCATAGCATAGGCTACATGGGTGGCTGTAGCTCAGGAGGCAGAACGGGTCGTTCAATGATCGTAGGGGTCGAATCCCGGCTTCTCCTGACGACATGTTGCAGTGTCCTTGGGCAAGACACTGAACCCCAAATTGCTCCCAATGAGCAGGCCTTGCACGGCAGCTGGCCACCATTTGTGTGTATGTGTGTGTGAATGGGTGAATGAGAGGTCTTCATTGAAAAGCGCTTTGGATAAAAATGCTATATAAGGGCAGCCCATTCACGATTTACATGTAGGCTAGCCTCTCTCCAAAAACATACATCATGACTGTGAAGATGGGTGGGGAAAACAGACGCTGAAAATAAAAAAAATAAAAAATAACGCCAACATTTTCTGCATTTAAGATGCTTAAGGTAATATGACTTTGAGATGGCGGGTCTGTGGCAGTAATATGCTGATGATCCTCGCTTACTCCAATAGACATGTGGGTGGCCAGGCTGTGTGATTTATTGCCAAGAGGTGTTGTAGGAGATTATCACCCCCACCCCTCCCCCACCGCGACTACTGCTCTGTTTACAAACAAGAGGCCTGTGTGAAGCCACGGTCACTCGCCAACCGATGACGTCATCGCCAAAAGCACATGTGTTGCACACACACGCACACACATGTCCTGTCTCCAAGGACATGTGCACTGATGCGAAATGGTAGTTATGTAAGGGTAGATGATACGCGACTGGGTCGATCTCATGCCTTTGACACCACTTTATTTTAAACAATTGCAAGAAAATGGTTTACACACAGAGTGACCTCCATGATCTGGGTAAGATGCTGCAAAACGCTGCCAACCTCAAGACCAGGGCTGGAGCTAGGAATGGAACCAATATTTAGAATGTTGAACATGTAAATGAAAAAATAATTCCAGCAAACTATTGACTTTATATTGCACATGTGCATGCTTATCAGGAAAAGGGACACGAGGGGGACTAACCCTAACCATTGTTTCGTTATCATCGGAGAATAGTTTGTAAAATAAAAAGATGATCTCCAACGTGACAAATCGCAGTAGGCTACCGTGTCTTGTAGTTAGCTAATACGCTACCGCTCAACCGAACTAGGGGCTTGCCACCATCAGAATATGCTCGGTATGATTGGTGTTCCCCGAGTCGGCGAGAAGGCATGTCCATTTTTCATTGGTGGAACGGGCTGTCATTCAGACCGTGTGCGCCCATAGCGGTGTTTGGTTGGATCTTTCCGCCACCCTTTCTCTCGGCGGTGGGTCGGAGCCGCTGTCCCCTCTCTGGCACGTTCCCCTCCAAATTTGTATTTTTCTTTGGACGTCCCTTCCATCGATTCGGCCAATTGAAACGTTATTGAAAAGTCAAGCACGGCCGTTCATATAACGGTCTGTAGTAACCACGAATTTGGCGTTCATCCCTTTTTTGTACATCTTGTAACATGGCGATGGTAAGCGGGTCGTCTGGGCCGGTTGCCCGGCTCGAGGGCCGAGAATTCGAGTACTTGATGAAAAAGAGGTCGGCGACTATCGGGCGAAACTCGTCCCAGGGCTCCGTGGACGTGAGCATGGGCCACTCGAGTTTCATCTCTCGGAGGCATCTCGAGATATTCACTGTCAGCGATGACGGCTCCGGCGGCGGGGACTTCTACTTGCGATGTCTCGGCAAAAACGGGGTGTTCGTGGACGGGGTCTTCCTCAGGAGGGGCGCCCCTCCTCTACAGCTGCCACGGATGTAAGTAAACATTGTACGACGTTAAAAGAAAGTGTTGGGCGAAGCTGTTACGAAGCTTAGCGACCGTGTATTGTTGTTGTTTTGGATAACCCCGGAGCACGTGTTGTTACGGTGCTCTCCGTGCTAGCTGCCATTTCCTCCAGGCCACCATCATCTGCAGGAGTATCAGCCTGTCTGCTAGGCTAGCGACGAGCTCACCACAGCTCTGTTTACATTCTGTCCAGCGTTGAATAACCTTAGCGCTATTATCCTACCACACGTTATAAAGTGTCCACGACCACATTTGCACCAGTGAACAACATGACGTGCTGTTTTATCGTTAATATCAAATAGCTTGCGGATATATTTCCAAAATATAAACATTAACCGTTAGCTATAGCTAATACACAGAGAACTAGCTTGTTAACGTTAAGCCAGGCGGACATCTCGCTCGTGTTTGTTGACACGCCGCTGCTGAGTTTTGACCACCAACTGTTCTAGTTGTTTGTTATAGTAGCTAGCAGGCTAACGCTACCCTCCCTCTCGACCTCGCCCTTTACCCAACTGTTTACAATTTAAATCTCTCCTCGACTAAGACACACCAAATATCCGACTCAATTCGCTCCGTTTAGAGCGTGTTTATTATTTTTTGGGGTCAATTTCACAGTCTAGACAGGCATAAATGAGCTACTGTTGTCAGTTGATGCTAACCTGTATTTTATGAGTGTAACTATGCCGACATTATGATAGCTTGAAATGCAAGCCTGCTCTTGCAGTGGGGGTTGAAAATAAATACTTCAGAGAATCGTGCTTTTTTCCCCCTCTGGCTATAGCATAGCAACTGTGCGTTGCTTTTTCAACAATCCTGCCCTCATTGTGCCCAGGGTAAACCGCTTGGCAGAGGAGGCTCCTTTAGTGTGTTGAGAAGGCATTGAGACTGTGGGAAAACAGCTTCTTGCTCACTCAACTGACCAAATGTTTCCATGCTGGGCTTAACGGGTTCCCAAAGGTTCTCCTCCCTTGGCCATTGTGTATTATATAAAACATTTGGATTGGTTTTGTCTGCTGCATTGCAAAATCAGAGAAGGGTAATTTCTATAGGGACTAGGTTTGGTGGCTTTCGTGGTCTGGATTCTGAAGTGGTAGAATTGGAGGTTGGGAGGACTACTGGATTCAGTCTGGTGTTGTGCTGGTTGTTGTGGTCCTCTGGTCATGTGCAGGCAGGGGGGGCTGAAAGAAGTTTTTTCCCTTTGTATGAGGCTGTGACAGACCTGCAAGCCCCCAACACACACACACACACACACAAACAAACACCAAACAAGTCCCAAGGTTGTAAAAGCACTGTGCCATTGTAACCAGAGGCGGAACTTTGCTAGGAATGTGACCATCTCCAGATCTCTGCATTCCTCAGTCCAACACGCCCTGCTGGTTGCCAGGACAGGCCAGTGTGGTGGTGAGGGGACCAGGACAGTACAGTGTGGGGGTGAGGGACCAGGGGACCAGGACAGTACAGTGTGGGGGTGAGGGGACCAGGACAGTGTGGGGGTGAGGGGACCAGGGGACCAGGACAGGACAGTGTGGGGGTGAGGGGACCAGGACAGGACAGTGTGGGGGGTGAGGGGACCAGGACAGGACAGTGTGGGGGGTGAGGGGACCAGGACAGTGTGGTGGTGGGGGACCTGGACAGGACAGTGTGGGGGGTGAGGGGACCAGGACAGGCCAGTGTGGGGGTGAGGGGACCTGGACAGGACAGTGTTGTGGTGGGGGACCTGGACAGGCCAGTGTGGGGGTGAGGGGACCAGGACAGGCCAGTGTGGGGGTGTGGGGACCAGGAAAGGCCAGTGTGGGGGTGAGGGGACCAGGACAGTGTGGTGGTGGGGGACCTGGACAGGACAGTGTTGTGGTGGGGGACCTGGACAGGCCAGTGTGGGGGTGAGGGGACCAGGACAGTGTGGTGGTGGGGGACCTGGACAGGCCAGTGTGGGGGTGAGGGGACCAGGACAGGCCAGTGTGGGGGTGAGGGGACCAGGACAGGCCAGTATGGGGGTGAGGGGACCAGGACAGGCCAGTATGGGGGTGAGGGGACCAGGACAGGCCAGTATGGGGGTGAGGGGACCAGGACAGGCCAGTATGGGGGTGAGGGGACCAGGACAGGCCAGTATGGGGGTGAGGGGACCAGGGAACCAGGACAGGCCAGTGTGGGGGTGTGGGGACCAGGAAAGGCCAGTGTGGGGGTGAGGGGACCAGGGAACCAGGACAGGCCAGTGTGGGGGTGAGGGGACCAGGGAACCAGGACAGGACAGTGTGGGGGTGAGGGGACCAGGACAGGCCAGTGTGGGGGTGAGGGGACCAGGACAGGCCAGTGTGGGGGTGAGGGGACCAGGGAACCAGGACAGGACAGTGTGGGGGTGAGGGGACCAGGGACAGCAGTGCACTGGATCAGCCCCTAATCCATGACCTTTTACTGTGGACATGAAACTTGCTTTATAAATCAAATGAACTATTTATTACAGTTACACTTTAACTCATATTTTTGGAGACCATACATTGTGGCATCGTCTCCAGAATGAGGTTTGGGATTGACCAGGTCATTCTGGAGACGATGCCACAGGCCGTATGCTGCATGCTCATCTGCCAGGGTCTTCTTTGTTGATGTAGCCTAGTCTATGTTGAGAAGCTCTGAGAAGGTGTGGGAGAACATGTCTGCTGGCTGCTAGTGTGTGTGTTTGTGTGTGTGTGTGTGCGCATGTGTGTGTGCGTGTGTGCGCGCCAACTCGGGTTTGGCGAGTGGCCGCCGGCCTTGGCACTCTCTGACCAAGAGGAGCCGTACTGAGCTCTACCCGGCCTGGTGGAAATACCTGGGGCTCCGTCTCTGGGCCACCGTGCAGTCTGACCTCACACTGACCGGCCCAGAGGACGAGAGAGGGAGGGAGGGAGAGAGAGGGAGAGAGAGAGAGGACGAGTGAGGGAGAGAGGTGATTTATCTCTAGTTGCTTGTAGTCACTATTGGCACGGTAAGATTGGGCCTCATTTGAAGTTAAGAATTTTTAAAGAAGCATTTCTTCTTAAACTCCACTTACACCGTTTCCAAGGAGATTCTGGCATTCACCAATGTTCTCACATGTGGGAACTAAGAACAGAATCTAGGAACACGGAAGAGCAATCTTAAGACGTGTTCTTTTAAAATCATTTGTGATTCTGTATACTTCAAATCTACAGTTATAATATTATAGGATTGCAATACATAATATTTGTATGATTTATGATATATTTTTATAATTGTTCTATAATTGTATCATTATTTTGCAAAGTGGGAGTGCTGTCCTTCCAATAATATCCCCGATGCGCCAGGTCCAACTGTGTGCCCTTCTCCAGATACAAGTAGCTAATATCACCCCATATGCTAATATCACCCCATATGCTAATATCACCCCATATGCTAATATCACCCCATATGCATGTTATTGAACTGAGGCTACTAAATAGGACAGGTAGAGTCCGATGCTCCTCCCTCTTTAGATGTTCGATTGCGCATGCTTGACAGCTGTGTATTTTATAGCCTACATTTTTGTAGTGTCTTTGCCGTTGACTTTGTATTTCTCACTGTCCTGCCTCAATATGTTAATTGCCATGCACCAAGGCAAATTCCTTGCAGGAGGAGGCCTACTTGGCTTAATAAAAATCTGATTTTGATCGCCCACGCTGGATTCGACCTGCAGTCCTCTGACTTGCCAACGTACCTGATAAACCCCACCTAAACCACTATGCTATCGGAAAGTTCTCGAGTGGAGGGCGCGGATGACCGGTATTCATTTAGAGAAGTGACATCTGCGCTTAGCGAATTGGCTCTTTAATCGCATGTCCTTATGTAGGGCTGGCGGGGAGTTTACCTATGCTAATTGGGGTGAGCGGCCGGCCACACACACATTCAACTTGAGAAACCATGGGATTCACCATTAAGAGAAGGCAGGTGAGGACTCATCCAGCGGTTTACAAACACGTCTTTAATCAGACGGGAGCTTTCTTTAGAAACGTTCTTAGGAAGAAATGTAAGAAGAGAACTTAGGAGGATATTGGTGAATGAGGCCCATTGTTCTGCTCACATCTGAGCCTCAATCATGCTGCCTTTATGGATTTCTCTCCTGATTCTGATGATCGCGCTCTGATTGGATCTGGATGTAGACGGACAACCAATCAGAGCCTGGCAGATTCAGAGTAGCATGGTCAGAACAGAGCCTCCTTGTTGTTTACCTGGCAGTAAGGGAGTCAGTGATCTCATCCTCTGCAGTGTGTGTGTACGCGTGTGTGTGTGTGCGTGCATGTGTGTGTGTGTGTGTGTGTGTTTACTAGCTACCACAGACCTAAATATAGTCGGAGCCTCTGGAGTGGGTCTCCCCATTCCACCCCAGAGGGAGTCAACCTTCTGTTCTCTAGCCTCAAGACTAGCAGGTCTACCTGAGGACTAGCCTCTAACCCAGGTCTACCTGAGGACTAGCCTCTAACCCAGGTCTACCTGAGGACTAGCCTCTAACCCAGGTCTACCTGAGGACTAGCCTCTAACCCAGGTCTACCTGAGGACTAGCCTCTAACCCAGGTCTACCTGAGGACTAGCCTCTAACACAGCCCCACCTCTGCTATCTCTCTTTTTTTCTTAAGAGATGAAACGTCGTCAGATAAAAGATGGATGTTTGCTTAATCCACTGCTCATTCTCCCCCTGCTCTGCGCTTTCCCCCTTTTCTCCTCCTCTCCTCCTCATCGTCCACCCCTCTCCTCCCCCCCTTCCTCTCCTCCTCCTCCTCCACCCCTCTCCTCCCCCCTTCCTCTTCTCTTCCTCTCCTCCTCATCGTCCACCCCTCTCCTCCTTCTCTTCCTCCTCCTCCACTCCTCCTCTCCCCCTCTTCCTCCTCCTCTCCTCCTTCTCCTCCTCTCCTCCTCCTCCTCTCCCCCCCTCAGGTGCACATTCCGCTTCCCCAGCACTAACATCAAGATCACGTTCACGGCGTTGTCCAGCGGCCGCAGGGTGAAGCGCGAGGCGCCCGAGTCGCCGCCCAAGCCGGTCCAGCCCCACATCGCCCCGCTGACCATCAACATCCCCGAAAACATGGCCCACCTGATCAGCCCCCTGCCCTCCCCCACTGGGACCCTCAGGTGAGACGTTCACCAGACGCTCACACGCACGCACACACACGCACACCAGTTTGAATCATCAACACAAGGATCCGCTGGCTTTCATCTGTTCCCTCTCTGGGTAAAAGCCGTGTGCGTCAACGCTTCAAAATGGAGTGGTGTTCCGAGCTGACGCGTCACTTAACACCTCTTTTGTAGGTTTCAGCCACTGAAAACAATACAAGCGTCTGTAGCCAGGGTGAGGTGTCTGACCTCCAGCTTCCCTGCAGCAGAGAGCAGGCCAGGGTGGGACTGGTCAAGCGACAGATTACCAGCTACAGTTGACCTGGTTGTTGTGTCAGGTGAAGCCGGCCCTGTCGGTTGACCTTGTAATGACCTTTGGCAGGGGATTGGACTAGGCCTGACTCTGACCTCAGCTCTGCGTGACGAGGGGGGCTCAGCTCACGGCTTAAACGCCCTCTTCACCTCTGCAATCTGTCCATCTACAATCTGTCCATCTACAATCTGTCCATCTGGACTGACCGGGAAAACACCGGAGTCCTTCAAACTCAACTGGTTTATTTGCTGATATGTAGCTGATCACCCCCCCCCCTCTCCCCACCAGCACTGCTAACTCCTGTCCGTCTCTCTGCCCCCCCCCTCTCCCCCCAGCGCTGCTAACTCCTGTCCGTCCAGCCCACGGGGGGCGGGGGCGTCGGGGTACAGGATGGGGGGCTCCATGGTGAGCTCAGCGGAGCTGCAGCTGATGGCTGACCACTCCCAGTCAGAGAACGACAAGGACGCCTCGGGAGGAGACAGCCCCAAGGTGAGACCCCCCCCCCCCCCCCCCCCCCCCCCCCGACACGGGACATCCTCTAGACCAGGGGTGTCAAACATACGGCCCGCGGGCCAAAACCGGCCCGCCAGATGGTTCAAACCGGCCCACGAGACGACGTCCAAAATGTTTAACAAGGAACAGATATTCCAAATTTGTCCAGCAGAGGTCGCACTGACATAACGAGAGATCCGGAAATAAACAGCACGTGACAGCAACGCGCCCAGAATCATCTGGCAATCTCGCCTTATCGTTATTAAGCTCTTGTTGTCAAAATTACCCACGGTTGCACCGTCATTATCAAAATGTCTGTCAAAAAGGAGAAAGGTTGACACAGAGTGCAGAGTTTTCCAAGAAAATGGACTGATTCTTATTTATTCACAGAAGTGAAAGGGAAACCTGTGTGCTTGGTGTGTAATCAGCAAGTTTCAGTGCTCAAGGAATATAATATTCGACGCCACTATGAGACTCATCATGGTGAAAAATACAACCATTTGCGAGGACAACTGAGAATAGAGAAGATAAATGAATTGTTAGTGGGTCTGAAGAAACAGCAGTCTGTTTTTACCCGTAGCCGAGAGGTCAGTGATGCAGCGGTGAAAGCTAGCTACCTTATTGCTAACGAGATAGCGTTAGGATCCAAGCCATTTTCTGAGGGCGAGTTCGTGAAAACATGCATGCTGAAGGCTGCAGAAACCGTGTGCCCTGAAAAGCGACAGGCCTTTGCCAACATTAACCTAACGAGGAACACTGTCACAGATAGAATTTCAGATCTCTCAGCAGACTTGGACAGCCAAATGAATCACAAAGTCAAGTCATTTGTTGCATTTTCGGTTGCAATTGATGAGAGCACTCTGAAGAATACAGTTCTGTGAAAAATAACATTTACTGTGGTAATGTAATATTTAAAGACCATGAACATTGTGCAGTATAATATCAGTCAGCAGCTTCAGCACAAAATAGTTTGGTCTGGTGTAACTCTATTGCTCATGCACTGCTATCACTTTTATGGGTTTTTGAAATGTACAAATTTAATACATTTACAAGGCAGGGTGATAACGTTCTTCATAGCTCCCACTTTAGTTTGTGCATAGTGTGGTGAGTCAGTTCAGGTGGTCAGATGTGAAAATGTATCTACTGTACATTTAAATAAACAAGTTGTTTTAATCAAAGTGTAATGCAATTTTTTCAGTTCCATAGGCCTATCTGTGAATACATGTTTTGTGCCTTTGTAGATCCACTGTGATCTGTGAGTTATAATGCACATATATAGGCTAAATGATAAATTAAGGCATAATATTGAAATATTGAAAAACAAAGGTAAAGATTTGGAGTTGACGTTATTTCTAGGTTAATTTGCTATTATTTTACTGGCCCGGCCCACTTGAGATCAGATTGGGCTGTATGTGGCCCCTGAAGCAAAATGAGTTTGACACCCCTGCTCTAGACTCTTAATTCTAGTTCTAGATTGGGTTTTGGTCTGGTGCTAGATTGGGTTTTGGTCTGGTGCTAGATTGGGTTTTGGTCTGGTGCTAGGCTAGGTTTGGTGATGGGTGTGGGTTGGATGGTGTCAGATGGGTGGTTTTGGGTGGAGGTACAGGTAGCACGTGCTCTGTGATGCTCTGGGGTTTTAAATGTGCCTCAGCTCTGCTCTACGATGACCCACTTACGCAACGAGGGCCGACAAACACACTGATTAACACTCATGATTCACATGTTCAAATGTCATGATGTAAGAGCTGGTGATGTAAGAGAAGATCCAAGGCCTGTGTATATTATTATTATTATTATTATTATTATACACATACACAAGTGTCAGTATCAACCTTTATATTACGGGTCGAGTAGATCAGGTCAATTCTCATTTGCAATCTGAAACTATGCAAATAGAAGGGGAGGGGCTAAAATACAAAAATCACCTAACGAAGAAATGCATTCTGCTCAACTGGAAACGACAAGGTCCTCCAACCAGCTTGTTCAAGACTCTTCTGAATGAAACATACGACTGGAACAGTGCACTTATATTTTGAGAAATAAGGGGGAGGACTTTCTGAAAGTATGGGGAGCCCTCATGGCCCTCTCACCGTTTACCCAACCTGCTTGTGTGTCTGGATCTAATGTTATATGTCGCCCACTGTGACCATAGTAAGTTTTTCTTTTGATATATTTTTGTACTGTTTTTTTCTTTATATGCTGTTTTTTTTCGTCCTGTGTTTTGAGTTATGCTCTGTTAAAATGAGAACTGTATAAATAAATAATACATTAAAAAAAGTCAGCTAACAACAACATTTTTAAAATGTCCATCTGAGCCGTGGGAAGCGGGCGGTCAGGAGTGTGGTTAACGAGGGCGGTAAGGGGCATGGTTAACGAGGGCGGTAAGGGGCGTGGTTAACGAGGGCGGTCAGGAGTGTGGTTAACGAGGGCGGTCAGGGGCGTGGCTAACGAGGGCGGTCAGGGGGCGTGGTTAACGAGGGCGGTCAGGGGCGTGGTTAACGAGGGCGGTCGGGTGTGGCTAACGAGGTCGGGCAGGGGCGTGGCTAACGAGGGTGGTCAGGGGCGTGGTTAACGAGGGCGGTCAGGGGCGTGGTTAACGAGGGCGGTCAGGGGCGTGGTTAACGAGGGCGGTCAGAGGCGTGGTTAACGAGGGAGGTCAGGGGCATGGCTAACGAAGGCGGTCAGGGGTGTGGTTAACGAGGGGGGTCAGGGGCGTGGTTAACGAGCGCTCTCTCTCTCCAGGACGACTCCAAGCCGCCGTACTCCTACGCCCAGCTCATCGTCCAGGCCATCACCATGGCGCCAGACAAGCAGCTCACACTCAACGGGATCTACACACACATCACCAAGAACTACCCCTACTACCGCACGGCAGACAAGGGCTGGCAGGTGAGAGACACACACACACACCCACACACACACACACACCACACACACACACATCACCAAGAACTACCCCTACTACCGCACGGCAGACAAGGGCTGGCAGGTGAGAGACACACACACACACACACACACATCACCAAGAACTACCCCTACTACCGCATGGCAGACAAGGGCTGGCAGGTGAGAGACACACACACACACATCACCAAGAACTACCCCTACTACCGCATGGCAGACAAGGGCTGGCAGGTGAGAGAGACACACACACACACACACACATCACCAAGAACTACCCCTACTACCGCATGGCAGACAAGGGCTGGCAGGTGAGAGAGACACACACACCCACACACACACACACACATCACCAAGAACTACCCCTACTACCGCATGGCAGACAAGGGCTGGCAGGTGAGAGAGACACACACACTCAGGGCTGTACATTGCGACATATATGTCACACATGCTATAAAAAAAAAAATGTCTCTGCGATTAATTTATTTGCCCTGTAGACAGCGAGCCGCTTGTATGTAACGTTAGCGTTTTTTTTCTGTGTTGAAGCCGGGAGGACGAGTGAGGTGAAATGAAGTGAGAGCAGTCAGGTAGGCTAGCCTATAACTTCCCCCGGACCAGTAAACTCTGTTCGGGCAAGTGCCTCATGCAGTTGTCTGATCGGACAAGTAAAAAATAGCCTATAGTTGAAGTGTGATAAATATGTAACGTTATCTAAAAAATAGTGTAGAAACACGACGTGGAGCTACACCCAGTAGCCTAGCCTATTGAGGCTTGAGGCTGACAGTTCCATCATCGTTCCCATTAGGAAAGCCCGTTCATTTCACGTTTACAAAACGAAACTCAGTGTTCCATCTCACTGCGTCGTCTCGGGGCTGGGGGGGGGGGGGGGGGGGGTTTGCCCAGGGTGGCATATAAGCTAGAAACGCTACTGTTACGCGCTGCTGTCTGTCAGCAAGCATGATTTGTCAAGGACACGGCCCACACCACAAGCGCGAGTACCTACAGCAGGGCGCTGCCCTGACTGACTGACTGATTGAGCGACCGTCTTTTTGGCTGGCTGAACCGAAAGTTTAACGACGCTATCTTGCGTTAATGTTCCTCCAGCCACCTAAAAGTGCCAGTCAAAGCAACAGCAAATGCAACGAAATATCAGTTAAGCGTAGCCTAATCTAGCCTATTATTTATGTAAGCTATGTAAAAAAGGCTGTGATTGTGGTAGTAGAAGACAGGACCAGCACAGAGTTGAGGGACAGGTGAGAGAGGAGAGGATAGAGGTTGTTGAGAGGAGAGCAGGAGAAGAGAGAGGAGAAGGAAGGGGACAGGGCAGGATGAGAGATTAGAAAGAGTGATGATTTAGAAGGAATGAGTTTGCAGTTAAGCGACTAATCAATGGGCATACAAACACAACTTTTTTTTATTAAATAAAACATTCTATCTATTATTCTCACCCCATAACTCAAATTTAAAGAAAGCATAATTTTCATGTAGGCTAAATGTGCTGTTTCAGTATACCTTTCAATTATACATGTCTCATTTTGTTATTTTAATTCTTTAAAAGTCACCAGAATACAGGAAACTAGGTCTCTTAAACCTTTTGGGGGGAGGACGCCCAGACCCCCGCTTTGGTATAGAAATCCTCCTTATTTTTGGCTGTCTTCAGCTTGGCACCACCACACCAAGAGATCAATTCCACAGGAAACACTGGTTCCTTGTTCAGATCATAGAGAAAAACCCAAACAAACGAGCAAAGGAAAAAGATGTTGAAATTATGAATGAAAAAGAAGATAACCCAAATCATGAAGACACCGCAAAATCAAAAGCCGAGAAAACCTAAAGATGCTTGTCTGAAAACATTTGTTATTATTTCATATTGTATACGTACAGTAACATCCCTTTCTGGGTGGTTTTAAGTGATGAACTACATAACTTGTGTTCAGTAGAGGTGATAATGAACATTTTATATCTGTGCTACAACTTTCTGGCTCTGCTACGGAACTATCAACCCCTGTAGCACCAGTGCTATGTGCTAAAAAAGTTAATGTACAGCCCTGCACACACACACACACACACACACACACCACCAAGAACTACCCGTACTACCGCACGGCAGACAAGGGCTGGCAGGTGAGACACACACACACACAGCACTGAGAACTACCACAGCCAAGACGTAGTAGGTGAACACACACACACACGACCTGTGTCTCTACTCCATTCTAGTGAAGCAGGCCAGCGTGACGATGATAATAAAGATGATAATGATGATTCAAACAAAGGAGCCAGTGTTGCTGGTGGTGTCTGATGTGCTCCCAGTGCCCCCAGCCTAACTGGCGTGGCTCGGGGGGGCATGACTCAGGGGGCCGTGGCTGGGGGGGGGGGGAGGGGTCCTCCGAGGCCCAGGCAGACCCCAGTGACATGCCTGCCCTCCCGAGCATGGACAAGGCACTGAACCCCAGATTGCTCCCAATGAGCAGGATAGCACTGTTGGCTTTTGGCGTTCTTCTTCTGTTGCTCTGCGTTGTGT
>NC_140247.1:16554878-16574878 GCF_949987555.1 Borostomias antarcticus | reverse complement strand
AGTTTGGGGAGAGAAGAGAGGAGGTGGGGGGAGGAACCTGTCTTGACACAGTTTCCTGTTTCCCTCCTCCAGTCAAAGTAGAACCCGTTCCGACCATCAGCCACGCCTCTATAGGCGGAGCCAGCCGCATCATCCAGACCACCAGCCAATCGGAGATGGCGCCCCTGCAGACGGTCACCATAGTGCAGCCGCCCCTCGGCCAACACCAGCTGCCGGTCAAGACCATCACCCAGAACGGCACTCACACCGCCACCCTGCAGCTGCACGCCAACACAGGTCAGGCTCCGCCCACCCTAACCTAACACAGGTCAGGCTCCGCCCACCCTAACCTAACACAGGTCAGGCTCCGCCCACCCTAACCTAACACAGGTCAGGCTCTGCCCACCCTAACCTAACACAGGTCAGGCTCGGCCCACCCTAACCTAACACAGGTCAGGCTCCGCCCACCCTAACCTAGCACAGGTCAGGCTCCGCCCACCCTAACCTAGCACAGGTCAGGCTCCGCCCACCCTAACCTAACAGCTGGTGAAGCTGTGTTTTCTCTTTAGTCTTACAGGCCACATGTGCTCAGAGACTCCTTATGACTATGATGCACAGCAGCTCACAACAGTTGTTCTCAGCGCGGGTGTGTGAGCGCGGGTGTGTGTGAGCGCGGGTGTGTGTGAGCGCGGGTGTGTGTGAGCGCGGGTGTGTGTGAGCGCGGGTGTGTGTGAGCGCGGGTGTGTGTGAGCGCGGGTGTGTGTGAGCGCGGGTGTGTGTGAGCGCGGGTGTGTGAGCGCGGGTGTGTGTGAGCGCGGGTGTGTGTGAGCGCGGGTGTGTGTGAGCGCGGGTGTGTGTGAGCGCGGGTGTGTGTGAGCGCGGGTGTGTGTGAGCGCGGGTGTGTGTGAGCGCGGGTGTGTGTGAGCGCGGGTGTCTGAGCGCGGGTGTCTGAGCGCGGGTGTGTGAGCGCGCACGTGTGTGCACGCGCGTGTGCGTGTGTGTGTTTGTCCACAGTACCGACCCGCTGTAGCGCAACACAGAATGGGAGCAGAGAGACGCGCCTTGTGATCATTTCTAGTGAAAACGCTTCCTAGAGAAACATCCTCATCTTCAGCTAGTTAGAACAGGCCATGGAAAGATAAAGGGTGCAAGATAACGTTAATATGGCGTAAATAAATAGAAAATCCATTTAATACTGCTAGTTTGGACCGGGCGCAGCCATCTTACTTCTTTGCGATGCGTCGACGCATGTTTTGCAAGTTCACGTATTTACGTAGTCGATGACGCGTCACCCCAGACCTAGTCACTGTATAGATTATGAACCAGAGACACTTGACACTGAAATCCCTCCCTCTCTCTCTCCACCCCTTTCTCTCCCTCCCTCTCTCTCTCCACCCCTCTCTCTCCCTCCCTCTCTCTCTCTCTCTCCACCCCTCTCTCTCCCTCTCTCTCTCTCTCCACCCCTCTCTCTCCCTCTCTCCCCCCCTCCCTCTCTATCTCCCCCCCAGCAGTGTCCAGCCCCCTCCACTTGCTAGCTGCCCACGCGTCGGCGTCGGCCTCCCTGCCCACCAAGCGTCAGAACGGCGCCCCAGCCGGCGACCCGCCCGCCGCCAAGCGCATCAAGACGGAGGAGGAGGGGGGTGGAGGGGTAGGGCCCAGCGCTGGCCCCGCCTCGGCAGACAGCACAGACACACCCCCCACCAACGATCACAACTAGCCCTCGACCACTACGACCACACGGGCGCACACACACACACACACACCACACACGCCATCGCTGTCCTCTCCCTTCCTTTCCAGTGTTGTTCTGCCCCGCCCCCTTCACTCTCCCTCAGTGCCAAAACCACAGCATTGCTTTTTCATTTGGGTTTCAACTGTTATTGAGCACTGGGAGGGGCGACGACCCCAGTGACCAACGCCACGGACGAGCGCAGCAGAGAGAGAGGGAGAGAGAGAGAGATGGAGAGAGAGAGAGAGAGAGGAGGAGAAGAAGAAAGGAGACAAAGTGAGACTCATTTTTAAAGGTGTCCCCGATCTGTGTGACATCACCACTGAGGAGGATGAGCCCGAACTGAGACCACAGGAAGCCTTAACAACAAACTAACCTTATGAGGAGATGATGATGAACTTTGACCCCTGTGCGGCGGGTCGGCCCGCCCGGCTGGACGGAGGGTGGGTGACTCCGCCCCTCTGCCCCCACCTACCTCAGCCACAGACGGGGGACCCCTCTACTCACCCCACCGGGGCGACAACACGCTCTATACTACTGGAGGTGCGCCTGATTTATCTCCCCGGGCACCCCTGAACACACCCCAGTCCTGGAGGACAGACTCGGTATGCAATGCTAAGATGGAAACAAGCACACATCTGGAGTGTGGTATTTAAATAAATAAATAAACAAAATCTGGAGTGTGTGTTTGGGGGGGGGGGGGGGGGGGGTCGACGAGCATGACACGGACGGAAGGAGGGCAAGAAAATTGAGCATAAGGGATCAAAACTGGGAGAGACGCCCCCCCCATCCACCCTGACCTCTCACCCACGACCTCTGACCTCCGGCAGCTAGGCGTCCGCCTCGCCCTTCCATGCCGAGAGACGCGGCGCCCGGCCGATAGCGGAGCAGCGCAGGACCCCGTTCTGTCTGGACCTGTTCTCACCTCTAGATGAGTCATCGTTAAAGGAGCCCTGAAGAGGAGGACTGGGGTCGGGGACATTTCAAAAATGGAAAAAAAAAAAAAAACGCTCCACCTTGAATTTAGTAAATCTCTTTTTTTTTATGTGGATTTCTTGCTCGGTTCTGTTGGGTGAAAAACCTCGGTGGAGTTTCCTTTTAAAAAGACTTGCGTCAATGAAGTGTTTGTTTTTGTTCGTTTTTTCTTTTTCTTTTTTTTTTTTTTTCTTCCTGTTGAATCCTCGTTCTGTCATCATATTCGTATCAAAAATTCCTTTGTTTATACCTACATATTTTACTACTGCACAGACGATGATAATAATAACCAATATGACGATATAAGCATATTAATTATTTCCATGTGTGATTTCTCAGAGTTTGCATGTACCAGATGACCAGAGAGACGTACGTAACCGAGTTGTTGACTGTAAAATGTTCCCTGAGAGAAGAACTGCCTCCTTCCCTCTCTCCCCTCCTCTAGTCCTCCTCCTCTCCTCTCCTCCCTGACCTGGCCTGCACTTGACTAAATGTTTTGTTTTCAAACTTTTTTTTTTTTTTACTGTTTTCTTCCTTCTCTTCCCTCTCTTTCCTTCTCTCTATCTCTCTCTCTCCCTCCTTCCCTCCCTCCCTGTCTCCCTGGCTGTGTTGACGTAGTGCTGTTGGCTAAACTCCTGTTTTCCAGCCTCCTGGGCCAGTCTATCTCCAGGTTGGACACCTTCCAAAACCATAGAAGAGAAAAGTGATCGATGTTTGTTCTGCTTCAGTGGATTTTTTTTTTTTTAAATAAATTAATTTAAAATGGTTTCCTCTCCCTCTCTCTCTCTCTCTCTCTCTCTCTCTCCATCCATCCATCACACACGCAGGTGGTTGATTGAAGACGGTGGTTGGTTTGAACTGTAGTGGTTGGTTTTGATAAATCACTGACGGTTGCCACAGGAATGAGATTCAACACTTGGGTGAGAGAGACATGTTTTGAAAAGAAACGTCCCTGTGAGCTTCAGAATGCCGACGGTTCCTCTCTTCGCCACAGGGGGGCAGTATTGGCCTGTTGTCTGTAGGGCTTGTTGGCGTGATGGAGTGCCTACTGTGGATCTTCACACCCAGAGTGACTGCACCACAACCCAGAACCAACACGGCAACACCCCAACATGGAGTAGCTGGTGGAACTCACTCGACAGGAGCGCTGACGTTCCCTCCAAGATGGACGCCCCTACTGGCGCAACTGTCAGCGTGTCCGACCTCACAAGCTTGTCCAACGTGGGTTGGAATGCCGCCATGCAATCCATTAAAATGGGTGACGAGCTCTACATAGGTGTTTTGAGTTCAGTGGACTTAAGCGATAATATTCACTAGTCCTGCTGAGGTTAATTTGTATTTTATGAAGGTGGTGAAATATTGCATTAGGCTACTCTAAACTACGGGTAAGAAGCAAGGCGATGACCTCAGCAGCGCTTTTGGTCACATTATCCTAGATGAGAACATTGAAGCACGGATAGAAATTAAAAGCTACAGCAAGTCCGATGTTCAGATTTAAAGCATTTGGAGTCTGCGCTGCCCTGGTGAGCAGAGACGATCGGCGCGAGGCGAGCGGGTTCAGGAGCGCGGGAAGCTTATACCGCGTGGGCGGCGTCGCCACAGCAACCAGGAGCCTGGTACACAACCGTCTTGTTGAGGAGCGATCTGCGCCCACGGCCTCTCTGTGTTCAGGGTCTCTGGGCTTTGATAAATGGAGATGAAGTCTGAAGAGAGAGAGAGAGGAAATACAGTACATCCGAAAAGAACAGCGTGTTTAACAAGGGTGAGTGTGTGTTGATTTGTGAACCAGCCTGATCCACAGCTGACTGGCTCAGACCTCTTTATTGCCATTTATCTTGTTTACACACGCTTGGAATTTCACCAGTGTTAAGGCATACGCTAATTGAGACGACACAGGACAGGGAGCAGGACAGGACAGTGCAAAGACATAACAGTGCAAATACAAAAAAGCATGCAACAAAATGCATTGCAATGTACAAATTACGATATACATATACATACATATAGGTACGATATACCTACAATTTAAATAAAAAATAAATAAAGGGGAGGTGTTTGGGTAGAGGTTAAACTACGTTACTGCTTTCAACGTGTGTGTGTGTGTGTGTGGGGGGGGGGGCAGTTCTTGGTCACAGAAACAGTTCAGTAGGCAGCTTATAGAGGGGGGCCTGTTCTACTTGTGATCCTGTCATCTGTAGGCTTCAGTTTACAATCCAATTATGGAGTAATCACTCAGAGCCTGTTGTGGAATAGCAAATGCTCAACAATCAACTCTTGTGAAGCAACATGTAATTCATAGGAATTTACACGTGATTTTGGCAATTTGGGGGTGCCTGTAGTGAATAATATAACTAAGTTTAGTTTGTTGTGGGCCTGTGAGGGATGTGTATGGGGCTGCAGTTCTAGCTTCTACCAGAAGGTGTCAGTGCTGAGCCGGTGTGAGCTGTGCTACGTGCGTGTTCTGTTCTTTTCCTCTAGGAACTATAACATATTACAAGACGTTTGACTCACCGAGATCACTTTGGTGTAGTTCTGAGGCATGTAGAAGAAATGTAAAATCCAGCGCGAGCCAGTATATCCATGTAATGGCGGTGGTCGGGCAAAAATCTATTTTCTGCCGCGAAACGGTTGTTTTCATCAATCTGTCTTGATGAATCGCTAGTTGTGCTTACATAGAGCATAGGCCTGTTGTGGTTTTCACATGCCATGATCTTTAGAAACGTCTTTCGAAACGAAATAGCTTCCTCACTTGCTCCAGCACTAATGCGCACAGCGCGTAATCGTTGCTCCAGCACGCTGTGCGCATGCGTGCTGGAGCAAGTGAGGAAGCTATTTCGTGTCTAAAGACGTTTCTAAAGATCATATTACAGAGGCATGTGAAATACCACAACAGGCCTATGCTCTATGTAAGCACAACTAGCGATTATACTATAATCTTCATTAGGACCAATGAACATGATGCAGTGTGTGGGAATAGTATAGTCTTCATTAGGACCAATGCACCTGATGAAGTGTGTGGGAATAGTATAGTATTCATTAGGACCAATGCACATGATGAAGTGTATGGGAATCGTTTAGTCTTCATTAGGACCAATGCACCTGATGAAGTGTGTGGGAATAGTATAGTAGAAGAGGATGAGAGCTCCTATAGTGAGCAGGTTATTATTGTTTATTGTTGTTGGCAGTAGGCCTAATGTGTGTGTTGCTAATAAAAATGTGTTATTTCAAAATTTTCGTTGCGCTCCTAAATTTATTTCTGTGCTCCTACATTTTTTCATTTAGGAGCACATGTGCAATTGTGCTCCTAGTGAAAAAGGTTAGCTTAGAGCCCTGCATCTGTCTCTCAACTTCTGCTGGATCAGGTAGGCAGCCAGCTGCAGAGATGAGAGATTTGAAGCTGTGTGGAGGAGAGAGAGAGTGTTTTGAAGCTGAGAGGGGGAGGAGAAGAGTCCCACACTACAGGTTAGGTACATCCAGGATACTGGATCCACATCAAAACGCAATGAAATGTCGTTGACATCGTAAAAAGCTTATTTTTTTTCCCTGAAATGCGTGTCATAACGATCCAATGACATGTTCCTTTGCATCTACATTAAACTAAGCTTTTCCACAGATTTTACAATTTTTGTATGATTATTTTCGAAGATATTGGCCTTTCTTCCCACGTTTTTCACGGCACCGGCAGCTATGTTTCATATCCCTGCCTAAGTTCGCAAAGCATTGTGGGAATTTTAATCTACCCCTCGGTTTCAAGTCAGCAACTGAAAATACTCGTTTTGGAGGGCTGTTTGAACGTCCACTAGCCCTCGATAATCGATATGCCCCCTAGCCCTAGAAGCTAAAAGGAATGGGACACTCTACCCTACGCGTGAACGCGCAAAATGTAGGGGTGGGGCCAAGGGCTAGGGCTAAGGGGGGTATTGGGATTGGGCCATAGTCTTCATTAGGACCAATGCACATGATGCAGTGTGGGAATAGTATAATCTTCATTAGGACCAATGAAAATGATGAAGTGTGTGGGAATAGTATAATCTCCATTAGGACCAATGAACATGATGCAGTGAGTGGGAATAGTATAGTCTTCATTAGGACCGATGCACCTGATGAAGTGTGTGGGAATAGTATAGTATTCATTAGGACCAATGCACATGATGAAGTGTATGGGAATAGTATAGTCTTCATTAGGACCAATGCACCTGATGAAGTGTGTGGGAATAGTATAGTAGAAGAGGATGAGAGCTCCTATAGTGAGCAGGTTATTAGGTGGGCTAGCTTGCAGAAGCTAGCCCAACTTGTGATATTCCCACTATTTCTTTCTTTCTTTCTTTCTTTATTATTATTATTCTCCCCGCTTTTTTGGACGTTAACTAGTTCTTCATACTTTGTGCTAGAAACTTCATTCAAACTTTAAAATGTTCATGACGTTCAGCTCTTGAACGGATCCATTCAGATTTTTGATATTTTTTATAGTTTTTAAGAAATTTAACTTTTAAAACATTTTTTTGTCCTATTGAAACTGCTTGAAATGCTTTTGGAATGTTCAGAAATTTTATGTTTTTAGAGTGGTGGCAGCAGTTGCTTTGAAAATATTCACACATTTTGTAAACTGCTGGCACTCCTACAGTTTTGAAAGCTCACACACATATTATACATCAAAATGTTCACACAACTGTGCTGATTCGTACAATGTAAGTATCTAAGCCGTATGACTTATAGTTTTCGCTGTATGACGATTTGTTCGGCAACTGCGCTCCTCATTGAAACGTATGGCAACACACTCTAGCTTTTGAGCTGCTAATTTTGCATTTTTACTCTTTTTCTAACTTGTCGCAATGCCTACAGTTCTTAAGCTACACGGACATATAATAGCCTAAAATGTTCAGCATTTTCTCAGGATTCATACGGTGTCAAAATCTAGGCTGTGACCTTTATACTTTTTGAGAGAGAGCTGTCTGAAGCCAACATGCCTTTCCATTGAAGTGAATGAGAGGATGCTCAGTGTCAGTTGGGATTTGAATTTGGGGACACGTGCATGCTCTCTGTACAGGCACCCTTTATTGACTACTGTGGTAGCATTCATATTCATTCCTTCCTTCCTTCCATCCTTCCATCCTTCCTTCCTTCCATTCCTTCCTTCTTGCTTTCTTTCCTTCCTTCCTTCCATCCTTCCTTCCCTTCCTTCTCTTAACCTTCCTTCCATCCTTCCATCCTTCCTTCCCTTCCTTCCATCCTTCCTTCTTTCCTTCCTTCCTTCCATCCTTCCTTCCATCCTTCCCTTCCTTCCATCCTTCCTTCTTTCCTTCCATCCTTCCTTCCATCCTTCCTTCTATCCTTCCCTTCTTTCTTTCTTTCTTTCCTTCCTTCCTTCCTTCCTTCCTTCCTTCCTTCCTTCCTTCCATCCTTCTTTCTTTCCTTCCTTCCTTCCATCCTTCCTTCTTTCCTTCCTTCCTCCTTTCTTTCCTTCCTTCCATCCATCCTTCCTTCCCTTCCTTCTTTCTTCCTTTCCTTCGATCCTTCATTCCTTTCCTTTCCTTCCTTCCTTCCATCCTTCCTTCCATCCTTCCCTTACTTCCATCCTTCCTTCCTTCTTTCTTTTATTTCTTTCTTTCTTTCTTTCCTTCCTTCCTTCCTTCCATCCCTCCTTCCTTTCCTTCCTTCCAACCTTCCTTCCATCCTTCCTTCCTTCCTTCCATCTTTCCTTCCTTCCTTCCTTCCTTCCTTCCTTCCTTCCATCCTTCCTTCCTTCCTTCCTTCCATCCTTTCCTTCCTTCCATCCTTTCTTCCTTCCTTCCTTCCTTCCTTCCATCCTTCCTTCCTTACTTCCTTCCTTCCTTCCTTCCTTCCATCCTTCCTTCCTTCCATCCTTCTTTCTTTCCTTCCTTCCATCCTTCCTTCCTCCTTTCTTTCCTTCCTTCCTCCTTTCTTTCTTTCCTTCCTTCCATCCATCCTTCCATCCATCCATCCTTCCTTCCTTCCCTTCCTTCTTTCTTCCTTTCCTTCGATCCTTCATTCCTTTCCTTTCCTTCCTTCCTTCCTTCCATCCTTCCATCCTTCCATCCTTCCCTTACTTCCATCCTTCCTTCCTTCTTTCTTTCTTTCCTTCCTTCCATCCTTCCCTTTCATTCAATCCTTCCATCCTTCCTTCCTTCCTTCCATCCTTCCTTCTTTCTTTCTTTCCTTCCATCCATCCTTCCTTCCCTTCCTTCTTTCTTTCTTTCTTTCCTTCCTTCCTTCCTTCCTTCCATCCTTCCTTCCTTCCTTCCTTCCTTCCTTCCTTCCATCCTTTCCTTCCTTCCTTGCATCCTTTCTTCCATCCTTCCAACCTTCCCTTCCTTCCTTCCTTCCTTCCTTCCTTCCTTTCCTTCCTTCCTTCCTTCCATCCTTCCTTCCTTCCTTCCCTTCCTTCTTTCTTCCTTTCCTTCGATCCTTCATTCCTTTCCTTTCCTTCCTTCCTTCCTTCCATCCTTCCTTCCATCCTTCCCTTACTTCCATCCTTCCTTCCTTCTTTCTTTCTTTCTTTCCTTCCTTCCTTCCATCCTTCCTTCCTTCCTTCCTTCCTTCCTTCCTTTCCTTCCTTCCTTCCTTCCTTCCTCCCTTCCATCCTTCCTTCCTTCCCTTCCTTCTTTCTTCCTTTCCTTCGATCCTTCATTCCTTTCCTTTCCTTTCCTTCCTTCCTTCCTTCCATCCTTCCCTTACTTCCATCCTTCCTTCCTTCTTTCCTTCTTTCTTTCTTTCCTTCCTTCCTTCCTTCCTTCCATCCTTCCTTCCTCCCTTCCATCCTTCCTTCCTTCCCTTCCTTCTTTTTTCCTTTCCTTCGATCCTTCATTCCTTTCCATTCTTCCTTCCATCCTTCCCTTACTTCCATCCTTCTTTCTTTCTTTCTTTCTTTCTTTCTTTCTTTCTTTCTTTCTTTCCTTCCTTCCTTCCTTCCTTCCATCCTTCCATCCTTCCATCCTTCCTTCCATCCTTCCTTCCCTTCCTTCCTTCTTTCTTTCTTTCCTTCCTTCCTTCCTTCCTTCCATCCATCCTTCCTTCCTTCCCTTCCTTCTTTCCTTCCTTCCTTCCTTCCTTCCATCCTTCCTTCCTTCCTTCCTTCCATCCTTCCTTCCATCCTTTCCTTCCTTCCTTGCATCCTTTCTTCCATCCTTCCTTCCATCCTTCCTTCCATCCTTCCTTCCTTCCTTCCTTCCATCCATCCTTCCTTCCCTTCCCTTCCCTTCCCTTCCCTTCCTTCCTTCCTTCCATCCTTTCTTCCTCCTTTCTTTCCTTCCTTCCATCCATCCTTCCATCCATCCTTCCTTCCTTCCTTCCTTCCCTTCCTTCTTTCTTCCTTTCCTTCAATCCTTCATTCCTTTCCTTTCCTTCCTTCCTTCCATCCTTCCTTCCATCCTTCCTTCCCTTACTTCCATCCTTCCTTCTTTCTTTCTTTCCTTCCTTCCTTCCTTCCTTCCTTCCTTCCTTCCTTCCATCCTTCCTTCCTTCCATCCTTCCTTCCTTCCTTCCTTTCCTTTCCTTCCATCCTTCCTTCCTTCCTTCCTTCCTTCCTTCCTTCCCTTTCTTCCTTCCTTCCATCCTTTCCTTTCTTCCATCCTTCCTTCCATCCTTCCCTTCCTTCCATCCTTCCTTCCTTCCTTCCTTCCTTCCATCCATCCTTCCCTTCCTTCCATCCTTCTTTCTTTCCTTCCTTCCTTCCATCCTTTCTTCCTCCTTTCTTTCCTTCCTTCCTCCTTTCTTTCCTTCCTTCCATCCATCCTTCCATCCATCCTTCCTTCCCTTCCTTCTTTCTTCCTTTCCTTCTATCCTTCATTCCTTTCCTTTCCTTCCTTCCTTCCATCCTTCCATCCTTCCATCCTTCCTTCCTTCTTTCTTTCTTTCTTTCTTTCTTGCCTGCCTGCCTGCCTGCCTGCCTGCCTGCCTGCCTTCCTGCCTGCCTTCCTTCCATCCTTCCTTCCTTCCTTTCCTTTCCTTTCCTTTCCTTTCCTTCCATCCTTCCCTTCCTTCCTTCCTTCCTTCCTTCCTTCCTTCCTTCCTTCCTTCCTTCCATCCTTTCCATCCTTTCTTCCATCCTTCCTTCCATCCTTCCCTTCCTTCCTTCCTTCCTTCCATCCATCCTTCCTTCCCTTCCTTCCATCCTTCTTTCTTTCCTTCCTTCCTTCCATCCTTTCTTCCTCCTTTCTTTCCTTCCTTCCTCCTTTCTTTCCTTCCTTCCTTCCATCCATCCTTCCATCCATCCTTCCTTCCCTTCCTTCTTTCTTCCTTTCTTTCGATCCTTCATTCCTTTCCTTTCCTTCCTTCCTTCCATCCTTCCTTCCATCCTTCCTTCCCTTACTTCCATCCTTCCTTCTTTCTATCCTTCCTTTCCTTTCCTTTCCTTCCTTTCCTTCCATCCTTCCTTCCTTCCCTTCCTTCACTTCCATCCTTCCTTCTTTCTTTCTTTCATTCCTTCTTTCCTTTCCTTTCCTTTCCTTCCCTTCCTTCCATCCTTCCTTCCTTCTTTCTTTCTTTCTTTCTTTCTTTCTTTCTTTCTTTCTTTCTTTCTTTCTTTCTTTCTTTCTTTCTTTCTTTCTTTCTTTCTTTCTTTCTTTCTTTCCGTCCGTCCGTCCGTCCGTCCGTCCTTCCTTCCTTCCTTCCTTCCTTCCTTCCTTACTTCCTTCCTTTCCTTCCTTGCTTCCTTCCTTCCATCTTTCCTTCCTTTCCTTCCTTCCATCCTTCCTTTCCTTCCTTCCATCCTTCCTTCTTGTTTTCTTTCTTTCTTTCCTTGCTTTCCTTCCTTCCCTCCTTCCATCGTTCCTTCCTTCCATCCCTTCCTTCCATCCTTCCTTTCTTCCTTCCATCCATCCTTCCATCCTTCTTTCTTTCCTTCCTTCCCTTCATCCTTCCTTCCTCCATTCTTTCCTTCCTTCCATCCTTCCTTCCCTTCCATCCTTCCTTCCCTTCTTTCTTTCTTTCTTTCTTTCTTTCTTTCATCCATCTTTCTTTCTTTCTTTCTTTCTTTCATCCATCTTTCTTTCTTTCTTTCTTTCTTTCTTTCTTTCTTTCTTTCTTTCTTTCTTTCTTTCTTTCTTTCATTCATTCATTCATCCATCCATCTTTCTTTCTTTCATCCATCCATCCATCCATCCATCCATCCATCCATCTTTCTTTCTTTCTTTCTTTCTTTCTTTCTTTCTTTCTTTCTTCTTCATCCATCCATCCATTCATCCATCCATCCATCCATCCATCCTCCTTTCATCCATCCATCCATCTTTCTTTCTTTCCTTCCTTAGATTCAAAGAAATATTCAGAATGACACTCTTTTTCAGGCTGCAAACTCATATTTTTATATTTTCCCGGACGTCACTGCACTGCCCGCGACCTACTCTGACCCGAGGGGGCGGAGTCTCACCCCCACGCCACTATCCACGCCACGGCCCCACAACTCAGCCCCTGAGTGGGCTAGAGACACATGGTCTTCACCGGTGCGGGCGGGTAGGTGGTCCGGAGAAGGGTACACTGTCCTCGACCAGCTCTGACCTGAGGGGGTGGAGTCTCACCACCACGCCACTATCTACGCCACGGGCCCCACAACTCAGCCGCTGATTGGGCTAGAGACACATGGTCTTCACCGGTGCGGGCGGGTAGGTGGTCCGGAGAGGGGTACACTGTCCTCGACCAGCTCTGACCTGAGGGGGCGGAGTCTCACCACCATGCCACTGTCCACGCCACAGACCCCACAACTCAGCCCCTGAGTGGGCTAGAGACGCACGGTCTTCGCCGGTGGGTGCATGGAGATTACCTGGTCCATAGTAGTTTTAGCAGTAGCTGTTACATACAGCTGCAGCAGCTAGCCCACCTCACATTTTCTCCAGGAAATGTACTTTCTAGTTATTGTTTATTGTTGTTGGCAGTAGGCCTAATGTGTGTGTTGCTAATAAAAATGTGTTATTTTAAAAAATTTCGTTGCGCTCCTAAATTTCTTTCTGTGCTCCTAAATTTTTTCATTTAGGAGCACATGTGCACATGTGCTCCTAGTGAAAAATGTTAGCTTAGAGCCCTGCATCTGTCTCTCAACTTCTGCTGGATCAGGTAGGCAGCCAGCTGCAGAGATGAGAGATTTGAAGCTGTGTGGAGGAGAGAGAGAGAGTGTTTTGAAGCTGAGAGGGGGAGGAGAAGAGAGAGAGAGAGGGGGAGGAGAAGAGTGTGAGAGAGAGGGAGGAGAAGAGTGTGAGAGAGAGGGGGAGGAGAGGAGTGTGTGGGTGTGTTGAGGCAGGGAGACCGGGGGGAGGGGCCTCATCCTGGCCTGCTGGGAACATTAGCACAGACGTCTGCAACTGACCTGACCAAGCAGGAACTCCCAGACCTCTCTCTCCCTCCCTCCCTCCCTCTCTCTATCTATCTCTCTCTGTTTTTCCTTCTCTCTCTGCAGCAGTAAGGATGAGGGAGAGGTGGAGAGAGAGGGGGGAGAGGGACACTCAGAGGCCCTCAGCAAGCAGCTCCTCATTCAGCTGTGGTGACGCATGCATACAGAGCAGCTGAGGTACGGGCTCATACACTAAGAGCCGTTGAGGTACGGGGCTCATACACTAAGAGCCGTTGAGATATGGGCTCATACACTAAGAGCTGTTGAGGTACGGGCTCATACACTAAGATCCGTTGAGGTACGGGCTCATACACTAAGAGCCGTTGAGGTACGGGCTCATACACTAAGAGCCTTTGAGGTACGGGGCTCATACACTAAGAGCCGTTGAGATATGGGCTCATACACTAAGAGCTGTTGAGGTACGGGGCTCATACACTAAGAGCCGTTGAGGTACGGGCTCATACACTAAGAGCCGTTGAGGTACGGGCTCATACACTAAGAGCCGTTGAGATATGGGCTCATACACTAAGAGCTGTTGAGGTACGGGGCTCATACACTAAGAGCCGTTGAGGTACGGGCTCATACACTAAGAGCCGTTGAGGTACGGGGCTCATACACTACGAGCCGTTGAGGTACGGGGATCATACACTAAGAGCCGTTGAGGTATGGGCTCATACACTAAGAGCCGTTGAGGTATGGGCTCATACACTAAGAGCCGTTGAAGTACGGGGCTCATACACTAAGAGCCGTTGAGGTATGGGGCTCATGCTTTTGATGAGAGTTCTGAGTACTGTGTTTGACTGGCACTCATTCTCTCTTCTCTACCTTCCTCTCTCCCTCTCTGTTCCTCATTCTCTCCCTCCACCTCTCTCTCCCTCTGCTCTCAGAGGAGTCCTAGGAGATGTTCTGATGCACTAGTGAGGTAGTTCTCTCTGGACATTTCCTCCATCACCTCTGTCCTCCACTCCTGTGTCCATTACTGTGTGTACTGATGGACCCAACAGGGGTCACACCCCAGGTCACACGCCAGGTCCTCTGCATGTCCACCTGCACTGCTCCCATTAGACCAAGATGCATGTCTCCTCGGTCTGAGCAGGAGAGGGACATCTGGACGAGAGAGGATGATTAAAGGACGACTTCAGGTCTCAAGGATGACTCCGGGTCTGTCTAGGTTACTATGGTAGGATGATTAAAGGATGACTAGAGACCTGTTCAAGCAGACATGGTGCCCCCACCCCCTGCTGTGAGAGCAGCCTTCCATAAACATAAACAGCTTTCATAAACATCTCAAATACTCACAACACATTTACAAAGCGCACAACTTTAAGCCTTTCAGGGGTTCTTGTTCATGTCAATCCCAGTTCAAGTCACATATGAAAATGAGTGAAATGTCTTTTATATATGAAGTAATGATGAGCGCAGCTCAGAGCGCTAGCTCCATGTTCCCCGAGTGGGTTTTTAATTGCGCTGTTGGTGGAAGTGAGTAAAAGGCCTCTTCAGGGTAATTATCCAGCGGAGTCTGTTAACGAGCCAGGGACCCGCCGTCTCTGCTAATTGGTCTGGATGATTCTGACCCCACCTCCAGACAGGGTCCTGTCTGCCATCTCCATGGAAACTGAATGAACTGTTTCACACAACCGCCTTCCTCGCCAATACCAACACTTAGCTTTATGTTCCTTTTCTGTCTGTCTCCCCCCCCCCTCTCTCTCCCTCCCTCTCTCTGTCTCTCCCTCCCTCTCTCTGTCTCTCTCTTGTTGGCTCTCTCTCTCTCCATCTCTCTTCCTTCTGTCTCACTCACTCTTCCTCTCCTGCTCTCTCTCCATCTCTATCTCTGTCTCTCATGTTCTCCCAATTTGACTCCTCAGTGGGGAATAGAAAACCTTTCACGATCCTAAGACCTGTTGATCAGTCCGCCTGTTGCACATGAATTATTCATGAAGAATCTCCCTACCCTGTGTGACGGTTCCCTCGCCAGGGAACATTGAGGCTTAGAGACGCCTTCGCCCTCGTATCCAATCAAATCACACTTGTATATAGGGCCTTCTGTGCAAAGTTGCAATACAAGGTGCTTCAAAAGGCAATAAAGCAGAGTCAAAATACAATCAAATACAACAATACAATGAAATAAAAAATAAAAACATGGCAATAAGTAATGATATGAGATATGAAACATGGTAGAAGGGGATAGATTAAAATAAGATCTGAAATCAAATGGATGAATGGAATGCTAGAGTGAAAAGGTTTGTCTGGAGGCTATGTTAGATTGAGGGGCTCTCAGGGGTGAGTCTGTAGGGACTGAGGGGCCCTCAGCTGCTCTAGCAGGCTGTGCAGAGACTCATCCCTCAGGAGCACTCATCCCCCAGGAGGACTCATCCCTCAAGAGCACTCATCCCTCAGGAGGACTCATCCCTCAAGAGGACTCTTTCCTCAGGAGGACTCATCCCTCAGGAGGATTCATCCCCCAGGAGGACTCATCTCTCAGGAGCACTCATCCCTCAGGAGGACTCATCCTGGTGACCTCGCCCAGCGTGCACGTACATAACCGCTCCATGGTTAGGTTTTGTAATGGCGACATTTGCATCATACCAGCCGAGCCTTAGAGGAGAGGACTGTGTTCAGCTTAGCCTCGTGATCCTGGGATGAGCTACTGGAGAGGATGTGCAAAACTTCACGTTACATAACAGGAGAGTCGGGCCGCGGTGTTCTGTAGACACCTACGCGCCCGCAGACACCAACGCCAGGGTTCCTAACGCAGGACGGCCTGGAGTCCAACCCAGAGAACCTCTCTCTCCATGGAGAATCACCACTGACCTGTTCTTCAGTCTGACTGGCCTCTGTGTCCCCTCCATATCTCATCTTAACACCCTCTCCACTGCCTCCTCCTCAACACCCTCTCCTCTCCTCCTGCTCCTCAACACCCTCTCCTCTCCCCCTCCTCCTCAACACCCTCTCCTCTCCTCCTCCTCCTCAACACCCTCTCCTCTCCTCCTGCTCCTCAACACCCTCTCCTCTCCCCCTCCTCCTCAACACCCTCTCCTCTCCTCCTCCTCCTCAACACCCTCTCGATTAGGGGTTAAAGGTCAGGGGGGTCGATGGCCGCTCACTCACTGGCTGGTTTCATCAGGTTCTGCCATCTGCCACGTTTATTCTTCCTGCTGCTCACACACATGCACACTCTCTCTCTCTCTCTGTCTCTCTCTCTGTCTCTCTCTCTCTGTCTCTCTCTCTGTCTCTCTCTGTCTCTCTCTCTGTCTCTCTCTGTCTCTCACTCTCTTTCGGTCTCTCTCTCTGTCTCTCTCTGTCTCTCTCTCTGTCTCTCTCTGTCTCTCTCTCTCTGTCTCTCTCTGTCTCTCTCTCTCTGTCTCTCTCTCTCTGTCTCTCTCTCTGTCTCTGTCTCTCTCTCTCTCTCTCTCTCTCTCTCTGCTAGTACAGTGTCAGGAGTGGTAGAATGAAGACATGGATACTGCGCTCTCAGACACGTGTGGTTTCTACGCCATTCTGGACTCACACATGGAACGTGCGTGTGTGTGCGTGCGTGTGTGTGCTTGCGTGTGTGTGCGCACACATGCATCTACAGACACACACACACACAGGTGGTGTGCAGCTACGCATAGACAGTGGGACACACATATACTGAGTGGAAACGAGCACACACACACGCAGGCTGTCTCACAAACACTGACTAACAGGCTGGTGGGTGTGAGTAGCTGCTTACCAGCTGGTGTGTGTGTGTGTGTGCTGGTCTCTCCCTGGTGCTGGTCTCTCCCTGTGTGCTTGTCTCTCCCTGGTGTTGTCAGAAAGCTTGTGTCCAGCAGATGGAGCCATTTTGCCGGCGTAGGTCTCCCTCTATGTCCCCCTCTCTCCCACACTGCATTCTGTTACTTCCTGTAACAGCAGCATCACAGGTGCAGACGGCCAGACAGGTAAACAGCCTTCAGCTGTTCCCTGGGGCCGTCTGGGAACGCAAAACAAACACACTAGAACACACATTTACAACACGCAAAACATGCAAACAGACGCAAAACATGCAAACAGATGCAAAACATGCACACATCCACCTGTAGAAGAGCGCACAGACAGCAGGTACTGCAGGTTCCCTAGCATGCCTAGACTGGGTCAACATGTCTGAGAGGTGAAAAACATCACTGTGTACAAAATAAATGTACATGTCTGTGAAGTTCAGCTACCAGACCTCGCTCCCCAACCCCAACCTCCCTCCCCAACCCCAACCTTCCTCCCCAACCCCAACCTCAAGCCTTCAACCCCTCCTCCAGCTCCAAGCCTGGCTCAGTACTGGGGGGCCGTCTGCTCTGAGCTGGTCAGCATGACCAACATGTTCTCATCCTCCTGATAATGTGAGTCCTCCATCCATCCAGCTGTCTCACCCACACCTCAGAGAACGTCTCAGACAGGCAGACAGACAGACAGACAGACAGGCAGGCAGACAGACAGACAGACAGACAGACAGACAGGCAGACAGACAGACAGACAGACAGACAGACAGACAGACAGACAGACAGACAGACAGACAGACAGACAGACAGACAGACAGACAAACAGACAGACAGGCAGACAGACAGACAGACAGGCAGACAGACAGACAGACAGACAGACATCAGTAGGACAACTGGTCAGCAGAGAAGAACAGACATACTGTGTTTATAAAACAAGTTGTTCTTCATGAGGGCTGGAGGTCCATTCACAATAATAAAAGACTCTGTCATTGAGTTCTTGAGTGATTCAGAGACAGCGAGAGTGGATGTTATGTCATGTTTGGGTGAGTCTCGCCCCCAGACCCACTTTGTTAAGAATGAGAGACATATACGGTTTCATGGGTGAGCTCTTGACCGGCTCGCATTGGGAGTTGTTGTTGAAAATCGATGTCCCCAAGCTGGACCTGTGGCCTCGCACCCAACAGGGAAGATTCAAAGCCTTATCTTGATTGTCATGTTTCATACCATAAATTAATATGGCTATAAATATGAATAAGAAATGGATAACCAAGTACATAGACAGGTAAGTATATAATGTGTTTGCACTGTTTTTTTGTTTGTTGTTCTATTGGGCTGGGTGAACGGTTAAATCAAGTTCACCCAAAGTGTTCAGTATTTGCTACACCTGAGCAAAAATGTATTATGTCCTGACCAAGCCAGTTCCATCTGACTCAGCCATTGATTGACGGGATCACAAACTAGCAAGTCATGTTTCATCCTCCCTCCCTCCCTCTCTCCCTCCCTCCCTCCCTCCGCCTCTCCCTCTCTCACCCTCCTCTGTGTGTTCACTATGCATCCGACAGTAACCTTCAGAATCTCTCAGCTCCAAATCCCTGGCAAGCACCTGCCTCCCTACCACGATCGTCCTGGCAACAACTACAGCGATCGTCCTAGCAACAAGTGGAAAAGACGTCAGTTCCGAGGACCAGAAGGAGGTCAGGAGAAACAAAAACAACATGGAAAGAACGTATGGGGGGGGGTGTGTGTGTGTGTGTGTGGGGGGGGGGGGGGGTGGAGTACATTCTCAGAACGTGTGCGTAGCTCAGAGGGATGGTGTGACCTGAGTGGGGCCCAGCGTGTGAGTGTGTGGGGTGTGTGTGTTGGGTGGAGTACATTCTCAGAATGTGTGTGTAGCTCAGAGGGATGGTTTGACCTGAGTGGGGCCCAGCGTGTGTGAAGTGCATTCCTAGAGCCTGGAGGCCAGCGAGGGAGGGGCCCAAACCAGGGGATTCTGCTGCTGAGTGTTTAATCACATTACAGACACGGAGAACAGCTAGACTGGATCACTGGACCGGAGTCACACACACACACTCCTGCCCACCCTGTTAACCCCACCCCCCAGTCCTGCTCCTCCCTCCATGACGACTCCGCCTCCCTGACTCCGCCTCCCTGACTCCGGTCCATGTTTTCTCTCTCACATGTTCCCTGCTGCAGAAAGTAGGTCACTGTTTGCTCTGTATTATTCACCAGCTGAAATGACTGAGCTGCAAGAGGAGAGGAGAGGAGAAGAGAGGAGAGGAGAGGAGAGGAGAGGAGAGGAGAGGAGAGGAGAGGAGAGGAGAGGAGAGGAGAGGAGAGGAGAGGAGAGGAGAGGAGGAGAGGAGAGTGGAGGAGGAGAGAGGAGGAGGAGAGAAGAGGAGAGGAGAGTGGAGGAGGAGAGGAGAGTGGAGGAGGAGAGGAGAGTGGAGGAGGAGAGGAGAGTGGAGGAGGAGAGGAGAGAGGAGAGGGTGTGAGTGAGCCAGCCAGGCCGCTGCTCCTGGGAGAGTATCTGGGTAGATATGAGGATCTGTGTGACCAGAGCTCAGGACCCCCTGGCCTGGGGGAGGAGGAGGGGAGGAGGAGGGAGGAAGAGTAGGGGAGGAGGAGCAGGAGGAGCAGGAAGGAGACATGACACAGCAGCAGCAGCAAAACAGGGCCTGGTTCTGCTCACCTGGCTGGCTCTGATGGGACACACATTTCAATTTCTTATTGGATTTTCAATCAAAGATACAAATCAATATCAAAACACACACACGCACACACACACAGTCGCACACGCATGCACACACACATGCACAAGCACACACACACGGTCGCACACGCATGCACACACGCACACACACACACACACACACGGTCGCACACGCATGCACACACACACATGCATACACATGCTCATGCACAAAATCACTCTTATGCACACACACATTCTCTCTCTCTCTCTCTCTCCCTCTCTCTCTCTCTCTCTCTCTCTCTCACTGGCTAAGGGTGTTTGTGGCTTGTGGAGAAGATCAGAGTAGACATAGAAACCTATGATGACAGATATGACAGATAAACGTGTACTTGCAGTCTATTGCAGTGTGTGTGTGTGCGTGTGTGTGTGTGTGCGTCAGTGCGTGCGTGTGTGTGTCCGTGTGTGTGTGTGCGTCAGTGCGTGCGTGTGTGTCAAGTCATGTTGATTTGGAAGGAGATGTGAAAGAGGAAGTTTCCTCTCAGTTCCACCAAT
>NC_140247.1:16530780-16548280 GCF_949987555.1 Borostomias antarcticus | reverse complement strand
ACAACACCCCCTAAGGGTGAAAGCAAAAATTTCCTGAAGTCAGGATAAAAATAGAGATGGGGCAAAGAAAAATGACACTAAAATGAATTGGCTTCATTTACAATTAACTAATCAAAAAACTCCATCAAAGCTTCATTTGTATAGCTAAAATTTGTATATCTAAACCCTCCCTCTTCTGCATTTGAGGACAGAGTATTTGGGCACTGCCTCGGACAAAATGGTCTCTTCTCTGTTTCATACTTATCTGTCGCTCACAGTGAGTTGGTGACATGGCGTTGGCCTTGTATCTCACGAACCCCAGATTGCCCATCTGTAGGGAAACAGGCCAGTAACCTCCATCTCCACCTCCGGTGTCCTGTGCCCGTCTCCTGGTTCGGCATTCAACCATCACTCCCGGAACGACAGTTGTCTGTAAAAAAACACTCAGAAAAAACACTCAGGCCCGATGAATGTGCCTCAAACTATAAACATGAGATATTTAACATAATCATTAAAAAATATATAATTGGGTTATGAGATGCTGCATTCAGATTAAGACACTGGCAACCCTTATCTATTCCCCCCACTATTATGCACAAACCTTATGTCTTAAGCTACATATCAGAAAGAGAGACAAAACAAACAGTTAAACAGACAAACAGCAGGTCCCAATCAGTCCCCAGGAAGGCATGATCCAGGCTCCTCAAAGACCTGCCGCCCTGGGTCCATAGCACCTGAAAAATAAGACTCAAACACAGACTGGGTTCAATAGCAGAGGAGAAGGCCTAAAGTAAACTCCTCAAAAACACATTATCATTATATGAATGAAATTCATACAGTAGAAATGCATAAAACGAACAGCTTATGGCCATTCATTGACTATTGAAACAAACTCCTGAATCAAACACCTATTCAAAACCCTGTCAGACTTTTGAGTTTGCTCTACATCTATTTTATCCTGTTTATTTACCTTAAAAAATTATATATATATATCTCTATCTTGGCTAGTTAAAATCTCCCTTATGGGTTGTTCAAGGGAACTCCAGCAGGTGGCGCTCGACCCCAAAACGGAGGCTCTTCCCTTTCATTCAGCTTGCGGTAACTGTGACACTGTTCAATCCAGTGACCATATTGACCACAATGAAAAACATGCCTCATCTTTCCCACTCTGTCTGTACCTGTGAACATGCTTAGACCTACTGCTACGTTGCCTATTCTCCCTTTGTCGCCGTCCCCGTTTTTGTTTCAGACCTGCACCTTTATTTTGAATGTCTAATTGTCTCAATTGAGCAGCCTGAAGTCTAGCGGCACCATCCTTGACTTTTTTCAAATTCCGTTGTTCAATGTAATGTCGGAGGCGTTCGGAATACCGGAAATGATCAACAACTTCCCCGAGAGAAGTTGATTCCCAGGTGTGGCATATCATCCTCACTTGGTCAGACAAAGAGGAGAGAGAGTTATTCATTAACTGTTGTTTCAAAATCTTTTTATAATCGGCGTTCGCTTTGTCCATGCCACTGTGTGACGCGAAGACTGATTCCAGTCTTTCCCAAAATTTCTCGAACTGCTCATCGGAATTTTGTTTACAATACGTGATACGGTCCCAATCCATCTTTTTAGGGAATCGAGTTTTGATTCTGTTCAACAGCGCAGTGTTTTGTGCAGTAAAATCGACATGAGAAAAAGGCAACGTTATATCAAACGGGTCTTTTACTTCGATCCATTTTAACCCAAGTACTTGTCGCATGATCATGGCGATTTCCTCGGCGTGAGGCTCATACATTCGAACTAAACTGTTAAAAAGATTCTCGAACTCGTTCATGTCTTTGGTTGGATCGGGCAAGGTTTTAGCAACATCACGGAGTTCGTCTGAACGCCACGGTCTGTACACCCTGATTTCAGGGGTCCAGGCCGCGTGGCCCTCTTCATCATCTGTTTGAGACGGTCGGGGATTAGGGTTCGGGCATCGTACCATTGGGGCTAGGAGTTGCGGTTCCTCCAGACTATTACTAGCTATTTGTAGTTGTTCCAACTTTAACTTAGCCTCAGATATGGCTCCAGCCAATTCTTTCTTCCTGTCCTGCTTTTGCTCGGCTGAATACCTCGTAGAAAGGGGCGCGCTTAACTCGTATTGTAGAGGGGAGAGAGAAGGGGCGTGGCTAAATGCGGGAGCAGCAACAGCCTGGTTGGGTGTGAGCACGGAGCATCGAGTCGAGGGGGGGGGGGAAATCAGAGTTATTCTGCTGGGGAAATGGCGGAGAGACTGTTTGCTGAACCTCATTATCTTTCCTTCCTGACCTAAAAACCCGCTCTCGTGCTACTCTCTCCCAAATCTTAAAAACAGACCAGTCTATAGAATTAACAGGCGTTTCCCTTAACCTAATCATCTCAACCACCTCTAGCTGAGCCCGAATCTTAGCTAAAAATTTAACACTAAATGTCAGATGTGGATGTAAGAAATCGAAAATGCTTTAGCACAACAATCTCATCAGGCTAGACGTTTAGCAGTAGAATTCTGTTACATCCTCTAGCCATATGTTATTAGCCGGGGTTACATTGACACCTAGTGGTGCTCCCAAAATGTTGCATGTATGACCCGGAAGTTGTCTTTGGCAGCGCGGGGAAATTTAAAGAAACAAATCCCTAATAATCACGACGCAGCCTAAAACCCCAAAACAGCAATGAAAGGAAACCTTATGGTTAACTCACGGCGGGAAAGAATACAATTTCGAAAGAAACACACATTAAGACACATTAAATTCACTTAGTACTCACCCAGTCAGGAAGGTCTTTGTTCTCCCTCTGGCTCAATGGCGGAACACCGCGAGTGGGAGTTTTCCTGCGTCTCCTAGGCAACCAGCTAGCCTACTGGGAATCTAGCAGAATTTTAACAGTCTAAAAAGTGTAAAAAAAAATACTTTACAATACTTTACCTGGATCCATGGCGCGTGTAACAAACATACAATCAAGAGCCGAGGCTCAAACAGTGAACACATAAAACACAAGACGAAACAAAGGCCCACGTTTACAAACAGCATGCTCGGCTGCACTAGCAATTTGGTCCAGGCTAAACCTGACGTCTAGATCCTACCAAAATACTGTACAGCCACTTGGTCAAAGATAACGCTCGTTAGGTTTACCAAGTCACCCGGGAACAAAGGGGAAAACGTTTCTCCAAGAAACGCGGATTGCAAAAACTCTCAATCACTCCCGTAGCTACCATCTCGTTGGTAATCGTTCTTCAACGAACATCAACAATCACTTCGAAGCTAGTTGGCAATCGTGCTAACACGAACATCAACAACGGGGCTTAAGCTAGTTGGTATCGTTCTGAAAACGAAACATCAACAATGAGGCTTAAGCTAGTTGGTATCGTTCTTGAAACGAAACATCAACCATGCTCTTCCTACCCTCGGTAGGACTAAATACCCACGCTGGGGTTCCTGTTTTCACCAATCCAGACCAACACAACTGAACCAAATCAAGGCAAATACAACTCAGAACCATAAGAGGGTTCGTTTAAACGTACCTGTGAGCCTCAGGAATCCAGTGGCAGAACTGTGGAAATAATCTCGGCGTGCGCTCTGGCGCAAGAGAGAAAATTGATTTTCCAAGCCCATATGGACCGACACGTCTGTCGATCAGTTCATCCACTGGAATCCCGGCAACACGCAGGTAGTCCTCCCAGATCATCCGCGTCGCCAAACTGTAATGGATTTTAAAGGATTTACCAAGATTCGTTCAAAAGGTTAAGTCTGGTTTATTGTGAAAATCAATACGAGCCGCAGGCGTGGCCAAGAGTACAGACATGTGACATGAGAAAATGAATGGCAGGCGTGTCTAAGAGTAAAGACATGTGACATGAGAAAAAGGCGGTAGTTTCTAAGAGGGACAAAGGAACAAAAGGATGGTTATTCTGGAGCAGACAGATGGCCTTCTGGAAGCCATTTTGTATGTTAGCACAGCTATGTGAATACTTAGGGGGAGGTGATGAATTACAAAAGGGGGAGAGTTGAGGTGTTTATAATTACAAAGGGGGAGGGTTGAGGTGTTTTACATTTACAAAGGGGAGACTGAAACTAGGGTTTGCAGGGGACTTGGGGGGAGGTTTAAGGTGTTTGGATGTAAATTCCTGGACATTTGCTTCACATAACCATCTGTGAACTCTCCATTGGAAACTGTTTGAAAAGGGCAGGCACTTTCAAAACTACTCGGCAGGTGATTGGATGAACCATCTGAAAATAATCTGAAAAGGTCTTTCACACACTAACTTCAACCACTCCTCGCTGTCATAGACATGCCCAGCGTAGCTGTTTGTATTTTAAGTTCCTCAGAACCAACGCTGATTGGCGTTTACCAATGTAGCTCAAAATGTTCTCCATTGAGAGTGTCCAGAGTGATTTAAAAATGTGAGCTCATGACATCAGGATGGTCTTACGAGGCTACATATTTACAGGAATTTAAGTAAGCGAAGTTAATTATTTTTCAATAACAGCACACCTCAGACTATTATCCTGCTTAAACCAAGGCCACTTGCCAGCAAAGACAAAAAATATGTCCCATAATTTCTACATTAAAATATAAAGAAATGTTATTTATGTTTTGCTCACTGCTGATTTCCATTAGAGATTATCCCTATTCTCTGCCCTAAGCAACTGCTTGACGACCACCTTCTTCTTCTACTTCTGATGCCAGTGACAATGACCCAGAAAGCTATGTTTATGCTAGGAAGCCTTTCTGTCAGTAGCTTTGCCTACGTTTAACAGTGAATATGATCTGACAATATTGTTTGACAAAAAGGCTGGCTTGGTAGCCCAACATGTCATTGCCCCCAAATCAAAAACATTTTTCACGCCAGATATGCGTGGTAGCCTAGTACAGCTAGCTAGCCAGATATGTGTGGTAGCCTAGTATAGCTAGCTAGCCAGATATGCGTGGTAGCCTAGTATAGCTAGCTAGCCAGATATGCGTGGTAGCCTACAGTAGTATAGCTAGCTAGCCAGATATGCGTGGTAGCCTAGTACAGTTAGCTAGCCAGATATTTAAAAAATAAACAACCTAGCTAGCCCGATATGTGTGGTAGCCTAGTACAGCTAGCTAGCTAGCCAGATATGCGTGGTAGCCTAGTATAGCTAGCTAGCCAGATATGCGTGGTAGCCTAGAGTACAGCTAGCTAGCCAGATATGCGTGGTAACCTAGTACAGCTAGCTAGCCAGATATGCATGGTAGCCTAGTCTAGCTAGCTAGCTATACATCACTCAGTCGTAGCCTCAAGCACATCATTGGGAGTTGAGCCAGTCTGTTTTAGCAGTTTTGTGTTTTAACTAGCTAAATTTAGTTTGTCAATAAGGCAACTTGAATGCTACTGTCAGATAGTTGCTATATTTTGTCTATCTTGTGTATATCTTATTTTGCTGTTATCTTATTTTGCACTGGTATTTTGTACTCCTCTTTGCACTGTCCTGTCTTTACACTGTCCTGTCTCGTCCCTGCACCCTGTCCAATGCTGTCTCCATGTTATGCACCACGACTGAAAGCAAATTTCTAGTAGCCTATGTTGAAAAACTATAAAGGCAATGAAATACATTATGATTCTGATATGGTTAAATGTTGGGCTATCTCAATCAGTGGTCATTGAAACACAGACAGGCTGTGATTGGTTGTAGCTGTGCAGTATATTGCCAAATAATCCACACCCGTCCAGCCAATCAGGATAGAGTATTCACCCAGGCCATAATCACATATTAATAAACATCTCCTGGCCCTGCCCTCAGTGTGGCAGAGAACAACTCCTTGGCGCTACTAGTCTTAATGCCAGACCCATGAGAGTTCTTATGCTGATACTGTACACTACGTGAGCTATGCTAACTGTACAGTAAGCTACACTAACCACATACAGTAAGCTACCCTAACTATGTAGCCTACAGTAAGCCATGCTCACTATGTACAGTACGCTATGCTAACTACGTACAGTAAGCTACAGTACGCTAACTACATTCAGTAAGCAACACTAACTACATACAGTAAACTGTTAACTACATGCAGTAAGCTACACTAACTATGTACAGTAATCTATGCTAACTATGTACAGTAAGCTACGCTAACTACATACAGTAAGCTATGCTAACTACGTACAGTAAGCTACGCTAACTACATACAGTAAGCTATGCTAACTACATACAGTAAGCTATTCTAACTACGTACAGTAAGCTACGCTAACTACATACAGTAAGCCACGCTATCTATGTACAGTAGCCTGAGCTGTTCTAACTACTCTACTGCATGCTGCAGTGGAGCACAGCGATTCAAGGTAAGAAGAGTCTGGTGAGAGACCACCTTGGCGCTAACCCTAGTTCTGGACCTAGCCTTGGCTTTGGGGCTGGACCTAGCTCTAGCCCTGGACCCAGCACCCCCTGGCCCTGACTGGGGCTGGACCTAGCTCTAGCCCTGGACCCAGCACCCCCTGGCCCTGACTCTGGGGCTGGACCTAGCTCTAGCCCTGGACCCAGCACCCCCTGGACCTAGCTCTGGAGTTGGATTTAGTCCTGTTCCTGGCCCTGTTCCATCCCCAGCAAATGTTGGGATGAAAACAGACAGCAGCCATTGACCAGGATCTCTCCTGGAAACAGACTGTTCACACTCTGTGTCATGGAAAATACCGTAAGACAGCAGAGGGGGGAAGGGGGGGGGGGGGGGAGAGAGAGAGAGAGAGAGAGGAAGGGAATCAGCCTGCACATACCGCTAAACACACGCACACACACGCACGCACACACACACGCACGGAAAAGGCATGAATGCAAGCATGGGCGCACATACATCTTTGTCTGTCTACAGTACAAACACAACCGATGGACAGCTCTATTTCAGAGGATGTGTGTGTGTGTGTGTGTGTGTGCGTGTGTTTGTGAGAGATAGAGAGAGAAATAGATAAGGGGTGTAGTGAAGAAAGCTAGTGAAAGTAAAGAGTAACAGAAGGAGAGAGATAGGAGAGGGTGGGGGGGGCATGTGTTCACAAGTGTGTCTGTGGCAGCATGCGATTCCATATGTTTGTGTGTGTGTGTGCGCGCGTGTGTGTGTGTGTGTGTGTGTGGGCAGAGCCGTGGTAGGTTGTGTGTGTGCGGCGTGTGTGTGTTGGGGGGGGGGGGCAGGGCCATGGTAGGGTGTGTGTGTGTGTGTGTGTGTTGGCAGGGCCGTGGTAGGGTGTGTGTGTGTGTGTGTGTGTGTGTGTGTGTGTGTGTGTGTGTGTGTGTGTGTGAAAGGGTGTGTGTGTGTGTTGGCAGGGCCGTGGTAGGGTGTGTGTGTGTGTGTGTGTGTGTGTGTGTGTGTGTGTGTGTGTGTGTGTGTGGAAGGGTGTGTGTGTGTGTTGGCAGGGCCATGGTAGGGTGTGTGTGTGTGTGTGTGTGTGTGTGTGTGTGTGTGTGTGTGTGTGTGTGGAAGGGTGTGTGTCTGTGTGTGTGGAAGTGTGTGTGTGTGTGTGGAAGGGTGTGTATGTGTGTGTGTGGAAGGGTGTGTGTGTGTGTGTGTGTGTGTGTCTGTGTGTGTGGAAGGGTGTGTGTGTGTGTGTGTGTGTGTGTGTGTGTGTTTGTGTGTTTGTGTTGGCAGGGCCATGGTAGGGTGTGTGTGTGTGTGTGTGTGTGTGCGTGTGTGTGTGTCTGTGTGTGTGGAAGGGTGTGTGTGTGTGTGTGTGTGTTGGCAGGGCCATGGTAGGGTGTGTGTGTGTGTGTGTGTGTGTGTGTGTGTGTGTTAGTAGGGTGCTCCCCTGTTGAGATGAACAGCGTTGTGAACGTGTTTTGCCAGAGCGCAGCCCAGTATCATCCTGGCACCTGAAAGGAACACACCCCACCTGGGATCAGGAAAGGGGTGTGTGTGTGTGTGTGTGTGTGTGTGTGTGTGTGTGTGTTGGCAGGGCCGTGGTAGGGTGTGTGTGTGTGTGTGTGTGTGTGTGTGTGTTGGCAGGGCCGTGGTAGGGTGTGTGTGTGTGTGTGTGTGTGTGTGTGTGTGTGTGACAGGGCACATCTTCAGAGAGGCCAGGGAGATAACTCGGCAGAAAACACATACTATACTCTCAGGAGGGACAATGGAGCCAGACCAAGGTTATTATAGTTAACGAAAACTAACTAAAAAACGAAAACTAGGTGTGAAAAAACATTTTAGTTAACTGAAATAAAAATAAAAACTAGGCTTTACAAAAAAACGATAACTAACTAAAACTGTATTGTGTGTTTACAAAACTAACTAAAATAAACTAAAATTGTAGAGAAAATGTCCTTAGTTTTAGTCTTTTTCATTTCATACATAAGCCTAGTATTTTGGGTGGATATGAAATCTATCCTCCATGTTATTTAGCTGTGTCCCTGCGCAGAAGTGACCTGACGTGCGCCAGATGGTTTGTTTTGCACAGAGTGAAACAACATGAGCTCACGAGATCAGGATGGTCTCACGAGGGTAGCGCAGAAGAAAAACAAACTAAAACTAATACTGAAACTAATAAAAACTAAACTAAAACTAAGCATTATCAAAAAATAAAAAATAAACTAAACTAGCAAATCTGCTTTAAAAACTAATTAAAACTAAACTGAAATTGAACACAAAAAGTTAAAACGATATAAAAATAAAAACTAATGAAAAAAGCAAAACTATTATAACCCTGAGCCAGACACACACACACACATACACACACACACACACACATACACACACACACACACACACACACACACACACACACACACACACACACATACACAAATAAGCACTTCCTCATGATAAAGAGCCCTATAAACCCCAAACAATTAATTCTGACCGCAACAATGGTCAATGAACTATTTAGAATTCCGTCATTTAGCAGATGCTTTTATCCAAAGGAACTTAAAATGTTTTGAGCGAGTGTCGGTGTTAAGTACCGTGCTCAAGGGCACAACGGGAGGCAATGCTTGTGGAGGGCCCTGGTCTGATGAATGGGGGTCTATGGTCTGATGAATGGGGGTCTATGGTCTGATGAATGGGGGTCTCTGGTCTGGGAACTCTGGGCTGAGCCTCTCTAACCAGAAGATTTCCCATTGATGTTGTTCACAGGTAGAACCAACGAAATCAACGGATCCAAGACTTTGGGAGAAAATCTTGATTGAAGACGACCAGACGACTGCGCTTGAATGGGTCGTCATGACGACCAGACGACTGCGTTTGAATGGGTCGTCATGACGACCAGACGACTGCGCTTGAATGGGTCGTCATGACAACCAGACGACTGCGCTTGAACGGGTCGTCATGGAGCGGTTCTGAGGGCCGCTACAGTCAAACGCCAACGAGATGACGTACAACCGCTGGTTTGCATTCGCCTCTCCGGTAGGGTTAGGGCAGATTCATAGTCGACGCAAACTACATAAGCGCAAGGCCATGCAAGATCTCTCTGCGTCCTTGCATGTCATGCTGAAATTTGTCACTTGACGCAAGCAATAGTGCAATTCCTTGTGTTTCCGACAGGGAAAACACAGAACGCAAGCTCTCGAGTCATGTTGGAGCTTGCCTTCACAACGTAGCTTGCGTTGTTTACGTCAACTATGAATCAGGCCATAGGGTCACCAGCACTGACCGCTCTGCCGTGAGGGACTGAGGAGATTATCCACATGTTCTGTTCCGAAAACACTCCCCCAACACACTCCCACACACATCCCAGCTGTCTGAGCAAGTGACTCCGGAAATATATAGATGATATATCTGACAACAGCGCCCACAGATGCAGTAGCTTTCACCTGAGTGCCAGTCCATGTGTGTGTGTTTGTGTGTGTGTGCGCGCGCGCGTGCGTGTGTGTGTATTTGTGTATGTTTGTATGTGTGTGTGTGCGTGTGTGTGTGTGTATATATATATGTGGTGTGTGTGTATGTGTGTGTGTGTGTGTGTGTGTGTGTGTGTGTGTGTGTGTGGGTAGTAAGGGGCTTGGTGCAGTGGCTGTTTAATGCTGTGTGTGGGCTGTGAAGATAACCCCACAGCTCCATAACTCAGAGAGAGAGAGAGAGAGAGAGAGGAGAGAGAGAGAGAGAGAGAGAGAGAGAGAGAGGGAGGAGATAGAGAGAGAGAGAGAGGAGATAGAGAGAGGGATAGAGAGAGAGAAGAGATAGAGAGAGAGAGAGGAGATAGAGAGAGGGAGAGAGAGGAGAGAGAGAAGATAGATAAATAGATAGATAGGTGTAGTGGAGGTGGTTGATCTGGTTGCAAAAAAGCAACAAGAAATATGTGAAATACTTCAGTCGTCCATATTAGCTGATTGTGCTCAATTGGGGGGAAAAAACAGAACATTTCCCAAAGTGTATGTTCGGCATGCAAGGTGGGTGAAATCAAGTGCCCCCTCAAAGTGATACGTTTGACCCAAGTCTGAGAGATAATGCATGGGGGATTTGGGTGTTGTCTGTATACTGTATTTACAGTAAGTCAGCCCTGCCAGGAAGATGTCTTCTGGGTCAGCGGGAGCCATGTTAGAAGACAGATCGGATCGTTTTCTGAGCCCCGTGGTGTTAGCGGGGGAAAGGTTGCTCCTGCAGGGCATCATGGGACCAGGCGTTTCCGTGGCGATGCGAACCCAACACTCGGAGCCTTTGTCTTTGGTGGCCCATCCTTCCTGGTCAGGGTTTAGCTGAGGGCGCACTGTGAAAGGAAATCATGCCAGATCAGACGCTGCAACCCACTTCTGAGGCCTTTCAAATCATTCACCTGGAGGGGTCTTTCATTCAGTCATTCATAGGATTACCTGCGACCAGATGATGGAAATTTACAGCAGATTACAACAGGTGAACCCAGCAGGTGAGCCCAGTGATGGAAGATTACTGTAACAACACACAAAGCTCTGCTCTAATGGGAGGGGCCTTCTAGCACTCAGACAACCAGGAGCGGCCCACTGATGTTGGTGAAATGGGGGTGGACATTCCTAACCCTAACCCAGTTTGGGTGAACTCTCCCTTTAAATCTGGAACCAAATAAGAATCAAAAGCACACTGCAGCATAGGTGACAGAATCGAAAAAAAGTTCAAATCCCGTTGTTCTAAACCAGGTAACGCACACGGAACAGGACTGTCTCTTTACGCAAATCTAACAGGTGTCTGCATCAGTATTGCTTCCCTCACTGGCCGCTCACTGGCCCCTCACTGGCCCCTCACTGGCCCCTCACTGGCCCCTCACTGGACCCTCACTGGACGCTCACTGGGCTCCATCTTGGGCTCTCTGGTGTGAAACAACCATAGGCGATTTAACCCTCTGAGAGTAGGGGGGGGCAAAATGTTGACGTGAGAAAAAAAAACCAGTTCTGCCGTCCCGTCCCATCTATTTACAAAGAATGCCAGTTGTGAACAGTATGCTAATAAGAAATCCGTATGACAATTCAATATGCACAACGCATCAAACTTCATCTAGAAACCACGAGCATGTCAATATGACTTTATGACCGAGCACTAGGCCATACCCAACATCACAACATCAAACTGCAACTGCCTGCTGGTGCTAGCTTCCTCGCCGATGGTGATGTTGCTAGTGCTAGTGCTAGCTTCGATAGCCTATGGAGCACTTCTGCATTCAATTGCACCTGCTGCACTGTCATTTCGAGTGGTAGCTTCTTCATTAGCATTGCCAGTTTTTTTTTTTTTTTTTTTTATGAAGAAGTGGTCAATTGTTTTTATAGCTCTTTTCGCCATTGTGAGCAGGTTGGCTGGTTGTAGCTTGTTGAGCACTGAGTCAGTGCAGTACAGTCAGATCTCATTTTTTTGCGGTAACAGATCAAACCGTAAATTGTTGAGGTCGACGGACGAGTTATGCCATTGGTGGATTATGAATATATATTTTTTTTAAAGGTAGCCTAGTTTAAGTAATAAATACACTTTTAAAATGAATGATTTTAAAACCACAATTATGTATTTAATAATTGTGTTAATTAATTAAAAAAAAAAAAAAAAATTACAACTTTTTATTTTTATTTTGAGCAGAGTTGGGCTGGCCCCCCCTATAAAATCGCCCATGGAAACAACAACAACACACACGGCCATTTTGAAAAAAATGTTTCACTTGGTCCGTTACCAAGTAAGCCTATGGAGCACTTCTGCATTCAATTGCACCTGCTGCACTGTCATTTCGAGTGGTAGCTTCTTCATTAGCATTGCCATTTTTTTTTTATTTTTTTTTTATGAAGAGGTGGTCAATTGTTTTTATAGCTCTTTTCGCCATTGTGAGCAGGTTGGCTGGTTGTAGCTTGTTGAGCACTGAGCAGTACAGTCAGATCTCATTTTTTTGCGGTAACAGATCAAACCATAAATTGTTGAGGTCGACGGACGAGTTATGCCATTGGTGGATTATGAATATATATTTTTTTTAAAGGTAGCCTAGTTTAAGTAATTAATACACTTTCAAAATGAATGATTTTAAAACCACAATTATGTATTTAATAATTGTGTTAATTAATAAAAAAAAAAAAAAAAAAATTACAACTTTTTATTTTTATTTTGAGCAGAGTTGGGCTGGCCCCCCCTATAAAATCGCCCATGGAAACAACAACAACACACACGGCCATTTTGAAAAATATGTTTCACTTGGTCCGTTACCAAGTTAGCCTATGGAGCACTTCTGCATTCAATTGCACCTGCTGCACTGTCATTTCGAGTAGTAGCTTCTTCATTAGCATTGCCAGTTTTTTTTTTTTTTTTTTTTTATGAAGAAGTGGTCAATTGTTTTTATAGCTCTTTTCGCCATTGTGAGCAGGTTGGCTGGTTGTAGCTTGTTGAGCACTGAGCAGTACAGTCAGATCTCATTTTTTTGCGGTAACAGATCAAACCGTAAATTGTTGAGGTCGACGGACAAGTTATGCCATTGGTGGATTATGAATATTTTTTTTTTTTAAAGGTAGCCTAGTTTAAGTAATAAATACACTTTTAAAATGAATGATTTTAAAACCACAATTATGTATTTAATAATTGTGTTAATTAATTAAAAAAATAAAAATAAAATAACAACTTTTTATTTTTATTTTTATTTTGAGCAGAGTTGGGCTGGCCCCCCCTATAAAATCGCCCATGGAAACAACAACAACACACACGGCCATTTTGAAAAATATGTTTCACTTGGTCCGTTATCAAGTTAAGTCAGCTTCGTTTGTCACATACTACAGTCAGGTACAAGGAGTAGAGACATGTTCTTCTGTTTAGCTACTGGTTTGTGCAACACTAAGCAATATAGAGCAGTAAAAAGATCAACTAAACAATGCGTAACATATCGCTAAATACAAGAAACAAGCATACTGTATACATGACAGGGGTGCAAGCTGGGGGAGTAGGTGAAGTTGTGCAGTTGAGTTAAATGTTTAATATATAAGTGTATGTATGGGTCTGAAGGAAGTTTTTTTTTTTTTTTTGGATACTGTATTATTGATACTGTATGTGTATATTCACAAGTATATTAACAGAATGTAGATTGGGCCTCCTCCTGGGCCTGAGGGTGGGGCCTCCTCCTGGGCTTGGGGGTGGGGCCTCCTCCTGGGCCTGGGGGCGGGGCCTCCTCTGAGCTCAGCAGCTGTTGTCTGGTAGCTGGGATCCCTCATAATATAAATTAAATATGACATATTGATTAGTGGTGGAATTTCTCCCTGGTCCCCCCTAACGACGCCCCTAACGACGCCCACAGACCCGTCTCCCATGAGCCCTGCCCAACACGCCACTGGAAAACTAGCAGGGTCCTGGTCTGGGTGGGCGGGACTTGTTTTGAACACGCAGGTCGGTTTAGCAGGCTGTCACGGCAACACTGCCGGTACACAAATAGACTGTCAATGCCATGTGCCTGGTTACCAAGGGTTACCAAGGCTTGACCTGTTGAAAGAAGAATTTGACCCCGGTCTTATGAAAACACGGATAGAGGAGGGACTTATATCATCCTTTATACAACCCTCTACTGTCAGGAGTCTGAGGATGAGGAGGAGGAAGATGAGGAAATGTAGGAGGAAGAAGAGGAGGAGTATCTTGAGGAGTTAATGTTCCTTGGGAGGTCAGATATACCTGTAATCTGGGATTATGTCACAGGGCCTGACTCTCAGATTGATAGGGAACTATATATATACCTGAACAGTCTAAACACAACTCCAATCCCCTGGTGCCTGTAAACAACGCCCCCTAAGTTAAGTCTGCTCTGTTTAATCACCGTTAATCAACCTAGTTTCTTTATTTGGGTGCTCCGTGTTACAAGGATCAAATCTGATGGGATTGGTGTGTGTGTGTGTGTGTGTGTGAACCCTGGTCTTCTGGGAGTGGTAACGCGACTTCAAACAGTTGTAGAACGTTTGTAGTTTTAGACCTTCTCTGTTCTAAAACTGGAGTCCTGAAGATTCATCATTATCAGGGCTGAGTTTCCCAGAGGCATCGTAGCGCTATGTTCATCGTAAGATACGGCGTTACGATGAACGTAGCGCTACAATGCCTCTGGGTAACTCAGCCCAGATCTATAGAATTACACTTTTAGAATTGAACTGAGAAAGCAGTTTCAGAACAAACATTCTGTTGTAAAACTGCTTGAAGTGCATTCCTAGATGTGTTTCTAAACACATTATACGTGTTAGAAAGTAATTACGTGGAAAGTCTGTTACCTAAGTAGTACTGAATTTTGGAGTTAGGCCACTAAACTGTTTTTCAACATTTTTATTTTCCTGATTTTTTGGGCTCGATGATGTCATGAGGTCATGAGGTCTTATCATGGTGAGCGCACATTTTGATACATACAGAGATATTATTATTATATTGAAACGCAATGAAGGTTTATTTTCACTCAGATTATTGTGGAGGCTTAAACGTTGATGTCATATCTGCACTTTTTTCATTTCAAACCAAGTTTACAGTCACTTTAAAACAGGGTTGTCTTTTTTGTGTGAGCCCTGCTGGGAGGGCGGGGTCAGGACAGGAGAGACGTGTCACGTCATCATCCGACAGGAGAGATGTGTCATGTCATCATCCCTCTCTGAAAAAGGGATCACAGAAACACAAAACATGATGGGATTGGATGGGGTTATGATCTAGGAGAGGAACAGCCAGCCTGTAGGCTGAGAGCAGGGTAGCTCTAACACACGCACGCGCGCACACACACACACACACACACACACACACAAAGAAGAGAGAGAGGGAGAGGGAGGGGGAGAGACTATGGATAATAATTGTGCTCCAGCTCAATTGAACTGAAAAGTAGTTAGTGTTACGTAACTCAAAAGCACAGCAATTACAGGGACTGTTGGTCAGGGGCAATTCTCCCTTCTGCTAAAAGCCTGAGAGGCTGTGGGTCTACTGCTGAGTTCCCCCTGCCTCAGAGTTCCCCCTACCTCGGCCTGCTGAGTTCCCCCTACCTCGGCCTGCTGAGTTCCCCCTACCTTGGCCTGCTGAGCTCCCCCTGCCTCAGAGTTCCCCCTACCTCGGCCTGCTGAGTTCACACTGCCTCGGTTCACACTGCCTCGGCTTGCCCAGGGTTCACACTGCCTCGGCTGGCCCAGGGTTCACACTGCCTCGGCTTGCCCAGGGTTCACACTGCCTCGGCTGGCCCAGGGTTCACACTGCCTCGGCCTGTAGAGTTCACCCTGCCTCGGTTCACACTGCCTCGGCCTGTAGAGTTCACCCTGCCTCGGTTCACAATGCCTCGGCCTGTAGAGTTCACCCTGCCTCGGTTCACACTGCCTCGGCCTGTAGAGTTCATCCTGCCTCGGTTCACAATGCCTCGGCTGTCCCACAACTACACCAGCTCCAAGGTTCCATTATGGTTGATAGGGGTCCATTTTATGGTTGATAGGGGCTCAAAAAACAGCCTACTCCAGGTAATACAAAACAACTGGCTGAATTCCTAAAAGCTGAAGAAACTATTTTATTTTGATTGATTCAAATTTGTATGACTCTCCCCTGGACTCAAATTAAAAACAGTAACCCTCCCTTGGACTCAAATTTAAAAAACATGATCCTCCTATGTTTTCCTCCAGTGATCCCCTCCCATCAATTTTGAACGGTCCCTAACTGTATTTTTATGAACAGGCACTTCTTGATGACCAGAGAACATGATTTTGGGGATTCTATAAGGAACTATTGATTGTTCAATGTTTCCTGTAGGAGTGGTGTTGAGGGGCAGCTGGTCAGTCCCAGGTCACCCTACAGGAAGGCTGTGCCTCTAGCAGGCCACGGCTCACAGGATCAAATACAACAAGTTCTGTCTACTAGAGAAGTCAAAAAACATCCTGGCATTCTCTGACTCAGGGGCTCCTCCAATAGCAGTAGAGTTCTACTTCCTAGACATGGATGATGTTTATTCTATGAGATAACTGTGTTCAGTCTAGTCTTGAAGGGAACACGGCTGAACTGAAAGAGCTCTTCTGCCCGCGGTGATGGTTGCCCCAGCAGGGTCAGTACCAGGCCAGCAGGGTCAGTACCAGACCAGCAGGGTCAGTACCAGGCCAGCAGGTTCAGTACCGAACCAGAGGTTCAGTACCAGACCAGCAGGGTCAGTACCAGGCCAGCAGGTTCAGTACCAGACCAGCAGGGTCAGTACCAGACCAGAAGGGTCAGAACCAGGCCAGCAGGGTCAGTACCGGACCAGCAGGGTCAGTACCAGGTTCAGTACCAGACCAGCAGGGTCAGTACCAGACAAGCAGGGTCAGAACCAGGCCAGCAGGGTCAGAACCAGGCCAGCAGGGTCAGTACCAGGTTCAGTACCAGACCAGCAGGGTCAGTACCGGACCAGCAGGGTCAGAACCAGGCCAGCAGGGTCAGTACCAGACCAGCAGGGTCAGTACCGGACCAGCAGGGTCATAACCAGGTTCAGTACCGGACCAGCAGGGTCAGTACCGGACCAGCAGGGTCAGTACCAGACCAGCAGGGTCAGTACCATCACGCCAGAGAGACAGAATGAGACATGCAGTCCATGCAGGGTCACACCAGACCAAGAGCAACGGTCGGGTGAGCTGGAGACAGAGGACCCCCGTCTACAGCCCCACCAGAACAGAACAGAGGACCCCCGTCTACAGCCCCACCAGAACAGAGGACCCCCGTCTACAGCCCCACCAGGACAGAGAGACCCCCGTCTACAGCCCAGCCAGAACAGAGGACCCCCGTCTACAGCCCCAGCAGAACAGAGGACCCCCGTCTACAGCCCCACCAGAACAGAACTGAGGACCCCCGTCTACAGCCCACCAGAACAGAGGACCCCCGTCTACAGCCCCACCAGGACAGAGAGACCCCCGTCTACAGCCCAGCCAGAACAGAGGACCCCCGTCTACAGCCCCAGCAGAACAGAGAGACCCCCAACAGCCTGGGACATGGGTCACTTCAAGCCTTTATTTTCACTCTGGTTCACTTAGAAAGGTCCAGTCTGTTACTACTGCATGTCCACTCCGCTGAGATTCCACCTCCTACACTCACTTCCTGTCTGACCAGCAGTGGGGATATAAATAGAGCGCCAGTCTTGACTGGTCTACACAGAAATATGGGAGATAGATAGATAGATAATCAATTAATTATTTGTCCTGCATTT
>NC_140247.1:16520780-16525780 GCF_949987555.1 Borostomias antarcticus | reverse complement strand
ACAGCCCCTTAGGCTGTTTTGAGATGTCTTTTCTCAGAAAATCGGAGGCAGAAGGGTATGGCAATTTAGAATTCACCTACTTTAGTTTAGAATTCACCTACTGTAATTTAGAATTGATGTCTCCACTGCTGTTCAGCTCATCAGCGGGGATTCTGATCGGCTGGAGAACACGGATCCTGCTGTGGATTTGTTCCCATCGACTGAAACATTCGTGACAACACCGGTATTACCGGTAACACCGTCTAGCCTACAACTTCAACTTTAACGTTAGACCTCTGCCTCAGGCTACGTTGATCAGCGCTGTTGTGAAGCCTGTTTGGATTTGGTGTTGATGCCTCCATGATTTGCCTGCTAAAGTGTGATCAGAATAAGGTCAGATAAATGTTACACTTGGTCCTTCGCTTCTTTAGAATCACAATTGGTTTACTGCCATGTGGTTTTTCAACATGGCCTACTAGGAATATGGACAATGCACGAAGCAAACTCCTAGCATGTTGAAAATCTACATGGCAATAAACAAATTCTGATTCTGATGATAAAGAAGCACAGGATACAGTGTAACGTTCTTATCTGATCTTATTCTTATCTCACTCTGATTGCATATTTGCAGGCAAGCCGTGGAGACACACAACACCAAATTACCTCCGCAAATCGGTGTTATGAACGTAACGCTGCTAGAACAGGCGAGAGAACAGGCTGCTAGAATAAGATAGCCAGCGAGCTAATGGCAACAGCCACTAGGTTAGTTCATCTGAAAAGCCAACAGGTTAGCTGAACGTTAGCTAGGCTAGCAAGCCACGAGAGGCTATTTAGCCATAACCTCCCCCTCTCCTCTCCTCTCCTCTCCTCTCCTCTCCTCTCCTCTCCTCTCCTCTCCTCTCCTCTCCTCTCCTCTCCTCTCCTCTCCTCTCCTCTCCCTTTCCCCTCCTCTCCCTTTCCCCTCCTCTCCTCTCCCCTTTCCTCTCCTCTCCTCTCCTCTCCCCTCCTCCCCTCCTCCCCTCTCCCCTCTCCCCTCTCCCCTCTCCCCTCTCCCCTCTCCCCTCCTCTCCCCTCCCCTCTCCCTCCTCTCTTCACGTGCATTGAGAGTGTAATCTGACTCCTGGAGGCACGTGGAGGGCGGGTCACACACCTGATCTGATGAGGCGCTGATATGAGAAAATTAACTAAATAGGTAAAATGAGGGTGGGGGCGGAACACAATGGTGTTGCGGTGTTAGAGTAACGACACGGTGTAGGACCCAACACTGAGTAACACCAAGTAACACAGAGTAACACCAAGTAACACCAAGTAACACAGAGTAACACCGGTAACACTGACAACCATGACAACCATTTTTTTTCACTTTTTTCACTTTTTTCAACCATGACAACCATGCCACGCCTACCACAGCTACAGATCTCTAATCCAGGATCTTTCTAACACTGTACTCACTGTTCTGGTTTCCCATGACCCCCGACCCCCAGGGAGGCTTTCTCTACCCAGCCGGGACTCCCTGCTGAGCTCTCTGGAGCTATGACTCAGTAATGATTCAGTAATAATGACTCAGTACCAACTAGGTGGCGGTGAAGGCGGGGGGCACCGACAGACCGGACCCGGGCGGCAAAGGCTGGCTCTGGGGACATGGAACGTGACCTCGCTGGGGGGGAAGGAGCCAGAGCTTGTGAGGGAGGTGGAGCGATACCAATTACACCTGGTGGGGCTAACCTCCACGCACAGCACCGGCGCCGGAACCAAACTCCTGGATAGGGGTTGGACCCTGTTCTTCTCCGGAGTTGCTCACGGTATGAGGCGTAAGGCAGGTGTGGCTATACTAGCTAGCCCCCAGCTGAGCGCCTCTGTGCTGGAGTTCACCCCAGTGGATGAGAGGGTTGCCTCCCTGCGCCTTAGGACTGTGGGGGGAGGACTCTGACTGTGGTTTTGTGCTTATGCACCGAACAGCAGTTCAGAGTACTCGGCCTTCCTGCAGACCTTAAGTGGAGTCCTATTTGGGGCTCCTGCAGGGGACTCCACTGTCCTACTGGGGGACTTCAATGCACACGTAGGCAATGATGGAGAAACTTGGAGGGGCGTGATTGGGAGGCATGGCCACCATCACCATCTGAACCCGAGTGGTGTTTTGTTGTTGGACTTCTGTGCTAGTCACGGTTTGTCCATAACAAACACCATGTTCGAACACAAGGTATGATGTACCTACATGCCCACAAGTACACCTGGCATCAGAACACCTTAGGCCGAAGGTCGATGATCGATTTTGTTATTGTATCATCTGATCTGAGGCCATGTGTTTTGGACACTTGGGTAAAGAGAGGGGCAGAGCTGTCCACTGATCACCATCTGGTGGTGAGCTGGTTTCGATGGCGGGGGAAGCTTCTGGACAGACCTGGAAAACCCAAGCGTGTAGTGAGGGTGAACTGGGAACGTCTAGAGGAAGAGCCTGTTCGGAGAGATTTCAATTGCCACCTCCGGCGGAGCTTCTCAGGCATCCCTGTGGAGGTTGGGGACATCGAGCATGAGTGGTCGGTGTTCAAAGCCTCCATTGCTGAAGCTGCGGCTGGGAGCTGTGGCCTGAGGGCCATAGGTACCTCAAGGGGCGGTAACCCTCGGACACCGTGGTGGACAGCGGTGGTCAGGGAAGGCCGACTGAAGAAGGTGGCCTTCCGGGATATGTTAGCCCGGGAGACCCCAGAAGCAGTTGCAGGCTATCGACTGGCCCGGAGGGCTGCGGCTTCGGCCGTGACCAAGGCAAAGCAGCGGGTGTGGGAGGAGTTCGGAGAAACCATGGAGGAGGACTTTCGGTCGGCACCAAAGTGTTTCTGGATGACCATCAGACACCTCAGGAAGGGAAAGCGGGGGACCATCCAAGCTGTATACAGCAAGGAGGGGACACTGCTGACCTCAACTGAGGAGGTTGTTGAGCGTTGGAAGGAGCACTTTGAGGAACTACTGAACCCGACTAATCCACCCTCTACGATCGAGGCAGGGCCGGAAGATGATGGGGGGTTGTCAATGTCCTTGGAGGAGGTCACTGAGGTAGTCAAACAACTCCACAGTGGCAGAGCCCCAGGGACTGATGAGATCCGTCCAGAAATGCTGAAGGCGCTGGGTGTTGAGGGGCTGTCTTGGTTGACACGCCTCTTTAACATTACGTGGAAGCCTGGGTCAGTGCCAAAGGAGTGGCAGACTGGGGATAGCATATTCAAAAAAGGGGACCAGAGGGTGTGTGCCAATTATAGAGGCATCACATTACTCAGCCTCCTAGGGAAAGTTTACTCCAAGGTGCTGGAAAGGAGGGTCCGGCCGATAGTCAAACCTCAGATCAAAGAGGAACAATGCGGATTTCGTCCTGGTCGTGGAACCACCGACCAGCTCTTCACTCTCGTGAGGATCTTGGAGGGGGCTTGGGAGTTTGCCCAACCTGTCTACATGTGTTTTGTGGACTTGGAGAAGGCTTACGACCGGGTCCCTCGAGAGGTCTTGTGGAGGGTTATGCGGGAGTATGGGGTGAGGGGGTCCCTACTTAGGGCCATCCAATCCCTGTTCACCCAGAGCGAGAGCTGTGTCCGGGTCCTCAGCAGTAAGTTGTCTTCCTTTCCGGTGGGGATTGGCCACCGCCAGGACTGCGCTTTTTTCATGATTTTCATGGACAGGATATCGAGGCATAGCCGTGGGGAGGTGGGTTTGCAGTTCAGTGAGCTGGGGATCACGTCGCTGCTATTTGCAGATGATGTGGTCCTGATGGCATCAACTGCCTGCGACCTCCAGAACTCTCTGGATAGGTTCGCAACTGAGTGTGAAGCGGCTGGGATGAGAATCAGCACTTCTAAATCTGAGGCCATGGTTCTCAGCAGGAAACCGGTGGCCTGTCCGCTCCGAGTAGGAAATGAGTCCCCAAGTGAAGGAGTTCAAGTATCTGGGGGTCTTGTTCACGAGTGAGGGAACCATGGAGAGGGAGTTTGGCCGGAGAATCAGAGCAGCTGGTGCGGTTCTGCAGTCGCTTTACCGCACTGTTGTGACGAAAAGAGAGCTGAGCCAAAAGGCAAAGCTCTCGGTCTATCTTCGTCCCCACCCTCACTTATGGTCATGAAGGATGGGTCATGACCGAAAGAACGAGATCACGGATACAAGCGGCCGAAATGAGTTTTCTCTGGAGGGTGGCTGGGGTCTCCCTGAGAGATCGGGTGAGAAGTTCAGTCATCCGGGAGAGACTCGGAGTAGAGCCGCTGCTCCTTTGCGTCGATAGGAGCCAGTTGAGGTGGTTCGGGCATCTAGTGAGGATGCCTCCTGGGCGCCTCCCTAGGGAGGTGTTCCAGGCGTGTCCGGCTGGGAGGAGGCCGCGGGGTAGACCCAGGACTAGGTGGCGGGACTACATCTCCGCACTGGCCTGTGAGCGGCTAAAGATTCCCCAGGCAGAGCTGGTTGATGCTGCTAGGGAAAGGGATGTCTGGGGCCCCCTGCTGGAGCTGCTGCCTCCGCGACCCGACCCCGGATAAGCGGATGAAGATGGATGGATGGATGACTCAGTACTGACTCAGTAATGATTCAGTAATAATGACTCAGTACTGACTCAGTAATGATTCAGTAATAATGACTCAGTACTGACTCAGTAATGATTCAATAATAATGACTCAGTAATGACTCAGTAATGATTCAGTAATAATGACTCAGTACTGACTCAGGAATGATTCAGTAATAATGACTCAGTAATAATGACTCAGTACCGACTCAGTAATGATTCAGTAATAATGACTCAGTAATAATGACTCAGTACTGACTCAGTAATGATTCAGTGATAATGACTCAGTACTGACTCAGTAATAATGACTCAGTACTGACTCAGTAATGATTCAGTAATAATGACAAAGTAATGACTCAGCAATGACTCAGAAATGACTCAGAAATGATTCAGTAATAATGACTCAGTAATGACTCAGCAATGACTCAGCAATGACTCAGTAATGACTCAGAAATGACTCAGCAATGACTCAGTAATGACTCAGAAA
>NC_140247.1:16515780-16518280 GCF_949987555.1 Borostomias antarcticus | reverse complement strand
AGCCCAGAGCCGGAGTGTTACTGGAGCACAGTCTGTACCCTGTGGACATCACATGTCCAGGGCTGCAGGAGCTCACGTGCCCCACGCCATCACAGGCTTAGTTTAGCTTAGTTTACACACACACACACCGCAGAAACATACACACAAACACCATGTGCACACGCAAACACACCTCACGCACGCACACACACACACACACCGCAGAAACATACACACAAACACCGTGTGCACATACACAAACACACCTCACGCACGCATGCACACACACACACACACACAACACGCACAGACTTCCAGCTCAGCAGATAGGGTTGTGTTTATGACTACTGAGAACTGCGAGTCAGTCAGGGGTTGGTGGTGGACTCGACCCAAGTGCACGGCTGTTGGCAGGGGTCAAAGGTGAGGCAGAATGTACATGAGGTCAAAGGGCATGTTGTGAGTCATTCCTATAGCTTAAGGCAGGGACAGGACATACAACATTGGACCACACGCATGGTAATGTTCACTAACTCAGGTCCCTGACCCTAATGGCCTCATCATAAAGAGATAAGCCTCCTGTAGAATATCTTGTCATGCTGTTCCTACACACCAGATACTGGGAAAAACATTTGAGGTAAAAGCTGAAAGCAATGGGAACATTTGCAGGATTTAGCTTATTGTTGACGTTCCTGAGAGATGATGGCATTAGGTGACCCCCCCTCCACCCTACCTACCACCGCTCTCCCAATCTCCTCCCTACCTACCTATCTACCTACCTACCTCTCTACCTTCCTACTCACCTACCTATCTACCTACCTACCTCCCTCCCTACCTTCCTCCCTACCTACCTACCTACCTACCTACCTACCTACCTACCTACCTCCCTCCCTCCCTACCTTCCTACCTACCTACCTACCTACCTACCTAGCTACCTACCTACCTACCTACCTACCTACCTCCCTCCCTCCCTCCCTCCCTCCCTCCCTACCTCCCTACCTCCCTATCTACCTACCTCCCTCCCTACCTACCTACCTACCTACCTACCTACCTCCATACCTACCTACCTAGCTACCTACCTACCTACCTCCCTACCTAGCTACCTACCTACCTCCTACCTACCTACCTACTGTACCTACCTACCTACCTACCTACCTAGCACTCAGGGATTCCCGAGGTCGACGTCAAAATCATTATCAAATTCTACATCGCCTGAATTCGCTATTACCGCCATTTTACTCGGGGTGAAAAATCCTGTTGACGTCAATCAAGATGGCTACTAACAATGGCTACTAACAATAGCTAACTTGGCCAGAACTACAAAGATTTTCATGTTGGCTAGAACTACAAAGTTTTTTTTTCGTGTTTTGTTTCTGGAGCGCATTCAACTGGGATATGACGTCGTCCCGGGCGCCAAATCCGGAGCTCCGATACAAACAGAACGCAGCATAAATCTATGTGCTTTTTTGTCAGGCAGGGGGCGGCAGGGGCTGGGCCAATAGGCGAGGTCTATGATGTCAGAGGCAGGGGCTGGGCCAATATGCGAGGTCTATGATGTCAGAGGCAGGGGCTGGGCCAATAGGCTAGGTCTATGATGTCAGAGGCAGGGGCTGGGCCAATATGCTAGGTCTATGATGTCAGAGGTAGGGGCGGAGCCAGTAGACTTGCTATTTGATGTCAGGTTCAGCAGACAGCACGAGCCGCAGAGTTGCAGTTACTCAAGGAAAATAAGGCCTCTTATTTGATTAGTCCAGAGCAGTCAGAACCCCCTGTAGTTCCTCCCTGTTACCACCTGCTGCGCTGCACTGTAAACATGAAGACTATTAGTAGCCAGGTGTTGTTGTGTTCCTGTTCTGTTGCCATACGTTGAAGCCTTAGATAAGGCCAAGGCTGTTCTCTTATCAGTTCTGGACAGTCAGGTCAGTAAAGTCCTGCTGTGATATCTGACTCTGATATCTGACTCTGATATCTGACTCTGCTGTGTCAACATTGATCACTCAGTATCGGCATGGCGTCCTTGTGCAGACAGACAGGCAGGCAGGGGATACTATTAGGGGTAGAGTTGGTTGGGTTAAGGGTCAGTTTAGGGATACTATTAGGGGTAGAGTTGGTTGGGTTAAGGGTCAGGTCAGGGTTACGATTAGGGGTAGAGTTGGTTAGGTTAAGGGTCGGATCAGGTCAGGGTTAATTTTAGGGTTAGATTTGGTTAGGTTATCAGGGGCATGGTTGATATTAGAGTTAGAGTTGGTTAGGTTAAGAATCAGGGTTATGGTTTCTGGAATGCAGAAAATTAGGACGGAATTTAGTAATATAAATGGAATCCTCTGTAAAACATTCACGTTTTATAATTGCTTAGAGAAATATTTGCGTTTTGGATTGCGGTGTTGAGAGGGCGGTCTGTCATGCGTTTTGTATTGCGGTGTTGAGAGGGCGGTCTGTCATGCGTTTTGTATTGCGGTGTTGAGAGGGCGGTCTGTCATGCGTTTTGGATTGCGGTGTTGAGAGGGCGGTCTGTCATGCGTTT
>NC_140247.1:16505780-16513280 GCF_949987555.1 Borostomias antarcticus | reverse complement strand
AGAATGCTGGTCTAAGAACAGCACAGCCCTGAAGTTGACCACACAGGCCTGATCTCATCCTGAGAACACATCTGACCAGGTCCGCCCACCTGAGAACAGATCTGACCAGGTCCGCCCCCCTGCCCATAATCCTATTAAACAAGCCACGACTGATCTCAGATCAGCACTTGGACTGAGTTTGTGTACTTGTGTACTGTCCAAGGTCAGGTAGGCTTTGTAGGCTATGTAGGGTTTGTAGTCTATCTAGGGTTAGTAGTCTATGTACTGTAGGGTTAGTAGTCTATGTACTGTAGGGTTTGTAGTCTATGTATTGTAGGGTTTGTAGTCTATGTATTGTAGGATGTGTAGTCTATGTACTATAGGGATAGGCTATGTACTGTAGGGTTTGTAGTCTGTGTACTGTAGGGTTTGTAGTCTATGTACTGTAGGGTTTGTAGTCTATGTACTGTAGGGTTTGTAGTCTATGTACTGTAGGGTTTGTAGTCTGTGTACTGTAGGGTTTGTAGTCTGTGTACTGTAGGGTTTGTAGTCTATGTACTGTAGGGTTTGTAGTCTATGTACTGTATAGTTTGTAGTCTATGTACTGTATGGTTTGTAGTCTATGTACTGTAAGGTGTGTAGTCTATGTACTGTAGGGTTTGTAGTCTATGTACTGTAGGGTTTGTAGTCTATGTACTGTAGAGTTTGTAGTCTATGTACTGTAGGGTTTGTAGTCTATGTACTGTAGAGTTTGTAGTCTATGTACTGTAGGGTTTGTAGTCTATGTACTGTATAGTTTGTAGTCTATGTACTGTATGGTTTGTAGTCTATGTACTGTAAGGTGTGTAGTCTATGTACTGTAGGGTTTGTAGTCTATGTACTGTAGGGTTTGTAGTCTATGTACTGTAGAGTTTGTAGTCTATGTACTGTAGGGTTTGTAGTCTATGTACTGTAGAGTTTGTAGTCTATGTACTGTAGGGTTTGTAGTCTATGTACTGTAGGGTTTGTAGTCTATGTACTGTAGGGTTTGTAGTCTATGTACTGTAGGGTTTGTAGTCTATGTACTGTAGGGTTTGTAGTCTATGTACTGTAGGGTTTGTAGTCTATGTACTGCCCAGGACTCTTACTGTCCAGGACTCTTACTGCCCAGGGCTTTTCTCCAGAACCATCATGGAGGAGGCTGGTCCTGCCCGGCTCTGTTCTGTTCTGCTGGTTCCTGAGCCTGAGGTCCTGCTGGTTTCTGCCTTCTGGTTATTGGGCTTCATTCAGGAAAGAACTTCACTAACACCGTTTCATTCAGGAAAGAACTGAGTCTGAACCTCCTTCAGACATTACAGACGAGAAGGAAGAAAGCAAAGAAAAGAGTCAAACTCAAACATCAGCCACAAGCAGTCAAACTTGAAAGGCAGGCACACGCATAGAGTCACACTCAAACAAAAGAAAAACGGACACAAAATGAAGAGGAAACTCTTGACTGTCATCCACAGCTGCTAACCCTAACCCTCTCCTCTCCCGACACAAGAACACTTCCAGCCTCTTCCTCCTCCCCCCCTGACCTTTTATAAAGCCGTCCAGTCCCTGACCCCAGCCTCTAACCTCCTCCTCCCCCAGTCCCTGACCCCAGCCTCTAACCTCCTCTCTCCTCCCCCCAGTCACTGACCCCAGCCTCTAACCTCCTCTCTCCTCCTCCAGTCTCTGACCCCAGCCTCTAACCTCCCCCCCAGTCCCTGACCCCAGCCTCTAACCTCCTCTCTCCTCCCCCAGTCCCTGACCCCAGCCTCTAACCTCCTCTCTCCTCCCCCAGTCCCTGACCCCAGCCTCTAACCTCCCCCCCAGTCCCTGACCCCAGCCTCTAAACCCCCCCGAGTCCCTGACCACAGCCTCTAACCTCCTCTCTCCTCCCCCCAGTCCCTGACCCCAGCCTCTAAACCCCCCCTCCCCAGTCACTGACCCCAGCCTCTAACCTCCTCTCTCCTCCCCCAGTCCTGCCTGCCGTCACCAGGGACGCCCCCAGCCCCATCGACCCGGAGTCCATCCAGGTTCCTGTGGGCTACGAGCCCGACCCGGCGGACCTGGCGCTGTCCAGCGTGCCCGGCCAGGAGATGTTCGACCCCCGCAAACGCAAGTTCTCTGCCGAGGAGCTGAAGCCCCAGCCCATGATCAAGAAGGCCCGCAAGGTCTTCATCCCAGAAGACCTCAAGGTACGAGACAAACCACCCGCATGGGAGGGGAGTACAGGGGTGATAAAACAAACCACCCGCATGGGTGGGGAGTACAGGGGTGATAAAACAAACCACCCGCATGGGTGGGGAGTACAGGGGTGATAAAACAAACCACCAGCATGGGTGGGGAGTACAGGGGTGATAAAACAAACCACCCGCATGGGTGGGGAGTACAGGGGTGATAAAACAAACCACCCCACATGGGTGGGGAATACAGAGGTGATAAAACAAACCACCCCGCATGGGTGGGGAGTACAGGGGTGATAAAACAAACTGACCCGCATGGGTGGGGAGTACAGGGTTCAGATAGGCCTTGTTTCTCTGAGTGCGCTTGATTTGGTTTGGTGTTGGTGCTGGAGTTTCAGTTTTGGGACTGATCCATTGGTTCTGTGATGTGTGTGTATGAATCGGTGGTGGTGTGGGTGGGTGGTGTGTGTGTGTGTGGGTTGGGGGTGTGTATGTGGGTTGGTGGTGCGGGTGGGTGGTGTGTGTGTGGGTTGGTGGTGTGTGTGTGGGTCGGTGGTGGTGTGTGTGTGGGTCTGTGATGTGTGTGTGTGTGGGTCGGTGGGGGTGTGTGTGTGGGTGGTGGTGTGTGTGGGTGGGTAGTGTGTGTGTGTGTGTGTGTGTATGTGTGGGGTGGTGGTGTGTGTGTGTTGGTGGGTGGTGGTGTGTGTGTTGGTGGTGTGTGTGTGTGTGTTGGTGGGTGGGTGGTGGTGTGTGGGTGGGTGATGGTGTGTGTGTGTTGGGGGTGTGTGTGTGTGTTGGTGGGTGGGTGGTGGTGTGTGGGTGGGTGATGGTGTGTGTGTGTTGGGGGTGTGCGTGGGTGGGTGGTGTGTGTGTGTGGGTGGGTGGTGTGTGTGGGTGGGTGTGTGTGTGGGTGGGTGGGCGGTGTGTGTGTGTGGGTGGTGTGTGTGTGTGTGTGTGTGGTGGTGTGTGGTGGTGGTGGTGTGTGTGGATGGTGTGGGTGTGTGTGGGTGGGTGGTGTGTGTGTGTGTGTGTGTGTGTGGGTGGTGGTGTGTGTAGTGGTGGTGGTGTGTGTGGGTGGTGTGTGTGTGTGTGTGTGTGTGTGTGTGGGTGGTGGTGTGTGTGGTGGTGGTGTGTGTGGATGGTGTGGGTGGTGTGTGTGTGTGTGTGTGTGTGGGTGGGTGGTGTGTGTGGGTGGGTGGTGGTGTGTGTGGGTGGTGGTGTGTGTGTGTGTGTGGGTGGGTGGTGGTGTGTGTGTGTGTGTGTGTGTGTGTGGGTGGTGGTGTGTGTGGTGGTGATGGTGTGTGTGTGTGGGTGGTGTGTGTGTGTGGGGGGGGTGGTGTGTGTGTGTGTGTGTGTGGGTGGTGTGTGTGTGGGGGGGTGGGTGGTGTGTGTGTGGGTGGGTGGTGGTGTGTGTTTGGATCTGTGATGTGTGTGTGTGTGTGTGTGGGTGGTGGTGTGTGTGTGTGGGTGGTGGTGTGTGTGGTGGTGGTGGTGGTGTGTGTGTGTGTGTGGGTGGTGGTGTGTGTGGTGGTGGTGGTGTGTGTGTGGGGGGGGTGGGTGGTGTGTGTGTGTGTGTGTGTGTGGGTGGTGTGTGTGTGTGTGTGTGTGTGGTGTGTGTGTCTGTGGGTGGTGGTGGTGTGTGTGTGTGTGGTGGATGTGTGTGTGTGGGTGGGTGGGTGGTGGTGTGTGTGGTGGTGGTGTGTGTGTGTGTGTGTGTGTGTGTGTGTGTGTGTGTTATTGGTGGTGTGTGTGTGTGTGTGTGTATTATTCCTGGCTCTCTGCTGTTATGTAAGTGGTATGTGTATAGGTGTGTGTAGTTGGTGTGTAAGTGGTATGTGTATAGGTGTGTGTAGTTGGTGTGTAAGTGGTATGTGTATAGGTGTGTGTAGTTGGTGTGTAAGTGGTATGTGTATAGGTGTGTGTAGTTGGTGTGTAAGTGGTATGTGTATAGGTGTGTGTAGTTGGTGTGTAAGTGGTATGTGTATAGGAGTGTGTAGTTGGTGTGTAAGTGGTATGTGTATAGGTGTGTGTAGTTGGTGTGTAAGTGGTATGTGTATAGGTGTGTGTAGTTGGTGTGTAAGTGGTTTGTGTATAGGTGTGTGTAGTTGGTGTGTAAGTGGTATGTGTATAGGTGTGTGTAGTTGGTGTGTAAGTGGTATGTGTATAGGTGTGTGTAGTTGGTGTGTAAGTGGTATGTGTATAGGTGTGTGTAGTTGTGTGTAGTGGAGGTGACTGATCAAGCCTGGAGAGGAGGAAGCATTAACGTGTCAAAAGCAGCTTTGCCGGAACAATCCCAGAATCCACTGCTTCACCTAGAGAGAGAGCGAGAGAAGCTGGCCCAATCCCAAACCAGCCCCTACCCACTCCCACTCCGCCACCGAGTGTCCCTCCAAATGAAGTGTCACTCTCAGCTGTGGAGGGCACTCTCAACCGAGGGGGAGGGGATATAAATGGAAAGCCAAATGTGGGACGGACTCCCCACTCCACCGGAACCGACCGGGACAGGGCCGTCACCATGGCATGTTTAGTTGATTTATGGGAAAATGTTGATGATTTATAATACAAATATAAATCACTATATTTAAATCCATGTATGATGAGAAATGGTCAAAAATCCAAACACAAATATGTTTTTGCAAATTAACTCTAATTAAATTAATATTATAACACTGTCCTGAGACAAATACATAAATTAATTAATAACTTACTCCCATGCCTCTTTGGCAGCATTCCTTCTTTTGTGAAGAGGCATTTGCATATCGCAGCCTAATCAGCTGCTTTGTCTGTTCCATTGTCCCTGTAAATAATGGAATATATGATGTACATTTGACGTAGACCTAGGCCTATTTAGATTTATTTTATGTCGGCTATGAATACAGGCTTTTAAGAGTTTGTTACAAGTCAAGTGATCTAGGGATAAAGTGATTGTATCACTTGGTTGTATCTTTTGACACCATATTCTGCGATTTTGTTTGATGCAGTGAAATCGGTGTGAGAAAAACAAATGTTTGAATGCTGTAAAATAATCTAAAATAATTGACAGTGTAGGAAGACGGAACTTTATTTATAATGTGGTTTCCTGCGGCATCTATTTGTTAGTGCACTTCCTGCTTCGGCTATCGGGAGCTTGCACCGATGCAGGCTTGCTATTTAAGGGGTTGACAGCCCACTCGCACTCCAAGCGCACTCCGCGCTAATTGGTTTGGGACGGCCCTTAACATGGCGAAGCTCGGCTTGAACGCGCAAACGGAGGGGGAGTGGATAGGGCGAGGGCTTAGGGGGTGGTTTGAGATTGGGGCAGTGTTCGGAATCGCTCCCTATTCACTCCCTATTCAGTGCACTATATAGGGCGTCAGCCATTTTGTTTGTAGTGTCCGAATTCTCCACGGAATTTTCGTTCCCTATATAGTCCACTATTTATTACCCACAATTCACCTTGATTTGCAGGGAACAGTGCATGTACCAGGGTTTCCATTAGAGAAAATTGGTACCGGTCAATGTGTCCGGGAAGATTAGACTTTTCCGGACAAACTGGAGAAATTCCGGTCATTATAATATAATATGCCTATTATAGGTGTTTGTTGCGGTGATTGGCCGTTGTGTAGCTTATATATGCCATTTATTGTCTTATTTCGCATCCATATGATTAAATGTGTGATAGGCTGTCATGATTCCATGCGCTAGGCCTATATGTAGGCTAATTGCACAGCCACAAAAATAGTCACCTTTGAATTGCGACTGTAGGCTAGAACATGAATGTTTATTTCAATTGCAGAATCGGATTTGAGGATGTAGGCTAATTGGTTTGGGATTCGCGACAGTAGCCTAATATGTGTTTACCAATTTCTCTTTCCAGTTTTACCCTTTTTATCAATAAAACGTCATTATAACCACGGACATGGCAGTAGGCTATGAGGATGAGGAGGACATAACTGTTGAGAAACAACTGATAGGCGGGCTGGGCTAAATAAAGAAATGCCACAATGCATGTCTAGATATCTAACATTTTTATTTAAAAGTGCAAGAGGTTAGGCAACATGTAGGCTTCTCGTAACATTTTATTTTAAGGCCTACGGCTGCGCTGATTGGAATTCATAGGCTAAGCCTAGGCCTATAGTCTAATTTCAGCCTTTTATCAGATAGGCTAAAATATAACAAAACTCTGAAAATAAATATAGCCTACTTAAATAAAGTGTAAGAACTTACAACGTGCATAGGCTAATTTCCATTCGATATTAATAGGCCTTTCCATTTTCGCCTCAAGCTCTGTACCTCGATCAGGCTATGGTCTCGCTTGCTATGGTGGCCCGCTAGCCTATAGGCAGGTTTATCTTACGTCTGTTTTTTCATCGCATAGGCCTACTAGCCAATAGCCTACACATTAACGGAACAAAATGAATTGCCCTAATCATTTTTTTATATTCAAAAGGAATCATATGGAAATTTAATTTTAGCCTATTGTAGGCCTAATACAATTAGGGGGAATTATTTTGTCCGGACATTATGACCGGAGAGATTTTAATATATCGGACTTCAACGGATTTTTCCGGACAAAAAACGGTAATTACCGGCTAACGGAAACCCTGGCATGTACCCTACATTTTCTCCGTTCCCTAGGTAGTTCACTACATGGTGAACCCTATATAGAGAGTAGGAAGTGAGGGAACGAGGGAGCGATTCCGAACACAGCTAGAGAGAGAGAAAGGGGAGGTGGGGGGGTGAACAATCCCAGAATCCACTGCTTCCACTAGAGAGAGAGAGAGAGAGATAGAGAGAGGGGAGGGGGGGTGAACAATCCCAGAATCCACTGCTTCCACTAGAGAGGTAGGCCCAGTCCCAATGTCCCCCCTAAACCCTGAGCCCTCACAGACTTATTGACGTCACCTGGTAAAGTGGTTGAGTGCGAGAGGCTGCAAGGGCTTGAATTGGTATAAAAAGGAATGGGACAGCACTTGCGACATCACATTCGTTGACGTGAAAACATATTTCTTACTATTGTGGGTGTGGGGCTTTTTTTTCAATTTTCAATTTGACATGTTTTTCTTGTAGGCCTTCGTGTAAATTAATTTTGGGCTGAGTCAAATCCCCTTTACATTATCAGAACTCTCTGTGTTACCCTCAAAACAAGTCTGTTCAACTTGTTGAAATCATTTCATTTTGTGGTCATATGCGAACTACATTACTGCCTGTGATTCTTGTTTGTGATGAATCCAAAAGTATTTACTTAAGAATGATAATACACATTCCTGCACCTCACAACTCTTTCCATATTCATGTTGGAGATCTCAATTCAACACTGCACCGAAATGGGTAATTAATGTCATACTTCTTT
>NC_140247.1:16480780-16500780 GCF_949987555.1 Borostomias antarcticus | reverse complement strand
AGAACAGCACTGAAGGGCCTCACAGTGCATCCAATAAACATCTAATTAAAAATATATGATGAACTATACTATACTGTATGATTCTAAATCCTCTTCCACAGGAAGGGGTTGCATCAGCGAGGGTCAGTCTTGTTCTTCATGGGACGAGAAGCACAGCAGGTCTTGATGTCCAGCCCACAGCCTCTCTCCCTCTCTCTCTCCCTCTCTCTCTCTCTCCCTCTCTCTCTCTCCCTCTCTCTCTCTCTCCCTCTCTTCCTCTTTCTCTCTCTCCCTCTCTCTCTCTCTCTCCCTCTCTTCCTCTCTCTCTCTCTCTCTCCCTCTCTGTGATCTGTAGAGTCTAATAAAGTCTTCGCCATTTATTTTCTCCACTGTCTCTCCTCATTCTTATCTTCAGGGTCAACAAGTAGCCTGAGCCTTCCAAAGCCATTTACACAGTTAAATAGAGTAATATTACTAGGACAGAGTTGTTATTTACATAGTTAAACAGATTAATATTGCTAGGACAGAATTGTTGTTATTTACATAGTTAAATAGAGTAATATTACTAGGACAGAGTTGTTATTTACCCAGTTAAATAGAGTAATATTACTAGGACAGAGTTGTTGTTATTTACAGTTAAATAGAGTAATATTACTAGGACAGAGTTGTTATTTACATAGTTAAACAGATTAATATTGCTAGGACAGAGTTGTTGTTATTTACATAGTTAAATAGAGTAATATTACTAGGACAGAGTTGTTGTTATTTACATAGTTAAATAGAGTAATAATACTAGGACAGAGTTGTTATTTACACAGTTAAATAGATTAATATTGCTAGGACAGTTGTTGTTATTTACATAGTTAAATAGAGTAATATTGCTGAGGACAGATTTGTTGTTATTTACATAGTTAAATAGAGTAATATTACTAGGACATAGTTGTTGTTTACATAGTTAAATAGAGTAATATTACTAGGACAGAGTTGTTGTTATTTACATAGTTAAATAGAGTAATATTACTAGGACAGAGTTGTTATTTACACAGTTAAATAGATTAATATTGCAGTAGTCCCTCCCTCCAAACATGACTGGTAGGTGTGGCGAGATAGAGACCCTGATAGGTCAATACATTCGGGCGCGGTACATTCTTTGAATCCAAAATACAGAGGCAGCGGCATACAGAGATCCAAGTCTATTCTCAGAGCACTTCTGTTACTGATAGCTGAAAGGATATTATGCCAATTTGACCAAATAAAGCCAAAAGCAAACTACCTATCCCACCTTTAAACAAATACTGTATGTAGACCCATCAACAGCTAGCATGAGGGCCAAACACTCCTGACAGGAACTCTGAGGGGAGTGTGTGTTAGGGTTAGGTCTGTTTGGGCGAGGCGGTTCTGGTGAGCTGATGTGGAGTCAAGTCAGTTCTACTAGTCACACGCTCCCGGTCCAAAGAGCAGTGACATGTTTTCACTCAGCTCTTAGATTGAGCCACACTCAGCCATGTAGAGGATACGGAGAGTAGCAGTGCAACATGTCACTAATACAAGAAACAATAAAAGACAGTAGCAGCTTATAGTTAATACATGGTATGAATTCTGTACATAGCTGCAGTACATGGAATGAAAGAGAATGTCCCAGCTAGCAATCATTTGTTTTAAAAAATGTTCTAAGCATGTGCAAACATGAGACCTTCTCTGACCTGAGACCTTCTCTGACCTGACCTGAGACCTTCTCCGACCTGAGACCTTCTCTGACCTGAGGCTTTCTCTGACCCGAGGCCTTCTCTGACCTGACCTTCTCTGACCTGAGACCTTATCTGACCCGAGGCCTTCTCTGACCTGAGACCTTCTCTGACCTGAGACCTTCTCTGACCTGACCTGGGCCTTCTCTGACCTGGGCCTTCTCCGACCTAAGACCTTCTCCGACCTGAGACCTTCTCTGACCTGAGGCCTTCTCTGACCTGAGGCCTTCTTTGACCTGAGACCTTCTCTGACCTGACCTTCTCTGACCTGAGACCTTCTCTGACCTGACCTGGACCTTCTCTGACCTGAGGCCTTCTCTGACCTGACCTTCTCTGACCTGAGACCTTCTCTGACCTGACCTGGACCTTCTCTGACCTGAGACCTTCTCTGACCTTCTCTGACCTGAGACCTTCTCTGACCTGAGGCCTTCTCTGACCTGAGACCTTCTCTGACCTGACCTTCTCTGACCTGGGCCTTCTCTGACCTGAGACCTTCTCTGACCTGAGGCCTTCTCTGACCTGAGACCTTGTCTGACCTGAGGCCTTCTCTGACCTGGACTTTCTCTGACCTGGACCTTCTCTAACCTGAGACCTTCTCTGACCTGGACCTTCTCTAACCTGAGACCTTCTCTGACCTGACCTGGGCCTTCTCTAACCTGAGGCCTTCTCTGACCTGGACCTTCTCTGACCTGACCTGGGCCTTCTCTGACCTGACCTGGGCCTTCTCTAACCTGAGGCCTTCTCTGACCTGAGGCCTTCTCTGACCTGGACCTTATCTAACCTGAGACCTTCTCTGACCTGAGACCTTCTCTGACCTGGGCCTTCTCTAACCTGAGGCCTTCTCTGACCTGAGGCCTTCTCTGACCTGAGACCTTCTCTGACCTGAGACCTTCTCTGACCTGGACCTTCTCTGACCAGACCTTCTCTGACCAGACCTTCTCTGACCAGACCTTCTCTGACCTGACCTTCTCTGACCTGAGGCCTTCTCTGACCTGAGACCTTCTCCGACCTGAGACCTTCTCTGACCTGGACCTTCTCTGACCTGGACCTTCTCTAACCTGAGACCTTCTCTGACCTGAGACCTTCTCTGACCTGGGCCTTCTCTGACCTGAGACCTTCTCTGACCTGAGGCCTTCTCTGACCTGGACCTTCTCTGACCTGACCTTCTCTGACCTGGGCCTTCTCTGACCTGGGCCTTCTCTGACCTGAGACCTTCTCTGACCTGAGACCTTCTCTGACCTGGGCCTTCTCTGACCTGAGACCTTCTCTGACCTGAGGCCTTCTCTGACCTGGACCTTCTCTGACCTGACCTTCTCTGACCTGGGCCTTCTCTGACCTGGGCCTTCTCTGACCTGAGACCTTCTCTGACCTGAGACCTTCTCTGACCTGGGCCTTCTCTGACCTGAGACCTTCTCTGACCTGGACCTTCTCTGACCTGAGACCTTCTCTGACCTGAGACCTTCACTGACCTGAGGCCTTCTCTAACCTGAGACCTTCTCTGACCTGGACCTTCTCTGACCTGAGACCTTCTCTGACCTGACCTGGGCCTTCTCTGACCTGAGACCTTCTCCGACCTGAGACCTTCTCTGACCTGGACCTTCTCTGACCTGGACCTTCTCTAACCTGAGACCTTCTCTGACCTGAGACCTTCTCTGACCTGGGCCTTCTCTGACCTGAGACCTTCTCTGACCTGGACCTTCTCTGCCCTGGGGCCTTCTCTGACCTGGACCTACTCTGACCTGACCTGGACCTTCTCTCACCTGACCTTCTCTGACCTGGACCTTCTCTGCCCTGAGGCCTACTCTGACCTGAGACCTTCTCTGACCTGAGGCCTACTCTGACCTGAGACCTTCTGTGCCCTGAAGTGACCAGGGCGTGTGCCTCGCCTCACAGCTCTCTCCTCCTGCGGTCATTCCAGATCAGTGGTCTCTCAAAGAAAGGGCAGAAGGAGGACGCCTCGCCGGTGGCCCTGGTAACCCAGCTGAGCATCTCAGACGTGGACCAGATGGGCCAGGCCCCCTCCGCTGCGATGTGAAGAACAGAGCTCTGAGCTGCAGAGAGGTGCTGCTCCACTACAAACTCATGCACTGGTGTAGGAAGAACTTGGAGTCACCCAGAAGAGAGGAAAGCTTTTTTAATTAACACATCCGACAAAATTCTATTCATTTGATATGTGGTATGACGATTGTTATTTTAAACATAACAGCCAATGGAATCACCAGGAAGCATAAACGTGTCTCTGGAAAGGCCAGTGCAGTAGTCTCACCTTCCAAACAAAAACAGGATATATTACAAACATTACAAAACACTGTTGTGGTCAGGAGATCAAAAATAACATGTTTCACAACCACAAGTATTATAAAAAATCACCCAGAGAGATCTATATATCACATGAGATGAAATCACCGAGAGATCTATACATCACATGAGATGAAATCACCCAGAGAGATCTATACATCACATGAGATGAAATCACCCAGAGAGATCTATACTGTATATCACATGAGATGAAATCACCCAGAGCGATCTATATATCACATGAGATGAAATCACCCAGAGAGATCTATACTGTATATCACATGAGATGAAATCACCCAGAGAGATCTATATATCACATGAGATGAAATCACCCAGAGAGATCTATATATCACATGAGATGAAATCACCCAGAGCGATCTATATATCACATGAGATGAAATCACCCAGAGAGATCTATACTGTATATCACATGAGATGAAATCACCCAGAGAGATCTATATATCACATGAGATGAAATCACCCAGAGAGATCAATATATCACGAGATGAAATCACCCAGAGAGATCTATATATCACATGAGATGAAATCACCCAGAGAGATCTATATATCACGAGATGAAATCACCCAGAGAGATCTATACAGCACATCACATGAGATGCCAAAGGAAACACAAACAAACAAACAGAGACTCTTCAGACCAGTTTCACACAAGGAGCACTGATCCCAGGTCAGGGGCTGAGTGGACGTCTGCTGGAATCCCAGAACAAGCAGGCAGGTCATCACCACTCAGGAGTGCCCCCCCTGCTCCCTAAACTAACCCTCCTCCAGGCTGGCTCACTAGTAAACAGGCTCACTAGTAAACAGGCTCACTAGTAAACAGGCTCACTAGTAAATAGGCTCACTAGTAAACAGGCTCACTAGTAAAAAGGCTCACTAGTAAACAGGCCCACTAGTAAACAGGCTCACTAGTAAACAGGCTCACTAGTAAACAGGCTCACTAGTAAACAGTGCTGCTGGAACTGAGATGATGTGTCAGATTCATCTGGAGAGAAACGCTGGAATCTGAAATATGACAAACACGCCCAAACACAGCTGGCTCCAAACACACAGCAGGTTCCATGAGTCACGAGGGAATGAGAATAGAATCAGACAATCAAGAGCGTCAGAAGATCCCTCCATACTGTCCTCCATCAGGAGTCAAACCAGTCTCCTGCTTAGCTAGTCCAAGTGTCCCGATGTGCTATTAGACCCAGAGGACATATCAGTGGTCCCAGTAGAGCTTATAGGCTCAGGCTTTTAAAGCAGGGAGACATCATCACCGCAAGAGCTTAGCTCCAAACCACCTCCGTTACATTCGCCTCAGCATCTGCTACATAGCACTGCTGGGACAGAGACCACACGCATGCACGCACAGATATTCAGCAAACAGATCAAATCCAATACTCAGCACTTGGTTCACAGAATTGTAAATATCAAAATGTTGCGTGTGTGTGTGCGGTTATTTGCGTATCAAACGCCCCTCAGAAAAGTATGACTGCACTTGGATATGGGTCAGAAAAATACAGACATTTTATCCGTGTGGTTGATGTATATAAAGAGGTGGTTTTGATGTACAGTATATAAAGAGGTGTACTATGCAGATGAACTCTGAGGTGAACTGACATGGCCTAAAATGAATATCCACGCCAACTGCAGGTATCTCAATACGATGAAGGTCACTACTAATGACCCCAACGACTATGGAATGTAGCTAAATTAGTATCAAATACTGCACACATTCATCAACGTGCAGAGGATCACACGAAGAAAAACGTGTGTAAAACAGTGTGGGTTTCCAGAACAGGGGTGAGGTGGGGACGCTTTTTTTAATATAATTGTACAAAACAGCCTTTGACAAAAAAAAGGAGTTAGTCTTTGATCAAGGGCTGTACACAGTCAGGGAAATACCAGAAAACAACCGTTCCCCCCTCGTTAGAAAACAGTAAACAAGAATACAAGGTCAGTTTGGTAAACTTGTGGGCGGCTGTTTGTTTGCAGCCAGGGGGGGGCAGTTAGCTGGCGGGGGGGTGATGAAGAGACCCAGAAGATGAGAAGACCACTCCCAGGCCGGGGTTCAGACACACCTGCCTAACACACCTGTCTTAACACTGGGTTTAGTTCACCCTGTGGTGACACAGTCCCCAAAAGCACAAGATCTGAGAACAAAGGCGTCTCACATAGGCTGCGTTCATCTGTTTGATCTGTGTGTGTGTACATGTATGACCTGTGTGTGTACATGTATGACCTGTGTGTGTGTACATGTATGACCTGTGTGTGTACATGTATGACCTGTGTGTGTGTACATGTATGATCTGTGTGTACATGTATGATCTGTGTGTGCGTGCATGTATTCCCCTGGTCTGGCTGTTAATAGGAGCTCCACTGCTGGGGCAGTCTTCTTCCTCCTCCTCCTCCATACACGTCTCCACCCCCCTCCTCCTCCTCCTCTTGCGTCTCATCTGGCATGGGCGTGGCCTAATGTCTCAGACGTCTCGTATGGCGTCGGCGTGGCCGGGCATCTCAAGCCTCTCGTCTGGCGTGGCTGGGGGTCTCAGGCGTCTCGTATGGCGTCGGCGTGGCCGGGCATCTTGTAGAGGTACTTCCAGATGGCGTAGTAGTGCACGGCTGCCGCCAGCGCCACGAACACATGCCAGATGGCGTGGGCGAAGGGGATGACGCCGTCTGACTTGAAGAAGACCACGCCCACGCAGTACAGGAAGCCGCCGCACGCCAGCTCCTGCAGGCCCTCTGTGTTGCTCTGGAGACGGACGAGGAGGCAGGGGGAACGTTACACGGTTGCATGGCTGTTGATCTGCTTAGTTGTTATTATTGATGTATTTTCTGTCTCTGCTGAGTTATTATTGATGCATTTTCTGTCTCTGCTTAGTTATTATTGATGTATTTTCTGTCTCTGCTTAGTTGTTATTATTGATGTATTTTCTGTCTCTGCTTAGTTGTTATTATCGATGTATTTTCTGTCTCTGCTTAGTTATTATTGGTGTATTCCTCTTCTAACCCCTCTCCCTTTCCCCCTAAGTGGCTCCTGTCTCTTCCTAGGCCGCCAACGGAAATAAGAATAAATAAAGGTCAAATAAAAGTACGAGGAGGCAACAGTTAGTTCAGAGCGAACGTCAGCTCAGAGACGCTTGTATTGAATACCTGGTTAGTTATTAGGGTGGGGCAGATGACCTGGTTAGTTATTAGGGCGGGGCAGATGACCTGGTTAGTTATTAGGGCTGGGCAGATGACCAGGTTAGTTATTAGGGCCGGGCAGATGACCTGGTTAGTTATTAGGGCGGGGCAGATGACCTGGTTAGTTATTAGGGCGGGGCAGATGACCTGGTTAGTTATTAGGGCGGGGCAGATGACCTGGTTAGTTATTAGGGCTGTATGGAGGTCAACTGTGTGAGCTGAGTATTCCTGACCAGGTTGGAACTGACTCAGTGTTCAGCCTCACTGCAAAATAACCGCTTACTGCAATGACTACGACTAGCCACATGGGGGCAGCAGAGACAGCACAGCCAAGATACACCAGCCGCACCACAGCTGCATCCATGTACCTCACTAACTCTGGGCAGCAGGGCGCGTGTGGGAGAGACCTCACTAACTCTGGGCTGGCAGGGCGCGTGTGTGTGGGAGAGACCGTGTGTGAGAGGAAGAGACAGCGGAAGGGTTGGGAGGACGTTACCATGGAGGTGACTACCAACGCAGGGAAGAAACCCATCGTCAGGTAGAAGGCCAGCTCTATGATCTTATACCTGCAACACACACACACACACACACACACACACACACACACACACACACACACACACACACACACACACACACACACACACACCATTTCATTGTACATGGTATCTGTATCAGGACAATGAAAAAATAAGCATCCTTGTATCTTAGCTACGTACTCTATACCCACACAAATGCCAATCATTAAGACTTGGACATTGGACTTAATCTAGTTTTATCACAAAACATTAAGATGAATATTAAAAGCATGCAAACTACAACAAGTAAAATACCTCGTGATCAGTGGGTGTCTACACACTCCATAGTGGACTCAAGTCACACTTCTCTAACCATTACATTAGTCATTTAACAGACGCTTTAATCCAAAGCGACTTACAATAATTGCATTTAACGTAGGAAAAGTCAGTGTACTACTACTTGCCAGAACTCATAAGTGCATCTCCTTCCTAAAACAAGTGACTAAGAGCATAATCTAGTGCTGAAGGCAAAGTGCAAGAATATAGCAACCTAAAATACAATAGGTGCTTAAGAGGGAGGATTGTTGTAGTACTTCTTGAAGAGATGAGTTTAACCTTTATTATTAGAGATGCTTATCTCTAATCTCCATTATACACAACATGACATGATGATCAATGAGCAGCACTCGAGCTCCACTGACTTCTCATGGTATTTGAAGACGTATATGGTCCCGGCTGCAGCCATCAGCCAGACGAACCAGCGCATGTGTGAGGCCAGAGGACCCAGCTCTCTCAGGTTGAGCCTGGAGGGGGGGAGAGAGAGGAGAGATTGAGAGAGTGGGAGTGAGGTAGAGAGAGACAGAGAGAGAGAGAGAGAGAGAGAGAGAGAGAGAGAGAGAGAGAGAGAAAGAGAGAGACAGAGAGAAAGAGAGAAAGAGAGACTTACCACGGTGTGTAGGAGGCTGCTATGAAGAAGTAGATGACGACTCTGTCACACATGTGGAAGCAGTGCTCTATCGACCTGCCACACACACACACACACACACAATTATTCAAATCCTCAAATCATATTTAAATTGAATGGGATTCAAATATATCACTCTCTCACACATATATATATATATATATATATATATACACACACACACACACATATATATATATACACACACACACACAAACACCGTTTCATCCCTTCACTAGCACAGGACAGGACACTGCTTCACGCCCTTATCAGCGTGAGCCATCAACATGTTCATGTACGTTATAATCACCCCAAGCCCCGCCCACTCTGGGATCTACGGCCTCATGCTGGCGTCTGCCAGAGACACGCCCCCACCCCCCCCCCCCTCCATCCCCATCCCTCCCTCCCTCCCGTACCTCATGTGGCTCTTCTTCCAGGTGATGACGTGGAAGACGGTGGAGACCAGGAACAGGGCGCACAGGCCCAGGCCGTACACCCAGGCCGTCATCCGCTCCCAGACGTCATCCGACAGCCGGTGCAGCAGCGCCATGCCCACGAAGGCCGGCACGACCAGGAACTGAGGAGGAGAGAGAGAGAGAGAGAGAGAGAGAGAGAGAGAGAGAGAGAGAGAGAGAGGAGTAGGGGAAGAGGGAGGGAGATAAAGTGAGGGATTGAGGAAATAGAGGGAGTGTGGTGGGAGGTAGACAGAGAGCAGTCCAGTGTTAGTCAGTCAGTGTCATCCTTCATCATCACGTCATTTCTAATCAGCGAGATGAAGCATGTCCATGAAAAGCATGTCTGCTGCTGACAAGCGTTGGGAGTTGTAGTTCCAGGCCGACTCACCGCGTGTGTGTAGCAGTTCGCAGCATGCTCATATCGGGTGGGCTGGTAGCGACAGTTGGCTGAGGCCCGCCGGTTCATAAATCTGTAATATATTAATAACAGACATAGACTTGTTATAGTCACACATAAATAATAGCATTGTCCATGGGACAGCGACAACCCCCAATTGATAGCCAACTGTGGGCTGTGTGGTTTAGTTCACAGTCCTCACTCGTTACTGTACATTTCACAGCAAAATACAAAACATGACAACGTGACCACGAATTAATTTCCGTCCACACCGATTTCCTTACCGACAGGAAGCGTTCTGATTCGGCGTCAGTAGCACTAGACTAGCTGACCCACAGCAAAACTATGACTGCAGCAAACATTGAAACTGGCCACTTTTACTTTGAATACATACATTTAACATTAACGAGTTCGAGTACTCAACATGCACACAATGGACATCACTAGGAGACTTGACACCCAGCCCGTCTAAAGCTAGCTTGGTCCTTTCACCGCCTTGGCTGACGGCCACGTTCCAGCTAGCACTAGCGATAGCCAGCCAACAAACCCACCTTTGAAAGCTGTTCACTCTCTTCATTGCAATATCTCCCCGCAGATAACGAAGAAAACCTACAAAGCGCATGTAATTCTATCAAAAAGTAACTGTCAGCTAGCTAGCTAAATAAACGAGCCAGCAAAAAATAGGAAACAGAGACCCCCCCCCCCCTTTGTCGGCATCAACTAACGTTAGCAAGCCACCACACTATCCATCTCTTCCCCGTCCAAAATAATCAAACAAGGCACTATTTTAGTCTTTTTCTTAATACCATTATGCTGTAAATATGGACTAATGTAAAGTCGTCAAATCAAATATGTCCATAGCACAAAGCGGAAACTCTCCCATCACAGACGCCCTAGCAGCTAAACGCCCACAACATCGGTGTTCACTGACAAAAAAAAAGATATTTCACAGAGACCCCACCAGAAGATTTTGATTGATATACTCTTTAACCAATTAAAAGACTTAAAAAGTTGGATACGTTCCCATCGGACCAATCAAAGATCAGTTGGCCATTGTCTGTTGAGGTGCGTGATGTATGACGCTGGATGGAGGTGGGTGGAGAACTATGTCACGGCATCGGTGAGGCAACCCGTCAGATAGACTGTGTTTATACATTTTCACATTTCCAAAGAACCTGCTGTAGGCTACTTTAATTGCATTATGAACAAAACCTACTCTGGCCTAATCTCTTGAGCAGATCTATCAGCTCATGTTAATAAACTTCTGATAAGAAAGAAAACGGGATAGGCCCTATCACTTGAGTCCAAGACCACAATATTTACAGGGAATTATTGTCTACAACCTTTATAATAGCCTAGAGATATATGAGCCGATACTGCTCACAGTATGCCTACACTATGTGGTCAGAACAATGTGTCAGCTTGCTTGTTGACCATGCCAGTCAAAGCCTCATGTAGCCTACTACGGGCTCCTTACATAACAGTCCTCTAACTGGAGCCCTAAGCATTAGACAGCTGTGTGTTTATGTAAGGCTTTAAGTGTGATCCTCGGGATGAATGAGTTTCTAACAAACACATTCCACTGCTGCTGTTGTTGTTGTTGTTGTTGTTGTTGTTGTTGTTGTTGTTGCTGCTGCTGCTGCTGCTGCTGTTGCTGCTCCCTCTGGTTTAAAAAGCAGCCCGATTGCTTGGAACTTAACTGATACATATTAAGCTGTGGCCTATTTTATACTAGTTGATCGGGTGATGTTAAAAAATATGCAATCCTGGCTATTGAGGATATTAGGTATAAGATGCACAATCAAATTATATGTGATCACTGTGGAATTATCTCAATTTCTACCCTTGGAGAGTCTAAGTCTAAAGACTCAGTCCTTTAGGGAAGATGCCAACCCTACAGGGCACGGCCATATTTCAGGGGAATACAGTGGAGCTGTAATCCTTCCTCTCTCATTCCCTGTGGGGGTTTAAATGGGGCGTCCCCCCTCAAATAAGATCCTCACTCTACAGAGGACAGGATTGGTCAGGACCACATGATGTCTTTCTCCATGAGAGAGAGAGAGAGAGAGAGAGAGAGAGAGAGAGAGAGAGAGAGAGAGAGAGAGAGAGAGAGAGAGAGAGAGATCAGACTGGCTCTTAAAACAGGGCTGAATCTTTAAATCTATCCCAATTCATCTCCTGCTTTGAATCAGTTCCTCTGTATGAATCAGTCCCAGAACAGGACTGATTCATATATGGGACTGATTCGTATAGAGGAACTGATTCGTATAGAGGACCTGATTGCAGGAAATTAATTGGGACGGACTCAAAGACTGATAGGAGAATCGAGCCAGTGCTAGAATGGGACTGAATCTGAAATCAGGATGCAGACGGAATGGATTCAATCAAGAGATGGGATCCGTTTGATTCAAAGCAGTGGCCACAACAGACCCAGTTCTGAGAGGGGCAGAGAAGCTTAGGAGTTCACACACACAGGAGCCCACGCTGGGCCCTCGGCCCCGGGACATTAGCAGGACCGCGGGGGGGGGATGGTGGAGGGACAGACGCCGGATGTCCCAGGAGCAGCGTGTCAGCCTGTCCTGGCAGCCGCGCAGGACACCCCCCGCTGGGACACACTCACACCCCTAATGAGCCTGGTACACAGACCATGCTTTCAGAAGCTCAGTACAGCTAGTCTCCAGCCTTTAGGCCCACACTACTGTCGTCTTTACTGTGTAGGCTATGTACGGCTTCTCCAGCCTCTTCCACTCAATTTAACCTTAGTCTTATTATAAGCACATTTTGTGACTCATACATTTTGGTGTCAACATCCTGGTCCATGTTTAAATGCTGTCTGATACTGTACTGTAACACTTAGTATAAATGGTACAGTACGACTTAGAGAAAATGTTGCTAGCTGCATGCTAGCTGGTGTATGGCTAGGAAAAATGTAACTACTGCAGGCCTAGATAACATGTCTCTGGCTCCAAGAAAAATGTTGCCTACTGCAGGGAAAAGTAACTTAGGCTACTGCAATGAGGGAAAACTAACTTAGGCCACTGCAATGAGGGAAAACTAACTTACTAGGCCTGCTAGCATGCTAGCTCTGAGATGTAGCTTACTCTTGCTAACTCAGAGAATAAAAAAGCATACTGCAAGCTTGCATGGCTAGCTCTAAGTGAGAAGTAGGCTACTCTAGGCCTAGCTCGCTAAGTAACCAGTGTAACCCATGTTAAGGGCTTGCCCAGGGCGGGATTTGAACCCATGCTCTCCCGCTTGGGAGGTGGATGCACTAGTTACGCCAATAGGGACGCCCCACTTGGAGGGACTGTTAGCGCTCCTTTGAGGAGTGAGTGAGTTTAACCACACACTACCACTACCTGGGACTCACACAGACAAAGTGTTACACATCTTACACAAGCTTGCATGGCTAGCATGGCTAGCTCTAAATGTCAAAGCACACAGCAAGTGACATTTTGCAGCAATGAGAAAAGATTGAATCACATTGCTTTGAAGCTGGTGAAGCATCTGAATGTGATTGGCTTGCTGGACTCTGCCTGTATATGAGAAGAGCAGGCTATTGTAAGCCTGGCTAGCAGTGAAAGTGATGGCATCTGTAGGTCTTCTGACAAAAGATGAGGTTACTGCAGCTATTGCTAACTCTGTGAAGAGTCGGCCTGGCTTGAAGAGGAGGGATAGAACTGCAGAGAGAGAGAGAAAGAGAGAGAGAGAGAGAGAGAGAGAGAGAGAGAGAGAGAGAGAGAGAGAGAGAGAGAGAGAGAGAGAGAGAGAGCTGTCTGGGCTACCATCAGTAGTCTGGGCCGTCTCCGCTACTGGACTTGGACTGAAACACGCGTCGGTACTCGCCGGTACTGTTTATATTTCGGTGGAGGGAGCACCACAATACCTTTGAGCTGATGGTCTAGAAAAGGTGCAAGCACTTATTGAACAGTAGGCTAAGCTGTGAGCCTTAGTGTGAGAATGGTTGTGTGTGAGAGGAGTAGGCTAGCCTGCTGGCGTGCCAGTGGGCACACTTCCTGCTCATTTGATTCTCAGTTGTTACATCAGTGCTGACTCAGTGAAACACGTTGGATTCATCAGGATAGACAGATAACTAGATAGACAGGCCCTTTTATTGATCCCGACGGGAAATTGTTGAAATACCCTCTCAACTACACTGTTGTGTGGCAATCATCGTCTGCAGCGTGCCATTGCAGAGGCACATGCAATCTGCTCATAAAATTGTGAAAATGACCCCTGACCTAACTTAGCGCACACACTACACTACACTACACTGCAAGGTTAGGCAGCCTAGTGGTCAAAGGTCACTGCTTCAAGACCAGGCCAGCCAGGCCTCATCACAATAATTTATGACTTGTTCTCTTGAGCCAAGGTACCCAACACTAACTCAAACACATTGTAAGTGGCTTTGGATAAGAGTGTCTGTTAAATAACTCATCCCATGGTTCAGGGAAGCACCCTCCGGAAGGATCTAGTTAGTAGCTAATGACTTGCATGGCGTGCTCCTAACCCAGGTCCTGTGGTCAAGGAGGAGAGGGGATTAGTGAAACAGCCTCCTCTGAGATCACACACTCAGACAGCCCATATGGGGACATGTTCCCAGCTCAGAATGTCCTCTGGGGCAGCGTGCATGTTGGATGTGCCGTGGTACCGCATGCATGCTGTTTTTATTCAAACGTCATTTGGAAGTTGTCCTTCACAATACCTACCAACAGGCTGCTGTCGTTGTTGTTGTTGTTGTTGTTGGGTGGCGTTGGGAACACTCTTTGTCGGTCTTCACTTATAGTGCTGACTATGGCTGATTTATTCCCTGCACTGTTAATTCAGTGGTGTTGTTGTCAGAATCAAAGACGGGATGCATGATGGGTAATTCTCCTGGATGGAACAGGCCTTTCAGACTGTAATTCCCAGCAGAACATGCGGTTCTGTTGAGAGATTACTGGAGATTATGAGGGGAGTGGACAGTAGGTGCTGTCTGGTCCCAGTCATGAAGATACAGTATCTGTTTAGTCTTTACCCTCACTGAAGGGTGTGACAGGCGCGGGTTCGAGTCACGAACAGGCTGAACACTTGGTCTAAGTTCCTAAAATCAGATAAATCAGAGCGTGTGGTGAATTACACCTACATATAATGTTCTTTTTGTGGAGGGTCAATCAAAGATCAGTTGTCTGTCTCTGATCTTAGTGGTGGGTTTGTGGATAGATGAGCCAGTAGCTCTCAGTATCTCAGACCTCAGCCATCTTAGCCCCCCTCAGGTCTCTGTCCCCTCCTCTGTCCCCTCAGGTCTCTGTCCTCTCAGGTCTCTGTCCCCTCAGGTCTCTGTCCCCTCAGGTCTCTGTCCTCTCAGGTCTCTGTCCTCTCAGGTCTCTGTCCCCTCAGGTCTCTGTCCTCTCAGGTCTCTGTCCCCTCAGGTCTCTGTCCCCTCAGGTCTCTGTCCTCTCAGGTCTCTGTCCTCTCAGGTCTCTGTCCCCTCAGGTCTCTCAGGTCTCTGTCCCCTCAGGTCTCTCAGGTCTCTGTCCCCTCAGGTCTCTCAGGTCTCTGTCCCTTCAGGTCTCTGTCCCCACAGGTCTCTGTCCCCTCAGGTGTCTGTCCCCTCAGGTCTCTGTCCCCTCAGGATGGATGTCGTGTCTAAGATATTTTGGTGAGAATTGTTTGGCAGCCCCTGTTACAAGGTTCCGTTTTCAGCTTTTGGATAAATCAATTAAGGTTGTATCTATATATTTATAAATACTAATGTGGACTAATTGATGAATAACTGGATAAGTGCATACTACGTAACTGTTTTGACTTCCTGTTCTGTGTTGGACATCTGTTGAGCTGGAGGCTGGGAGATAGGTATGGCCGCCCGCAAAACAATCATCCTAAAACCTGCTTTAACTGTCAGTCTCTCTTCTCATTGTGGGATCATTACTCTCTCTCTAGAAAACAATCAAATACCGACCATAGAAACCAAACATGGGACTAATACTTGCCCTGTGCAACAAAACCAATAAGGTCTCACAACGGCCAACTGACAAGACAACATCTAACTCACCTCAATTACTTTCAAATACTCCAAGTAATTGATCAGTATTGACCATAGTCATATAGAAACAATCTCTCCATTCCAAAAACAAAAAGGCCAAATTCCAGTGTATAGTGACACATCATTGGAATAGTTTTTGCCAAGACAAAGCTGTGTGAGAGAATGGGTTTGGGGATAGGCTCACAATGTCCCTCATGTCTGTGTCAGGAGTTACCGGTTTAATACAGGTTTTCCTGTCTGTACCACCAACACCCAAACAGCCCAGGGCAAAGTGTTGAGCCCCTTCTACAGGGAGACAGTCACGTATCTCTGTGGTGTTGATCCAATCCCGCCCTTCCATTCAGCAGGCCCTAAATCCTCCTTTAGACCAAGGGGACATTCTAGTGGTCCAAGAGATTTGGTCTCAAGCAGGAGTACATCAACACGTGGTTCCCAACCATCTCTGCTACATTCACCCTCCTATGACCTCCTTATCTGCACAGATAAGTCTATTGTACAGAACCTTGCTTACATTGACTCCCTTAGTAGTAGAACTCTGTTTTCATCACACCACCTTTCTGCTCAGGCAGGCCTCCGGACGGCCGTGAGGCATCACCGTCCATTATGACCTCATTCCCAGGGTTCTAATCACTGGCTCAGATGGATGCAGCGGAGGTGTCACGCTAGCGGACATGAGGCGATGATGATCTAGCGTCCCAGGCGCTGCGCTACGGTCAGACGTGCATCCGGCTAGGACCTCCTGGAGATCACTGTCCTTATCATCACCCTGTTAAACATTCACCCTGGTCTCAAGGTCCATCAACCTCTTCACCAAGTTACATAGTATCTTTCTGGCACTGGGAGTAATTGATTCAATTAAATAATAAAATCATAAAATGACAGGACCCGAGGGGGGGGGGTATTTATTCGGCCACACGTGACACACACATTGCACACAGTGAGCAACGACATGGCGCACAGCACACACACATGCTATTTTTCGGGGGTCGGTGGTGGAACTTATTCCCTGCATTTCTCCCATCTAAGCCGTTCTCCTCCAGGGGCAGCCAGGAGCAGTGGGCAGCCATTGTTCATGGTGCCCGGGGACCAAGTCCAGTGATCCCCAGCCGGCTGCTCCCCTGCTACGGGAGCTTGATGGTTTTGTGTATGTGATCTTGTTCACTGTGCTTTGTAGCGTGGCGAAACCAGTTGACCAGTCGTCCGTTTGTTTGAGAGGTTAACTGGGAGCTTAACTGGCCTCTGAAAATAGCCTCTCTGAGGTGGGCGGGGGGGGGCGGGGGGGTGACCAGGATCAGGAAGTGGGTCCTGCAGGTTTCCTGAACCCACGTTCACATTCCCCTGACTGTCTGGATGCCTTCAGTATACAGCAGGCAGCAGTATATCACTCAACACCATGCTGGACAATAACGAGTCTTAACCAGCAAACAACCTGGCAACACAACACCATTGTAAAGGTCTATACTCCAGATATGCAGTAAAGCAACCAGGCATATACAGTATAACTATCAGACTCATGGACTATTTCGGGTGTGGTTTCTGCCGTGCACAAGCCAAGCACAAAGACAATCGCAAACAATGACAGACCAATTTCTCAACAACAGTCAATGATTAATTTCAAAGATAAACTCTGTCAAAAAGTATTGATCTAACAAATAGTAGAGCCACGTGTAAAGATATAACATGCCTAGTCCGCCAAGAAACACAAAACCTTGTTCACTAGCAAAGGCTAAGTTTGTGGGTTGGTAATTAGGTGTTTATTAGCTGTGACATGTCTCCCTGTGAGAAGCAGGCTGTGTGGTGAGGTGATCCACCAGCTCAGGAGGGATTTCCTGTCCGTCCAGCGCTCTTAAACACACAGAACACTCTTACCTTCCCAGCCTGCTCTGGTGCACGTCCAGTCCAAGCATTGTCCCAAAAAACAACAACACAAAAATAGACTGTACCAACAAATGATATATTTTTCAAAAATAAAATAAAAAAAACACAGCAATCTGTATAAAAGTATCTCCCAGCTGCGTGAGTCCCAGAGGGCGTGTCTGAGTGGGTCTGGTCTCTCTGGCCCTCACACCATGGTGCTCCTCTTCTCTCTCCCCGGGCTGCCCGGCTCGTGGAAGGTGGTGATCATGTTGGCAGCGTCCCAGCGGCCCGGGGACGGGGACCTCTGCATCACCACCAGCCGGATGGGCGACTGGCTGGGCGGGGGGTCCGGGGCGTACTCCTTGGTGGGGTCCTTCCCCCGGCAGTCGTACATGATGCAGGAGATGAGGAAGACCAGGAGCAGGATCACGTAGCTGGCGATGAGGATGCACAGGTTCAGAGTCACAGGGTCGATCTCCTGGTAGTTCTCCAGAAAGCCCATGGCGGCTGGGGCATAGCGCGAGGGCCCACGGGCCCCGGGGTAGCAGGACAGACGGTCAGCGCTGGGGAGAACCAGAGAGACGTCCAGGAGAGAGAGAGGACAGAGAGGAGAGGACGTGTCACTTCTCTGAAGACAGGATCACCAGGAAAGCCAGCAACAGCAGGGCTTTCTCTCTATCCTCTACTCAATCTCTCTATCCTCCCTCTCTCTCTCTCTCTCTCTCTCTCTCTCTCTATCCTCCCTCTCTCTCTCTCTATCCTCTCTCTCTACCCCTCCCCTCTCTCTCTCTCTCTCTCTCTATCCTCTCTCTCTACCCCCCCTCTCTCTCTCTATCCTCCCTCTCTCTCTCGCTCTCTTGCTCTCTCTCTTGCTCTCTCTCTCTACCCCCCCCCCTGTCTTTCTCTCTCACTCTCTATCCTCTCTCTATCCTCTCTCTCGCTCTCTCTCTCTCTCTCTCTCTCTAAGATCAGTGGAACATGGCTTTGTGGTAAAAAAAACTTTAATCCATGCCACTCCTCCAACCTTGGATTTCTGCAATCAATGCTGATGGCGGCTCAGTTTAATAACATAAGCCTTGCTGCTGTGTGGTCAGCGCTGTCCAGCATGGGGTTAGAGACCAGGGTGGGCCGTCTGTCTAAACTACCGAGCGCGTGTGTGTGTGTGTGTGTGACTGGATGTGTGAGCATGGGAGTCTGATTGTGAGTGCAAGTGTGTGTGTGTGTGTGTGCTGTATGTGTGTGTGTGTGTGTGTGTGTGTGTGTGTGTGTGTGTGTATGTGTGTTTGCTGTATGTGTGAGTGTGTGTGTGTGTGTGTGTGTGTGTGTGTGTGTGTGTGTGTGTGTGTGTGTAATGGTGTAATCTCAATCTAGATTGTGAGTAGAGGCCATCTGGCTAAATAGAGAGCAGACAGGCTGACCAGAACTGCAAATGAGAACACCATGTGTCCCATCCTCTCTCTCTCTCTCTCTCTCTCTCTCCCTCTCTCTCTCTCTCTCTCCCTCTCTCTCTCCCTCTCCCTCTCTCTCTATCCCTCTCTCTCTCTCCATCTCTCTCTCTCTATCCTTCTCTCTCTCTCTCTCTCTCTCTTCATCTCTCTCTCCCTCTCTCTCTCTCTCTCTCTCTCCCTATCTCTCTCTCTCTCCATCTCTCTCTCGCTCTCTCCATCTCTCTCTCTCCCTCTCTCTCTCTCCATCTCTCTCTCTCCTCCCTCTCTCTCTCTCTCTCTCTCTCCCCCTCTCTCTCTCTCTCCCTCTCTCTCCCTCTCTCTCCCTCTCTCTCTCAATCTCTCTCTCTCTCTCGTAGTAATTGTGTTTGTGTACAAAAACATAACATAACTTCAGTCAAGATCACTTAAGTCAAAATTGACCCTTTGAAGTTTGACATTGAAGCGTGAAAGTGTAGCATACATTCCTTTTAAATGAAGAAATAAAAGCCCATAAACCCGCCCCAAACACCGCGGAGGTGCAGGCGACGAACGTAAATGGTGGAAAGAATAAGCACTGCGTTATACCTAAACGGCCATGATAGTCACACACGCAGCAGATTGCAGAGCATAATGGCTTGTATTAAATTGATTACAATGCACAATTTACGTTACGTTGCCCTAAGTAACCATTGTGGTAGCCTGATGCCACTGACCCAATCTATTTAGAAAGCTAACAAACTGCAACAATTGGTAAGGTGCATCATCGTTGTCGTTGTCCCCGAAACTAGGTTTGGACACGGCTGAAGGCAATTCGGCCATACTATCCAGGCCTACTAGACAGGCGAACCAGCTTTTTTTCCGGAAGCTATTTCAATGCGATCCTGAATGTCAGGTCCCTACCAGAATATGTAGGGGTGGGTCGTATACCCACCTCCCTTGTTCTCTGTAAGCGCATTGAGTTGCCTCTGGGTATGAAATGCGCTACACAAATAAAGCTTTGATTTATTGATTGAACGGGACCCAGCTAGCATTAGCTACGCCGAACGGCTAACGCCAGCTGCGTGGCGGCACTCGCAAATCATGGGTGCTAGCGAGTAGAGCAGCAGTTCTGCTGGAACCCTCGGGCTGCAACAAAATTGAAAC
>NC_140247.1:16473280-16475780 GCF_949987555.1 Borostomias antarcticus | reverse complement strand
ACACACACACACACACACACACACACACACACACACACACACACACACACACACACACACACACACAATGACAAAGGTTTCTCTCTGCTGTATTGTATTGTGTCTCATGTCCCTGAGCTGAATGAAGACAGCGTCTCCAGCCTGTCTCTCGCTGGTCTCTCTCTCCCTGGTCTGCTGGTCTCTCTCTCCCTGGTCTCCAGGGTGTCTTTGTGAAAACACGTCTTCTCAGCGTGTGTGAAATGTCTCGCCTCGCCCTCATAGTATTTCATTTCATTGCATGTTTCTGTCCTGCGGCGACCTTGGAACGACCTTGGAACGATCTTGGAACGACGAGGAACTGATCCTCAAACAAACGTCAGGATGGTTTAGAAACGTTGAGCCCTTCCAGCTGTGAGAGCGTTTGTTTAGATCCGAACCCTGGTTGCTAATTCTGATACCCAGGATCAATTTCCTCCCACCACTCATAAAATGGAGTCCCCCCTAAATGTGGCCGAGGTCTCAGTTTCCCTGTGACGCTGGAGGGGTATCGCCTTGCCCCGAGAGGTCCCTCCCTCCCTCTCTCTCTCCCTGTCTGTCTCTCTCCCTCCCTCCCTCCCTCCCTCCCTCCCTCTCTCTCTCTCCCTGTCTGTCTCACCTCTGTCTCTCTCATTCTGTCTCTCTCCCTGTCTGTCTGTCTCTCTCTTTCTCCCTGTCTGTCTCTCTCTGTGTCTCTCTCCTTATCTCTCTCTCTCTGTCTGTCTGCCTGTCTGTCTCTCTCTCTCTGTATCTTTCTGTCTCTCTCCCTATCTCTCTCTCCCTGTCTGTCTGTCTGTCTGTCTGTCTGTCTGTCTGTCTGTCTGTCTGTCTGTCTGTCTGTCTGTCTGTCTGTCTGTCTGTCTCTCTCTCTCTCTCTCTCTCTCTCTCTCCCTGCCTGTTCATCTTCCTGCAGAGAACAACAGAAGTGTTCAGACGTGTTCTGAGCTCCTGTCCTCGTCCACCGGGGGCCGTCCGTTCTCTCTCTCTAAACCCCCCCCCCCTCTCTCTCTCTCTATCTACCCCCCCCCCCCCCCCTCCTCTCAATTCAATTCAATTCAATGGGCTTTATTGGCATGAAAGAACACATGTTCATATTGCCAACGCAACAGTGGAATTACAGAAATATACAAACAATTTAAGTGAAAATAAATAACAATGAAAGGAAAGTAATGTGCTAGAAGGTGAATAGGAGGTTGTGTTGTCTCCGACAGTGAAGGGTCTGGGTTGATGCGTGTTCAGCTCCCATACGTTTGCATGCTGTGAGGAAGTGAAGTTCAGTTTCTACTTCCTGTGATGCACAACTTGAGCACAACCTTTCTTCTCTGGGAAGCCAAGTTTTTCTATGGCGGCCCCTTTCAATACACAGATTCACTAAGTCTGTACATAGTCAATGTTTTCCTAAGCTTTTTATCCACAATGGTAGTGAGGTAATTTGCTTTCTTTTTGTTGTTTTGTAATTTGTTTTGGATTTGTGTCATATTATTCCAGTTGATGATATATTTTTCTTTTTGTTGTTTTGTAATTTGTTTTGTATTTATTGTGGGGCTACTGTCCTGAGGCTCTGTGGGGTTTGGTGAAGAGAGTCTCAGGACTAGCTGGATGAGAGGACTCCTATGTGGTCTCATCTCTTGGCTTTGCAGTGGAAGGCATTTTCATCACTTTGGCAAAGGTGTTGGTAGAATTTGATTGCTCTTTTTTGTATTTTAATTAATAGTGGATATACTCCTAATTCAGCTCTGCAGGCATTGTTTCGGGGTTTTGCATCGGACTCTTAGTATGCTTTTACAGAATTCTGCCTCTCTCTCTCTCTCTCTCTCTCTCTACCCCCCCCTCTCTCTCTCTCTACCCCCCCCCCTCTCTCTCTCTACCCCCCCTCTCTCTCCTCTACCCCCCCTCTCTCTCTACCCCCCTCTCTCTCTCTCTCTCTCTTTACCCCCCCTCTCTCTACACCCCTCTCTCTCTCTCTCTCTCTCTACTCCCCCCCCTCTCTCTCTCTCTCTCTCTACAACACCCCCTCTCTCTCTGCTATACCCCCCCCTCTCTCTCTCTCTACCGCCCCTCTCTCTCTCTCTCTCTCTATCCCCCCCTCTCTCTCTCTCTACCCCCCCTCTCTCTCTCTCTCTACAACCCCCCTCTCTCTGCTCTACCCCCCCCCCTCTCTCTCTCTCTCTACACCCCCTCTCTCTCTGAGAGAGGCAAATGCACAACCTCTTTTACAGGACATCAGGGAACTATTAGTCACTTGAAGCTATGGGAGCTGTGTGGCTCAGTGTGTGAGAGGCCAAGCCAGTGTGTGTGTGTGTGTGTGTGTGTGAGAGAGAGTGAGAGAGAGAGAGAGAAGCCTGCTTTCTGTGACCAGCAGATGTGTAGAATGTGAGTCTCTCTCTTCTGTCTTCGTCGTCCTCCTGCTGGAGCCCCTGAGATGTTCCATGAGATAGGAGTGTGTGTGTGGGGGAGGGCGCAGCGTTACGCAATCAGGAGACAG
>NC_140247.1:16463280-16468280 GCF_949987555.1 Borostomias antarcticus | reverse complement strand
CCCCACACACACACACACACCCATTTCATTTAGCGCATTTTTGAATTTGCCCAATGAGACGGCATCCATTTTGAAGATAATTTAAGAAAGCTCACAATAAAAGCAGCTTTATCCAGCTGGGTTTTGACTCGAGGGACCTCAACTCTGTGGGGAGGACTTGTTTTTTGGATTTCTCCCCAAAAGAGTTGAAAGGGCCCATATGGAGTACTCAGCCCCTCAAAAGTACTATAAACACTCACTTAAAAAGATGGTTTCTTTCTTGTGTCTTCAAAGTGAATGTTGAGGCTATTACTTCAATTTGTCAGCAGGATCTTTGAGTCTCTGTTATTGAATGGATGACTAAGCCCTTTGACTGTGCGACAAGAAACGCAAAGTGCCCCCTGAGCTCTTGGGCCCCTGGGCCTGGGCCCAGTAGGCCGGTCGGTAAAATGTTTGTTTTTAAGGGACGTCTTTCTGCGATAGTCATGGTTTTAGTGTCGTCCTCACTAGAGGAAAGCCGTTTCCAACCTCTACGGTAAACAACTAGGACCAACCACGAAGTGCAGATAAACAAACGCATTCACCAACGACAACATCACGCCCTCCTCTCCGCCAACTGCGGACGCGGGAAGCGTAACGGAGTGACCAGCGCGTAGTTGTGTTCTGCATGTTGGGATGGGAGATACAACCCCCTCCTCAAGGTCAGTCAATAACGGCTTTTAAGTGAGTGATTACCATCTGAAGGGGGGATCGGGTGTCGCGGTCTTACCCTACAGCCCACTGCCCGCGGCCCGAGGTGCGGCTTGGTGACAACGCGTGTTGTAGGTGCTCCTCTGACGCAGGCGAGCCCCTCGGTTGTAGTGTCCGGTGTCACCGGGACGCATAGCAACGCAAATGCTGACTATAAATACCCGCGTCCACGTCCAAGCTATTTCAAACTGAGTCAAACAGGAGAGTTCCCCTTCCATCAGCCTCTTACCTCACTAGAGTTGATATGGTGAATTTGATTAGGGGTTATTAATGGACAGATCAGCACAACCTGATCTAGGGTTGGGGAGACGTAAACAACAGGGGAGGGCATCTTTAACAGGAGCATATAGATATGAGATCTTTAACAGGAGCGTATAGATATGAGATCTTTAACAGGAGCGTATAGATATGAGATCTTTAACAGGAGCGTATAGATATATGAGATCTTTAACAGGAGCGTATAGCTATATCACCTACAGAGATCTTTAACAGGGAGCCCCACAGTTTGACCCTGAGGTAATGACAACTGCTTCCTATTTTACTGAAACGTGAAGCAAAGCGCATGGGATTGTCAGGGTTAGGGTGAGTTAATTGTTTGCTCAAGCGGTAAACTTGTCCACGGCTCTCGGTCAAAACAATTGACAAAGGGCACAGGGAGGGCAGTGGGCTGGACACACAATGGGACCAGGGACTCGCTAGTGTGCGTCATGAGAGAGCACAACTGCTTCCTCCCATTCTGCATTGAATGTTAATGTGTCACACACACACACACACACACACACACACACACACACACACACACACACACACACACCTCACGGCTCTCAAGTGAGATTGCAAAACCTCAGCTCCCTTTGTGAAACACAGTGAAGTGTGTTAGGGAACGAGGTGACGAGGCAGTCTGTCTGTCAGCTGTGCGAGGCCCCTGCCCGGGTTCCCAGACTGCCTATCTACCATTAGACCAAAAGAGCAGAGCCTTCGCCCAGGGCTGCCTCAGCATGAGAGTTTGGTTCTGAACCACCGCTGTTACGGCCCTTAGAACGCCCTCCGTGGATGAAAGTGAGACTGATTAAACATTTAAATATTGATGGGACTTTATTGAACCCTCAATGATAACATATTAACAATTAATGCACTGTTATCAGAGATCTAACACATACAAATTGCTATATTAAAATGGAATAAAAAACTAGACAGTTTAAAAATCCCTCAAAAGTATGAATTTTCACGGCTAACAATTGCAAAGTGACAAGACAAGTGGCGAGTTACCATCGATTTAGAAGAATCAATGAATCATTGGATAATGTACAATGTTCTATTGGAGGTGTGGGTCAAAGTGCTTACAGAGAATACTTATTCAAGGCTAACTTCAATGCAATTTACATTTACTACTACAGTAATAATAGTCCCTTTCAATAATACTTCATATAACTTCATAAGTACTGAATACTGTGTGTGCGCCATTCTGCGCCATCAGCTGCGCCCAGCCTGACTCCTTTAGTTAGGATACATTGAAAGACTTAAAAAACAAAAAAGAGAAGGTGTTTGTGTGAGTGATACCCCTAATCCTAACCCTAACCCCTAATCCTAACCCTTACCCCATACCTAATAAGCCACATGAATCAGATACGTACCATAGTCCCACGCCCAGCAAATCAACAACATACTTACTGTGAAAGTGTAAAAAGAAATGACAAGACGACACACAGTGACGGAGGAACCCTGGTCCTGTATAAGGAAACCTGATTGATAGTCCTGGATTCCCCTGTTCCTCCTCCCCTGCGCTTCTAGAACCAGTCCCTGCCTTGTCCTCCCCTCCCTCCCTCCCTCCCTGCCTCGTCCTCCCCTCCCTCCCTCCCCTCCCTCCCTGCCTTGTCCTCCCCTCCCTCCCTGCCTTGTCCTCCCATCCCTCACTCCCTCTCCTCCCCTCCCTCCCTCCCTCTCCTCCCCTCTCTCCCCTCCCTGCCTCGTCCTCCCCTCCATGTCCTCCCTCCCTCTCCTCCCCTCCCTCCCTCCCTCCCTCCCTCCCTCCCTCCCTCCCTCCCTCCCTCCCTCCCTCCCTCCCTCCCTCCCTCTCCTCCATGTCCTCCCTCCCTCTCCTCCCCTCCCTCCCTCCCTCCCTCTCCTCCCTGTCCTCTCCGGCTCCCCTGATCTGGCTGAATAAGCTGCTTCCTGTTCCCTGGTCCAGCGGTGATATGGTTCATTCTGCTGCGCTGGGTTTGGCCCTCTGCCTGGAGTCTGAGAAAAACACCAAAAACCTTCAATGCGGACGCCCCCGAAGCTAAGAGGGCCCGTGTGGCCTGGAGGCGGAGTCTGTCTGCGGCCTGGAGGCGGAGTCTGTCTGCGGCCTGGAAGCGGAGTCTGTCTGCGGCCTGGAGGCGGAGTCTGTCTGCGGCCTGGAGGCGGAGTCTGTCTGTGGCCTTGAGGCGGAGTCTGTCTGCGTCCGACGCCTCGGGGTGTCAGTGGTCCGCCGCCTGACCCCTTAGAAACATCTGACCCTGTTAGAAACATCTGACCCCGTTAGAAACATCTGACCCCGTTAGAAACATCTGACCCTGTTAGAAACATCCGACCCCGTTAGAAACATCTGACCCCGTTAGAAACATCTGCGCACAGCTGTCTCCGTTCCCCGAAGGGCTCGTATCAACAAGCCACCATCCGGAGCTCTGGCATCCGAAGACCACGTCTCTCCCAGTCGCTTGTCTCTCAGTCTGCTCGTCCCTCTCAGGTCCCGTCTTCATGGACGTCTTTAATCCCCCTCAGTCTCGTTTCCCTTTCACTCTGATGTGCTTCGTTTTGTAAAAAACAAATGTTTGAATAAAAAACCACAACGAAAGAAGAAGCGGAGTCAGTGGTTGTTGTTGTGGTAATGTGCAAACCTTTTCTCTCTTTTCACAACTTTCTGTCTCTATTTCTCTTCGGTCTCCCGTCCCGACAGCCCTCACGCAGAGATGCTCTTCAACATGTCCCCGTCCCCGTCCTCCTACCCCGTCCCCATCCCCCCCTGGCCCTCAGGCGAACAGGTTCCACCCCCCCGGCCCTCAGGCGAACAGGCTCCGGCGGTGGGTGACCAGGGCCGTCTGGCTCTCTCTCCGGCGCTCCCTCTTCCTCTCCAGACGGACCCTCCAGCAGAGCGCGCTGGCCCCCAGCAGCAGCAGGCCGGCCCCCAGCAGCACCAGGCCCAGGTACGAGATGGTGGAGCCGTGCGAGTTGAAGCTGTACGCCACCGACGTCACCACCACGCCGGCGATGAGCACCACCACGCCGAACGGCACTGTGCAGCGGTAGCACGAGAGCTCCGCCCCGCCGGTGGCGGCCGTGAGCTGGACCTCGTTGACCAGCGGGACGGTGATGGCGGTGGCGTTGGCGGTGGGCGCGGGGCAGGCTTGGTGGTTGGCGGCGGGCTTCTCGGCGAGGAGGGATTTTTCGGGGGCGGCGGCGGGCACTGTCATGGCGTCTTTTCCGGGTTCCTCGGGCATGGCCACGTCCAACATCTGGCGTGGGAGATGAGATCGACCTCTGATGGCTCCTCCTTTCCCTCTCAGCTCATCTGTCAGCAGGTCACAATCTAGGCAGACGGAGGGGCCAAAGGTCATGTCATGTATTGTGGAGTGAGGTCAAAGGTTAGATAGAGGTATCCTACAAGGTATATTATAGGCATAGATCAAACACCAATAATAGGCAACACAAACTAAACACCACTGCAGCTAGACTAGACCACGCATCCACGTTCGGTGTCTCTTGTTTGGAATTAACTCAGTCAACCATGAGTCTCCCAAATCACCCCCCACCCTCCCCACCCCAACCCCCTCCCCAAACCATGAGGGTCCTCCCCCTGCCCCCCCAGTCAGTAAATTGTCTGAGTGACGCAGGGACATCAACATAGCAGGAGCTGACACATTCCCTGAGCAGCGCGGGAGATGACATTACAAACTGCTCAGTGAAACGCGAGCAGCTCCACAATCAGCAGTAATTTTACAAGCAGACGCGGTTCTTCCGCTAAACCTGCAAACTTCGCACCGTCTGCTGCTTCCATTAGTTAAGTAGGCTACAGCCGGTGGTATCATCAACTCAACTAATGTATGGCTGCTTCATTCAGCATGGGAAGTGTTTTATTGAAGTGCATGCGCTTTAAAATATAGCTTACAATAATAGGGTGGGCTATAGTGTCAAGGACTCACTTGATGCTGTCCATGACATGATATCCCTGAATTTCAAGTAGGCCTATAGGTCCTTAATCCAACACGCCAGCATTAATGTCCAAATAATCA
>NC_140247.1:16453280-16458280 GCF_949987555.1 Borostomias antarcticus | reverse complement strand
CATTAACTAACAGGAATACTAATTGTAGATTAGTTTAGACTGTAGATAAAATGCATTATTGGTCCATGCAGTAGTTGTAGGCTAGTCTGAGCTTGCTTTGTAGGTGTGGTCGTCGGTGATGGGCCTTCTGGCTGTGATCATCTCAATGAACGAGGCTGTGAGGTATTCACGCCAGCACTGTGTCCTCACACGCTGCTTAAAGGACCTCTATTATGAAAAACATGTTCAGTGCCTGTGTACATGTGGGTCTCTGGTGGGCCTACTAACACACACACACACACACACACACACACACACACACACACACACACACACACACACACTGTGAAATAAGTGGACAGACAGATTCAGAAGACGTTACTGAACAAGCCAATCAGATTTGCCTCCTGTTCTGATGTCAGAACCGGACTCATTACCCTTATACCGCCCCCCATCTGGACAAAAAACCCTATCCACTCAGAAACATCAGAAACATCCTGCTGCATTTGCATTGTCTGATCTTCTGGAGGCGGGGCGGAGTGGGGGCGGAGCTACAGCTCATTTGCATTAAAGCTACAGACGTCCAGAACAGGGCTGAAGCAGAGTGCTAGAGGCTAGAATGATTCATCTGAGGGGTGTTTTCAGCAAAAATATTCAAAGACATATTTCGGGGACCCAAGAGACCTATATCAACGTGTTGAAAAAGGAGTATAACAGAGGACTCTGTCGTATACTGTATGAGGAAGTTGTTTGAACAGCTGTTGGTACAGAGGAACATGTCTGCTTCGTGTTGTATCGTTATTAGCGGTGGGACAAAATATCCATACTGCGATTATCATATCATGGCCTCTTGCGATACAGTTATCGATACACGTTGCAAAATTTTTTGTTTTTGTTTAGTGAGGCATAGTTGTATCTAGTCCTTCCTTTATAAACATTTTAACTCCTTGTTTCTGGGAAGTTCGGCCTTTTGGCACTTTATTTAATATTGGAACATGTATGGTTTGTTTCATTGCTCACCATAACCAGCGACAACAACGCTGCAGTGAATGAATAAAACACATAATTCCTACGTTTTGCCTTTATAGTGGTATTTTATCTTCATTAAACACTGATATTGTGATGTATCGTTGATAAATTGTCTCACAATGTATAGATTATCACAGAACCGCTGTATCGGATACCATCGTTAGTGGGGGTTGAATCTGGCCAGGTTAGCGTAGCGTCAGTTACCCCGTGTTTTATCAGGGGTAGAATCTGGCCAGGTTAGCGTAGCGTCAGTTACCCCATGTTTTATCGGGGGTAGAATCTGGACAGGTTAGCGTAGCTGAGTTACCCCGTGTTTTATCAGGGGTAGAATCTGGCCAGGTTAGCGTAGCTGAGTTACCCCGTGTTTTATCAGGGGTAGAATCTGGCCAGGTTAGCGTAGCTGAGTTACCCCGTGTTTTATCAGGGGTAGAATCTGGCCAGGTTAGCGTAGTTGAGTTAACCCGTGTTTTATCAGGGGTAGAATCTGGCCAGGTTAGCGTAGTTGAGTTACCCCGTGTTTTCCAGCCCTAATTGTTATTGCGTGGGCCGTCTCCCAGGCCAGCTGTCCTCTCCAAGCCCCGGCACCAGGGACCTGGACCGCCAAGCCCACATGGCCCAGTCCAGCCCGGGGTGACCACTTGGACCGCCAAGCCCACATGGCCCAGTCCAGCCCGGGGTGACCGCCTGGCCAGCTAGCGTGAGAGGGAGGGGGGTAGGAGGGGTCTTTGTTTTATTGGAAACACATATCTCTCCTCCCGGGCCCCAGCTCTCCACTTCTGAGAGCATTTACAGAGGGCTGCATAGTCTCCTCTCATCCTCTCCTTTCTTCTCCTCCTCTCCCCTCTCTCTTCTCCTCCTCTCCCCTCTCTCTTCTCCTCCTCTCCCCTCCTCTCTCTTCTCCTCCTCTCCCCCCTCTCTCTTCTCCTCCTCTCCCCTCCTCTCTTCTCCTCCTCTCCCCTCCTCTCTCTTCTCCTCCTCTCCCCTCCTCTCTCTTCTCCTCTCCCCTCCTCTCTCTTCTCCACACTTCTCTCCTCTGGCAGTGCTTTTATTCATTGAAACATCTCTCTCTCTCTCTCTCTCCCTCCATTTACCACTCAGGAGCACATAGACCTAGTAGTATCCCTTTATGACTCCAACCCTGCCATAAACCTCAACCTTGACCCCCCCCCCCCCCCCCCCCCCACACACACACACCCTCAGCACGTGGCTCTCCCAAGCACCTGATTCAGGCAACACCCTTCCCGAGGGTGCATTGGTCGTTGTGCCTGTGTGTGTGTGTCGTCATGGGGGTACGGAAAGGGGGATACCACCATGGCTGCTACCCAACCTGGCGGCCCCCCGGGCTGTTACTCCTCAGGGGCCTCCCCAGATTCCAGTCTCCCGGTGTGTTCAGGTTGAACCCTGTGACTGCAGATCTGGGATCAGTAGTGTGAATAAAGCAAGCGTCTCTGTGTAGCTCTGCCTGGTGCAGGGTCTCTCCCGGTCACGCAGCGTCTCTCCCGGTCATGCATCAGCGTCCGTCCCTCTGGACGGGAGACTGGGATGGTGGGACTGTTGAGCCCAGCCTGGGTTCATCCAGGGGAGATCTGGTTGACTCCAGCGTGCCGGGTCTGGGGGAGTGCACCCCGCAGGCCTGTGGGATCCCATCCTCATGAGACGCGTTATTGGATTCAGGACCGCATTCTAGAAGCTTTTGGTCTCAACATTCTACTCTATTGATGTGGACAGACACTGATGTTTCATATTTTGACCATGTGGTTCTCTTTTATGTTTTATTAATCTGTGTGTGTGTGCGCGTGTGTGTGTGCATGTGTGCGTGTGCATGGGTGTGTGCGTGTGTGTGTATGGGGAGTGATTTGTGCCACTCGCATACTTACTTACATGCTTACTTACTTATTTCCCATTCGATGACGACGGTCACGTAATCTGCGTGACTAGCTGCATGTATGCGTGTGTGCGAACTTACTTACATGCTTACATGTATGCGTGTGTGCGAGTTTACTTACATGCTTACATGTATGCATGTATGCTTGTGCCACTAAAAATTCAATGCGGAGCTAGCGCCGTCACACGGCCAGTTTGGTAAGTTAAACTGGTACAATAGTTTATCTTGTTATGCTAGCTACGATCATTTACAGCTGATGCTAATATTCTGCTTTGTTGGTAACCTGGTTAATCTAGGTTATTATTCCTACTATTGCTCAAATGTGTCGCTAAGTAAATTCTGTAATATTATTGCCACTGTTTTGCCTGGTTAAGCTGGTCTCTAGCCAAATGACTAGTGTTAACATCCATATATATTGGATTTCATATTGCAAACAGGGCGAGTAGCTTGCTACCTTTCTAGCTAATCTAGTGAACATAGATCTCTACAATATTCATCAATCAATCAATCAATCAATCAAAGCTTTATTTGTATAGCGCATTTCATACCCAGAGGCAACACAATGCGCTTTACAGAGAACAAGGGAGGTGGGCATACGACCCACTCTCTACATATTCCAGAGGGAAGCAAAAAAACAGTAATCACCCGGGGGCCAGATAAGTGAGCTTGTAAAAATTCTTCCCTGACCCCTCTCAACAAGGCGATCGAGCAAGCTCCAGGAGTATGTTTGTCTGCCGGCTAAGAACATTTATAAAGCAATACATTACATTAAATTACATTTCAGAGTGAGAGAGGCTAAAAGCATCATAGGAGAGAGAACATTCTACGGACATGCTACGACATCCACAGCAGACATGGGGGTATCTATCTATATTCTTCTAACATGGTTAGCAGATATGTTTCGGGAACAGGTGGTCCCATCACCGCACAAGATGAGTTTTGTAACGTTACTTTCCCCATTTGCTACATATCATTTTGCCATAGGTAGGCTATAAACTGTATTGTGTTTTGTATTTGCACTTAGTTCTGCTCATGTGGCCCTGCCCTCTTTGCACTGTCCCGTCTTGTCCCTGCACCCTGTCTAATTTTGTCTCCATCTATGCACCATGGGCCGAAAGCAAATTCCTAGTTATGTTGCCTAGTTATAAGTAGGCTACTTCTGGATTCTGATAGCCCAGTAGGCCAGAAAGCTTTCTGTCAGTCTCTATTCACTCATATTGTAAGTCGTAAAAATAAAGAAAAAAGCCTTCCTCAATATGACTACCTGTCAACCATTCTGTTAACCATTCCAGTCATCTTTCTTAAATTAATTGTCCTCCATGCCCTTGCCCCCCAGTACCTATCTGACCTCTACCAACATGCCCCATCCCAGAGCGTGCAGTCCTCAGACACGGGTCTGCTCTCCGCCCCCCCCCCCCCCCCCCCCCCCCCCTCGTGTGACCCCCCCCTCTGGAAGTCTCTCCCCAGAGATATGTAACACCCCAACCCTGGACATCTTCACATCAGCCCTCAAGACCCACCTGTTGAAGATTGAAGATGATCCTATATGTGATACAATCCTACAATCAAGTCAGGTTTCATTTGTAGATGGCAGGGTCGCAGCGGGAGAACACACGTCCGCCCCGCCCCCCCCCTCACTCTGTCCCTTTTTACATTACTTGCACATGACTGCTGACTGTACTGTACCTAGACATACACTGCACACATATAACGGCACACACATTGTGTATATAAAACATCACACACATTGTGTATATAAAACATCACACACTTCAACAAACTGTACACATACTGTAAATAGAATAGAACATTCATTTGTCTTTCTTGTCATCATTACAGTATCTTCTCAGCACTATTCAGTTCCTCATTCCAGTCCTAGGTGCACAGCTAGACATTTAAAGGTTCCCAAACTGGCAATTTACTATCCGTAGTCTAGCACTCTATCAGTATCATCCTCATCTACTTATTCCATCCAATCATGGATGACTGTGTCTGTGTCCATGATATGGGTGCATGGTGGAGGTTTGTGGTAGATGACCTTAAAGTCTTTGCTCCTGTTTCCTGCCTGTCCCCTGTGTCATGTTGAATCTCCAACACTGGAAAGCAC
>NC_140247.1:16438280-16448280 GCF_949987555.1 Borostomias antarcticus | reverse complement strand
GTATTGTATCTCTGATAACGTAGTATTGTATCTCTGATAACGTAGTATTGTATCTCTGATAACGTAGTATTGTTTTGCCTATCGAGTGTCAACCTGAACGAGCTACCTCCTTTCAGCCAATCTGCTCTGATTTTCAACTGTATTACTGTGTAATAAAAAACCTATGAAATACCCTGCGATTCATGTTAGATGCGGTGTTGTGTCATCATTTTCATGGACAGTTGTCCACAGTTGTCCAGTCCTTGTTGTCTAATGTGTGAAACCCTTAGATAACCCTTCGGCAGGGTAGACAGAGGAACACCTCTTTAGATCCTCACTGGGCTGAGAAGGAGCTCCTACACCACCTTGTGGTGACAAGCAGTCATTACATCCTCTGAACTCTCCAGTGCAAAAGCTCTGAGAATTAAAATCTGCTGCTCAGAACGCTCCCTCAGGGCAGATGCTTTTATCCAAAGCAACCTAGAATAAGTACATCTGTCTACAGTGGGCCGACTACCTCCCAGTCATCATCAGTAAAGTTTCTATGAGAAGAAGTGACATGAGCAGTCACAGTGCTTTGATACACTTCCGTGATGGGAGGTCTAGGGGTTGGCCCAGAGGAACTAGCTTCCTAAATCTCTCTCACTCTTCAACATATTACAACTTTAGATGCTGGTTATAATGTAACAAGGTCCCCGAGGAGTTTGTTCTTGGTTCCTCTTTGTCTCCCCCTGGTGGAGCATGAAAGGGTAGCGGGTAGAGTGAGTACGTCCTCCATGTTTGGTGTGCGTTCCGTTCCACAAAGTTGTTCCCTTCAGTGTCCACTTGTTCACTCTCACACACTCTTGACCGGAGCCGACTGGGCAGTTTGTCCTGCTTAGCCCAGATACAGCCTGTGCTCTGGGAAACTGGCCTGAAGTCCAGCAGCAGACGGCCAGCTGTACTGTTTATAGACAGAAGCTCAGCTGAGGTGACTGATTCTTTATGTCTGGTACTGTTGGCCTCAGTCTGTGTTCCAGGGCTTCCATTCTGTCAGAGGGAGAGAGAGGGAGAGAGAGAGGGAGAGAGAGAGAGAGAGAGAGAGGGAGAGAGAGAGAGAGAGAGAGAAAGAAAGGAGACCATCTTCAAGTCGCCTCCTGAGAGCGAGTAAGCGATGGTAGTGATGATGATGATGATGATAATCTGAGAGCCAGGGAGAGAGAGGCGAAGTATCTATTTTTATGCAACATTTTATCCCCTGGAATTTGTGGAGTGAGTGATACTCAGACCTGGTAGACCTCTTTTCCACTGCCAGCCTTTCGCAAATGGAAGACAAATATATTTCTTGGCCGGCCATTGTATTTAAGTAGGGCGGGAGGGAGGGTTCTTGTGATTGGTAATACACAGCCCTAATTAGCTTCAGGACCTGATTTAGCTTTTCTCCTGGTCTCCTGCTCTCTTCTAAACGTCAGCTCGGATTTCCCAGGTGCCTCTCTGTCTGCCAGACGAAACAAAACAATGGTCGGGCCTCTGAGGCATGTTTTTTCAACCTCCTTTTTGGTGATTTTTAATAGATTGCAATTATAGATATCTGCTGGCCCCGGACTAGGGATCCTGAATGGGCTTTTATACGGTTTTACAGTTTGCAGATCAACTGTATTGAGATGGATGGCGTTCAAGTCTTTCTTCATGCAGACTCTCATGGGCTCCAGCTGAGCGCCCTCTCTCCTCCAGCCCCAGGTTAGACTATGCAAATGTTCTCTGCTATATTAATATGCCCATCAATCCTACCCAGTATTTCAACATAGACTTCGAGTTCCATTAACGTCAACCTCGGTTGCCCCAGACCACGGTTCTCCATGTTTCCCTGAGTAAAATAGGTTTCTAAAAGAGTAGTTGTTCTGTAGCTGAATGTTTTCAACTGATCAGTGATAGAGGAAGTTGAGAGAGAGAGACAGACAGTGATAGAGGCAGGGAGACAAGCAGACAGAGAGAGACAGACAGTGATAGAGGCAGGGAGAGAGACACACAGAGAGAGACAGACAGTGATAGAGACAGGGAGACAGGCAGACAGTGATGCAACAGGCGCAAGAACATTTTGTGGCGTCGACGCATTCCACTGGCTTCCCGACATATGCCACTGGCGAGGCATTCATGCGCCATCGGCGCCATCAGCTAAACCTCCGCTCACAGGTTCAGCGGCGCAGACCATATATATATATATTAAAAAAAACATATGTAGGAAATTAAAATACTAATGTCTAAAAGAGAGAGATCTATTCGTCTGTCCATCCATCCATCCATCCATCCATCCATCCATCCATCCATCCATCCATCCATCCATCCATCCATCCATCCATCCATCCATCCATCCATCCATCCCATCCATCCATCCATCCATCCATCCATCCATCCATCCATCCATCCATCCATCCATCCATCCGCGTCCTGTGTCCTTGCTGACACACGCCGGCCGGTAGCCACAACAGTACGACGCAAGCCACTGTAAACGCAAGTGGCCTTCAGTGGCATGTGTCAACCGCCAGTGGCGTTTACAGTGGCTTGCGTCGTACTGTTGTGGCTACCGGCCGGCGTGTGTCAGCAAGGACACATAGGACAACAGTACGACGCAAGCCACTGTAAACGCCACTGGCGGTTGACACATGCCACTGAAGGCCACTGGCGTCTGACACATTCGACTATATACGCCACAGACGACACTGGTGGCTGGCACATGCCACTGTAAATGCCACTAAGGCCACTGCCGTCTGACGCATGCCACTGTAAACGCCACTGGTGGCTGGCACATGCCACATTGATCGACGCATGCCACAAAAGATAAAAGCGCCAATGGCCACTAGATAGCGCCGACGGCGCATGAATGCCTCGCCAGTGGCTTATGTCGGGTCGCCAGTGGAATGCGTTGACGCCACAAAATGTTCTTGTTGGTCCTGCAGTGATAGAGGCAGGGAGACAGGCAGACAGAGAGACAGACAGTGATAGGAGCAGGGAGAGAGACAGGCAGGGAGAGAGACAGGCAGGGAACCAATAGGCAGGAAGTGTCAAGATGGGGACTCAAGTCCTGTCAGACTAGTTCAACCTAGACTTTGACTTGACTTCATTTTTGGTTGGACCAGACCATGTTTAACTTTTCACAATAATCCAATGTAAATCTTGTTCTAAAACAGCAGTTGTTTTGTTATATTTTAGATCGTGTGGAATATTTTAGTTGTTCACCCTGTGGTGGTTGCCTGCCATGGTTGTTTGCGTATGTTCTTCTCCAGGTCGTATTTTAGATTAATTATTCAGCGGTAGCATAGAGAAGCACTAGGACTCTCAGCCCTCTGTTTGACCATGCTTTCAGAACAGCCTGAGGCGTCGCTGATGTCCGACTGGCCCCGGCGCTGAGAGCAGTCCCATGTTTGACCGTCTCGGTTTTAAAAACATGCTAGTCCGGGATGGCAGATATGGCTCTGAGGATGATAACTGGTTTGGCTCTGAGGATGATAACTGGTTTGGCTCTGTGGATGATAACTGGTTTGGTGCTGTGGATTATAACTGGTTTGTTGCTGTAGATGATAACTGGTTTGGTGCTGTGGATGATAACTGGTTTGGTGCCGTGGATGATAACTGGTTTGGCTCTGAGGATGATAACTGGTTTGGTGCTGTGGATGATAACTGGTTTGGTGCTGTGGATGATAACTGGTTTGGTGCTGTGGATGATAACTGGTTTGGCTCTGAGGATGATAACTGGTTTGGTGCTGTGGATGATAACTGGTTTGGTGAGCGGGGGCCCTTACGTCTGTGGATGATAACTGGTTTGGTGAGCGGGGGCCCTTCTGTCTGTGTATGATAACTGGTTTGGTGAGTGGGGGCCCTTTCGTCTGTGGATGATAACTGGTTTGGTGAGCGGGGGCCCTTCTGTCTGTGTATGATAACTGGTTTGGTGAGTGGGGGCCCTTTCGTCTGTGGATGATAACTGGTTTGGTGAGCGGGGGCCCTTCTGTCTGTGGATGATAACTGGTTTGGTAAGCGGGGGCCCTTTCGTCTGTGGATGATAACTGGTTTGGTGAGTGGGGGCCCTTCTGTCTGTGGATGATAACTGGTTTGGTGAGCGGGGGCCCTTCCGGCCCCTGGAGAGGAGGGGCTCTAGAATTCTGGGGTCAGCAGGGAGAGCCTGGTGCTCTGGTCATAGATGGCCTCTTCTCAAACAAGGAGAGACAGAACTCTACTGGTTCCGATCTGGGAAGAGAGACACGCATAGAGAGACAGGGAGAGAGAGAGATGGAGAGAGACAGGCATAGAGCAGGAGGAGGCAGATAGGAAGACAAGAAAATGGGCATAGAGACAGGGAGAGAGAGAGACAGGGAGGGAGGGAGGGAGAGAGAGAGACAGGGAGGGAGGGAGAGAGAGAGAGGTAGACAGGGAGGGAAGCAGACAGAGGTAGTGAAATAGAGAAACAGACATAGAGACAGGTAGAGAGAGAGACAGGTAGAGAGAGAGAGACAGGTAAAGAGAGAGACAGGTAGAGAGACAGACAGGTAGACGGAGAGAAAGTGGAGAGACAGACACAAAGAGAGCGGCAGGTGGAAATGTGCACTCAGGAAGAGAGACAGAGACAAGACAGAGAGACAGGCTGGCAGAGGGAGAGAGACAGACAGAGAGGGAGACGGGCAGGAAGCCACTCAGGAAGTACAGGTCCGGGCGTCCATCTTGGACGGTCCCAGCTGTTAAAGATCATGTTTGATGTCCATCCATCAGTCTTCCAGGAAGCAGCTCCTGGCTCCGTCGGAGAGGTGCGATGTCTGCGTGAGTTACGGGTTCAACACAAATAAAACCCACCAGAACCAGAAGCGCTTTCCCGACCTGGACACACACTCGCAGTCTGGTCAAATATGCAGAGGGGAGTTTAAAAATAAGAGGTATTTTGTGAATGGTGGGTGTGAAGAAGCAGGCACAGGGCAGCCTCTTGCTGCGTGTCGCGGAGGTGGTTCGGACACACTCCCGTCATGAGACAGCACTATGTCGTACTAAAGGCTAACAGGGAGACCAGCGGCCCTCTGACAGACTCTTAGTTTGGGCAGGAACAGTTTCACACTGACTTTCCTAAGCACCTATTATCAGGTCTGAGGTGAATGTGTATGTAAAGGCTTGTGTCTGTGTTGTGACTGTCTGTTGTGACACACACACACACACCGTAATTAAGAGAAGAAACTAGTGTTTCTGGGTTTGGTCACAATGAATGCATTTCTCCATGTAAATGTGCAGGTCTGTGTTTAGTTCCTGATGTTGGCTGGGCGGACCGGGTCCTCTGCCCATATTGGCTGGGCCGACCGGGTCCTCTGCCCCTATTGGCTGGGCGGACCGGGTCCTCTGCCCCTATTGGCTGGGCCGACCGGGTCCTCTGCCCTGGCAGATCTGGGAGGACCGGGTTCCTCTGCTCTGGCAGATCTCTGGCGCTGTTGGCTGGGAGGACTGGGTAGAGGACCAGGTAGAGGACCAGGTAGAGGACCAGGTAGAGGACCCCAGGTAGAGGACCAGGTAGAGGACCAGGTAGAGGACCCCAGGTAGAGGACCAGGTAGAGGACCAGGTAGAGGACCCCAGGTAGAGGACCAGGTAGAGGACCCCAGGTAGAGGACCCCAGGTAGAGGACCAGGTAGAGGACCCCAGGTAGAGGACCTGGGTAGAGGTCCCCAGGTAGAGGACCAGGTAGAGGTCCAGGTAGAGGACCCCAGGTAGAGGACCAGGTAGAGGACCAGGTAGAGGACCCCAGGTAGAGGACCAGGTAGAGGTCCAGGTAGAGGACCCCAGGTAGAGGACCAGGTAGAGGACCCCAGGTAGAGGACCCCAGGTAGAGGACCACGTAGAGGTCCAGGTAGAGGACCCCAGGTAGAGGACCACGTAGAGGTCCAGGTAGAGGACCCCAGGTAGAGGACCAGGTAGAGGACCCCAGGTAGAGGACCTGGGTAGAGGACCCCAGGTAGAGGACCAGGTAGAGGTCCAGGTAGAGGACCCCAGGTAGAGGACCAGGTAGAGGACCCCAGGTAGAGGACCAGGTAGAGGACCCCAGGTAGAGGACCTGGGTAGAGGACCCCAGGTAGAGGGCAGGTAGAGGTCCCCAGGTAGAGGACCAGATAGAGGACCCCAGGTAGAGGACCAGGTAGAGGACCACGGGTAGAGGACCAGATAGAGGACCAGGTAGAGGACCCTGGGTAGAGGACCCCAGGTAGAGGACCAGGTAGAGGACCCCAGGTAGAGGACCAGGTAGAGGACCCCAGGTAGAGGACCAGGTAGAGGACCCCAGGTAGAGGACCCAGGTAGAGGACCAGGTAGAGGACCCCAGGTAGAGGACCCCAGGTAGAGGACCAGGTAGAGGACCAGATAGAGGACCAGGTAGAGGACCCCAGGTAGAGGACCAGGTAGAGGACCCCAGGTAGAGGACCAGGTAGAGGACGCCAGGTAGAGGACCCCAGGTAGAGGACCAGGTAAAGGACCCCAGGTAGAGGACCAGGTAGAGGACCCCAGGTAGAGGACCAGGTAGAGGCCCAGGTAGAGGACCCCGGGTAGAGGACCAGGTAGAGGACCAGGTAGAGGACCCCAGGTAGAGGACCCCGGGTAGAGGACCAGGTAGAGGACCCCGGGTAGAGGACCCCAGGTAGAGGACCCAGGTAGAGGACCCCGGGTAGAGGACCCCAGGTAGAGGACCGTGTAGAGGGCCCCTGGCAGATCTAATGCCAGGTATTTGTTTTCCTTGGTGTTCTTTGCATTCATTAAAAATAATCGCTTTTTCCTGTAGAGTTCAGTGATTAGGGGACTACCATCTCCTCCTCCTCCTCCACCTCCCTCTTCTCCTTCCACAGGCTATAGGAGCTTGTATCTGGGTCAACATCAGCGCTGAGAGATGACTTTTTACTAGACCCCACCTCTCCTGTACTCTCCTTCTCTCCTCTCCCCTCTTTTCCTCTTCTCTCCCCTCCTCTCCTCTCCTCTTCCCCCCGTTCCTCTCCTCTCCCCTCGGTGGTTTTCCTGGCAGACGTGCTCAGATTCCTGCATGTCTATCAGGGGATCAGGAGGCCGGCCGGCCCTCAGCCAGGGAGCCTGAAACAAAGCAGGCTGAGCAGGACTGAACGTAAACGCTAGCTGAAGCATTTCATTTGGATATAGAGTAGCAGCGCCTGCATTCTCTCTCTGGCTCCAGACTCTCTCTCTCTCTCTCTCTCTCTCTCCCTCTCTCTCCCTTTATCTAGAACAGCCATTATATCCCTCCAGCCAAAAGGGGGCGCACAAGCACTCCCACAGCCCTCCAGCTGGTCTGATCACAACAGCCAAACTATTACCGAGAGATAACTATTACAGAGAGATAGATAGATAGATAGATAGATAGATAGATAGATAGATAGATAGATAGATAGAAAGAGAGAGAGAGAGAGAGAGAGAGAGAGAGAGAGAGAGAGACAGAGAGAGAGAGAGAGAGAAATACTTCATTGATCCCTGGGGGGAAATGTTAATACATTATTATCAGTAGCGTAAAATGACAATGAAAATGTAAAATCATTTTCTCTCACTACTGGCAGTCTCTAAGCATCTAGTCACAGAGTCAGGGTTGGTGAGTGTGATCTTCTTCTCCTTCTCCTTCTCCTTCTCCTTCTCCTTCTCCTTCTTCTCCTCTTCCTCTCCTTCTTCTCTTTCTTCTTCTTCTCCTTCTCCTTCTTTTTCTCCTCTTCCTCTCCTTCTTCTTCTCTTTCTTCTTCTTCTCCTTCTTCTTCCTCTCCTTCTACTTTTTCTTCTCCTTCTTCTCATTCTACTTCTCATTCTTCTTCTCCTTCTTTCTTCTTCTCCTTCTCTTTCTTCTTCTTCTCTTTCTTTTTCTCCTCCTCCTTTTTCTTCTTCTCCTTCTTTTTCTTCTCTTACTTCTTCTTCTCCTTCTTTTCTCCTTCTTCTTCATGTGGATCTTAATGCTAGTGGGCCTGGGTTGGTTTAAAGCCAAAATCATACATAATGTAAATGTGATTTCACAACCTGACATAGAATCTGAACCATTTTAATAAACATTTAACTGTTCTTGTTCAGAGAAGTTATATGAGCTAAAACTATTGAACATTACCTAGAAAATGTACTTAATCAAACACATTTGCCGGACGTTTGTTGGCTCATGGTCTGTAGCCTCATGCCTGAATGCTTCCTTACCTGCCACAGTAGAGCACAGAGAGAGAGAGGGAGAGACAGAGAGAGAGAGAAAGAGAGAGATAGAGAGAGAGAGAGAGAGAGAGAGAGAGACAGAGAGAGAGAGAAAGAGAGAGAGAGAAAGAGAGAGATAGAGAGGTATAACTGCACTAGCGGAAGCATGACTAAGTGGAAGAGTGTTTGCAAGCCATCCACAAAATAAGTGTCTGCAAAAAAAAAACATCATGTCACACAACACGCGTTTATCCAGGAATGATAAACGGTGTGTGATTCAGACTCGCCTAGCAGTGGAGCGCTCCGAGTCTCTGGTCCTGGCACACAGGACTGTTTGGTTTAAACGATAGTATTACCTTCAGCCAGGAAGAAAAAAAACAGAGAAACCATCCGACCTGCACCAAAACAAAGAGAGATTCTCCTAAATCCACCCCTGGAATCTCCATCTCCTCAGTTCAGTCCTACTGACAGAGCTGGGTCCATGTCTGTACAGTAGCTACCATGTATTTATATATCTGATGATTTAGCTATAATGCTGTAGCTTTTTAGCTATAGTTATATGTTGTAGCTTTGTAGATATAATGTTGTATTTCTACACATGACATGGGTTTCCATGGCCGAGCAGCTGCATGCAAGCCTTACAGTACATCACCAAGCGCAAGGCCAAGCGTTGGATGGAGTGGGGTTAAGCACGCTGCCACTGGACGCTGGAGCAGTGGAAACGTGTTCTGTGGAGTGACAAATCACGCTCCTCTATCTGGCAGTCTGATAAAGAAGTGCATTGTGCCAACTGTAAAGGTTGGTGGAGGAGGGATAATGGTCTGGGGTTGTTGTTCTGGGGTTGGCCTAGGCCCCTTAGTTCCAGTGAAGGGAAATGTTAATGCTTCAGCTTAACAAGACATTTTGGACAATTCTATGCTTCCAACTTTGTGGGAACAGTTTGGGGAAGGCCCTTTTCTGTTCCAGCATGACTGTGCCCCAGTGCACAAAGCAAGGTCCATAAAGGCATGGTTGGGTGAGGTTGGTGTGGAAGAACTTGACTGGCCCGCACAGAGCCCTGACCTCAACCCCATCCAACACCTTTGGGATGAACTACAACAGAGATAGCGAGCTAGGCCCTCTCGTCCCACATCAGTGTCTGACCTCACAAATGCTTTTCTGGATGAATGGGCAAACATTCCCACAGACACACTCCAAAATCTTGTAGAAAACCTTCCCAGAAGAGTGGAAGCTGTTATAGCTGCAAAGGGGAACAACTCCATATTAATGCCTCTGAACTTAGAATGTGATGTCATAGGAGCTCCTGTAGGTGTGATGTGTAGGTGTCCCAATACTTTAGTCCACAGTGTATTAATCTGATCTGGCACCCTCTTATCAATCTCCTCAGCTCAGCAACCTACACCAGAGAGGATTGGTGTATAGTGTTTATTATAGTTAATATGTTTAATTTTTGGGATATTGAGCCATTATTTAGGGAGTCTCTTCCTTTCAAGGGAGCAGGCCTCACACACAACATATCTACACAGTTAAAGCATCATTAATGAAGGTGAACACAGTCATCAACAGGTCGCCAGTCAACCCGTGTGTCTGTAGAGTAAACACTCCGTCACCGGAGCATGTCGGCTCGTTAGAGGGAGGTGGCAGCGTTGGCTGAGATGTGTGGTTATCTAGCTGACAAACAGACCCCGAGGTTCTTCCCAGGTTCTCCCCAAGTTTTCCCCAGGTTCTCCCCAGGTTCTCCCCAGGTTCTTCCCAGGTTCTCCAAGGTTCTCCCCAGGTTCTCCCAGGTTCTCCCCAGGTTCTTCCCAGGTTCTCCCCAGGTTCTCCCAGGTTCTCCCCAGGTTCTCCCAGGTTCTCCCCAGG
>NC_140247.1:16418280-16435780 GCF_949987555.1 Borostomias antarcticus | reverse complement strand
CTTTACACTCAAATTGCAGTTATAAAACACACTTTTTTCAAAACACTACACACAATTCTCTGCATTTGGCACAATTTTCATGAAGAAAATCTCGTTTTCACAAGGAGCTGTCATTCAAAATTCTAAGTTAATTGCCCTACTATGCACACTGACTCATCACATGGGCAAACACCTGTCACACAGTTTTACAATTATCAATCAGAGCTTTAGCATAAAAGGGCAACAGGGGAGCTCTTCTGTTTTGGAGCAATGGATGCCAACATTGGAAACAGAGGCAGAGCCAGAGCCAGAGGAGTGAGAGTAAGAGGAGGAGGACGAGGACGAGGACGAGGAGGAGGAGGAGGACGGGGAGGTAGAGAAAGGCCAAGGACTGTAAGCTCTGATGAGATCCGAGCCACTTTGGTTGACCATGTGGTCCATGTGGTCAACCATGGTCTAACAATGAGGGAGGCTGGGCAAAGAGTACAGACACATTTGAGCAGGTACACTGTAGCATCCATCATCTGGACTTTCTGAAATGAGAATAGGTAAGAAATCTACTCTCTCTAGAAAACTGCAGTACTGTACTATCAATACAGTACTCAATTAGTACAGTATTGCCTGTGGACTGTTCATTAGGACTGTAAAAATAAAGTATGTTTCAAGTATTTGGGAAATGTATTCCTACACAGTATTTACAGTATTTCACTATTTGTATTGCAGAACTGAAAGGTTACCAACACAAGGTGCTCGGGAACGTCTTCTGTCTCCTGAACAGGAAACTGAAATCATGAACATGGTCCTAGAAAATAACGCCATAACATTACGGCAAATACAAAGAAAAATAATAGAAAACAATGAGATATTTCAAAATATTGATAGGGTAATCTTATCAACACTGGACCGTGTCTGGCGCAGAAATAATGTGAGGATGAAGCAGGTCAACAGGGTGCCATTTGAACGCAACTCAGAAAGAATTGCGATATACCTGTGCAAGTAAGTCCTATACAATCCCACAATTGATGCAGACTCTCAACACTGTATACATTATACATGTTTCAGTATTGTAATCATAATGATTGTGCTTCACAATAGTGACCACTCCATGTCTATTTGTGATATTGTCATGTGTGTAACAGAGAGTCCTTGAGCTAGAGGTGGTTGCAGTGGATCACCAGTTCATCTTCATTGATGAAACAAAGAGACAAAGGAGGGGAAGGAATATCATCGGCCAGCGTGCCATTGTTGAAGTCCCTGGCCAGCGCGGAGGGAACATCACAATGTGTGCAGCGATTACCCACCACGGCGTCATCCATCACCATGCTACCCTACAACACTGCCCATCTGATCACATTCCTGGACACCCTACACATCACCATGCTACCCTTGGCCCCTACAACACTGCCCATCTGATCACACTCCTGGACACGCTACACAACACACTCATTCCACCAGATCAGACAGACGGCCCAGAGCAGCTCAGGTACGTTGTCATTTGGGACAACGCAAGTTTCCACCGGGCTGCTCTGGTTCCTAACTGGTTCACTGCCCACCCACGCTGTTTAGTTGTTTATCTCCCTCCATATTCTCCATTCCTCAATCCTATTGAGGATTTTTTTTCTGCCTGGAGATGGAAAGTGTATGACCGAAATCCACAAACGCGTATACCTCTTCTCCAAGCTATGCAAGACGCATGTAGAGATATAGCAGTTGATGCTTTTCATGGCTGGATTCGCCATGCTAGGCGATATTTCCCCCACTGCTCGGCCAGGGAAAACATGTCTTGTGATGTGGATGAGGTGCTGTGGCCAGACCCAAACAGAAGAGATGCAGCATAGTTATTTTTATTTTATTTTTTACTGTAACTGTATAAAGTAAATTCTTCTGTTTTGTATGTAGACCACTGTTGTTTTGTATGTAGACCACTGTTGTTTTGTATGTAGACCACTGTATGTGCAACTTTGTGTTGGTTGGGATGTACAGTACACTGTGTACATTGTTTTTGTGGGAAAAATAAAATATTTGTTACCGTGTATTTGTGTGTTCTGAGTATAAAAACAATATTCTAAAATATTTTACAACACACTTATGTATGTACTGTCTGTAGTAAGTGTAACACTGGACAAAAAAAGGCCTAAGTCATTATGATGAATGGAGAAGAAGTGTTTTCCATTCATCATAGTGTTTTACATTGAGCACATCAGTGTTCAACTGGTTCTTATAAATGTCTATTCATATGATGGTTTGTGTGTGTCATTTGAAAACAAAATACAATTTTGAGAAGAAATGCCATTGTTTTGAATGTAAAGTTTCATTTTGCAGGAGAATTGAGGGGTTTTGCCCATTGTGTGTGTTTTTTGATTTGTGTGTAGAGTTCTGAGAGTATGAGGCATGCTTTCAGAAAATGTGTGTAAACAATCGAGAACAACTGTAACTTAGGGCCTACAGTATTATTATGCATGCTCTTATCGTGTTGGCCCACCAGCAAATGCAAATGAAGCTTAAAATGATGTAATATTCATTCTAGGTGCAAAATAAGATTGGAGGGGATCAGATCGGAGGGTATCGGCGTGTTGGCCGATCTCCCATCTTGCATTTTAATGCCGATATCGGCCGATACAGATACCATGCCATTTATGATAATATCGTGCATCCCTAGTTCCTATCAGGATAATCTAGACTATACACAGTTCTTATCAGGATAATCTAGACTATACACAGTTCTTATCGGAATAATCTAGATTACGTGATCCTACTAACTTGGCTGATGAGACAGAAATTAAAAGAGATTTGTTTACAAAGTTATCCTGCTCATTGATCCGGCCCCCTCTCCTCCCTTCTCCTCTCCTGTCCTCTTCTCTCCTCCCTCCTCCTCTCTCCTTCTCCTCTCCTCTCTCTCCTCCTCTCCTCTCTCCTCTCCTCATGTGTAATCAGAGGGTGTATGGGTGCGGTAGTTCCTCATGTGTAATCAGAGGGTGTATGGGTGCTGTAGTTTCTCATGTGTAATCAGAGGGTGTATGGGTGCTGTAGTTCCTCATGTGTAATCAGAGGGTGTATGGGTGCTGTAGTTCCTCGTGTAATCAGAGGGTGTATGGGTGCTGCAGTTTCTCATGTGTAATCAGAGGGTATATGGGTGCTGTAGTTTCTCATGTGTAATCAGAGGGTGTATGGGTGCTGTAGTTCCTCATGTGTAATCAGAGGGTATATGGGTGCTGTAGTTTCTCATGTGTAATCAGAGGGTGTATGGGTGCGGTAGTTCCTCATGTGTAATCAGAGGGTATATGGGTGCTGTAGTTTCTCATGTGTAATCAGAGGGTATATGGGTGCTGTAGTTTCTCATGTGTAATCAGAGGGTGTATGGGTGCTGTAGTTCCTCATGTGTAATCAGAGAGTATATGGGTGCTGTAGTTTCTCATGGTTTCTGCCCTGACTGCACGCACCTCTGCTGTCGCCATAACATTGTGTTTGTAATTAGGTGGGCTAGCTTGTAAAAGCTAGCCCAATTTGTGATATTCCCACTATTTCTTTCTTTATTATTATTCTCCTGTTTTTTGGCCCTTAACTACTTCTTCATACTTTGTGCTAGAAACTTCATTCAAACTTTAAAATGTCCATCGTCTTTAGCTGTTTCCGGGATGTATTCCGATTTTTGATATTTTTTATAGTTTTTTAGTAATTTAACTTTTAATAGTCATTTTTGTGCCATTGAAACTGCTGGCGGAATGTTCAGTATCATTATGTTTTTAGAGTGGTGGCAGCTGTTGCTTTGAAAATATTCACACATTTTGTAAACTGCTGGCACTCCTACAGTTTTGAAAACTCACAAACATATTATACATCTAAACATTCACACAACTGTGCTGATTCGTACAATGTAAGTATCTAAGCTGTGTGACTTATAGTTTTCACAGTATGACGATTTGTTCGGCAACTGCGCTCCCCATTGAAACGTATGGTGCCGCACTCTAGCTTTTGAGCTGCTAATTTTGCATTTTTAGCCTTTTTCTAACTTGTCGCCATTCCTACAGTTTTAACAGCTCATACACATATTATACATCAAAATGTTCACACAGCTGTGCTGATTCGTACAATGTTAGTATCTAAGCTGTGTGACCTACCGTTTTTGAGGTATGACAATTTGTTCGGCAACTGCGCTCCCCATTTAAACATATGGTGCCGCACTAACTTTTGAGCTGCTAATTTTGCATTTTCTAACTTGTCGCCATGCCTACAGTGTTTAAGCTATACGGACATATTATACATAGAAATGTTCTGCACGTTCTCAGGATTCCTAGGGTATCAATATATAAGCTGTAACATTTATAGTTTTCGCGATAGAGCTGTCTGAAGCGGACCATGTCTAGGATCAGAGTGTCAGTTGGGATTAGAGTGTTGGCAGCTGTTGCTTTTTTTTGAATTTGTGTGCATGTGCAGCCTCTCTTATAGGTACAGGCACCCTATTATAACTAATGTGGTAGCACAGAACTCAGCCAAAGTGGAATAGAGACACATGATCTTCACTGGTGGGGGCCGGGGGGTAGCACGGCAAGGAGTACACCATCCCTTTACTGGCTATGACCAAAAGGGGCGGAGCCTCGCCATCACGCTACTATTCACGCCACAGAACCCACTTTTCAGCCCCTGAGTGGGCTAGAGACACACAGTCTTCAATGGTGGATGCATGGAAATTGCCCGGAGGTCACTGTACTGTCCCCGACTAGCTGTGACCCAAGGGGGCTGAGCCTAACCAGTACGCCACTCTCCACGCCATGGGCCCCACAACTCAGCCCCTGAGTGGGTTAGAGACACACGGTCTTCACTGGTGGAGTCAGGTAGGTTGACCGGAGAGGGGTACACTGTCCCCGACTGGCTGTGACCCAAGGGGGCGGAGCCTAACCACCACGCCACTATCCACGCCACGGGCCCCACAACTCAGTCCCTGAATGGGCTAGAGACACATGGTCTTCACCAGTGTGGGCAGGTAGGTGGCCCAGAGAGGGTTACACTGTCCCCGACCAGCTCTGACCTGAGGGGGCGGAGTCTCATCACCACGCCACTGTCCACGCCACGGACCCCACAATGGGCTAGAGACGCATGGTCTTCAACGGTGGGTGCATGGAGATTGCCCGGTCCGTAGTAGTTCTAGCAGTATCTGTTAGATACAGCTGCAGCAGCTAGCCCACCTCACATTTTCTCCAGGAAATGTACTTTCTAGTTAGTTTAATTCTGCAGCTATTAAGCCGTCTCGGAGACGGTGGCAGCGTTTCAAACGCCGGCTGGGGTTCTCACACACACACACACACACACACACACATACACACAACCACACACACACACATACACACACACACTTACACACACATACACACACGCATATACACACACACACACACACACATACACACACACACACACGCACATACACACACACACACATACACACTAACACACATACTGTACTGCACTTACACACACGCGCACAGATACATACACATACAATACACATGCACGCACACACAGACACATACACATATACACATATACACACATGCACGCACACACATACACACACACACACACACACACACACACACTCAAACATACAACACACACACATTCACGCTCACACACAAGGAATCTCCAAAATGAGGGACCACACACAATCACTAGCGGACTGAAAGCACAAATATTTTGCAAGCAGAAGCCTGTCCCTCAAACACCTCTGCAAACGGGAGGCTCTGAATCAATTAACTAAACGGCTGACTTGTTTTAAGAAAACATAATGGTACAGTCCACTGCAGAGCCCTCTGTCTGAATGAAAACATAATGGTACAGTCCACTGCAGAGCCCTCTGTCTGAATGAAAACATAATGGTAGTCCACTGCAGAGCCCTCTGTCTGAATGAAAACATAATGGTACAGTCCACTGCAGAGCCCTCTGTCTGAACGCTGACCCAACTGAACTGGAATCACATTCTTTACTGTGAGTTTAGCTTCGCTAGAGGCTTCAGAGCCTCAGACCACAAATATGTCCTTGTGGTCTAATGGCAGCTTGAGCTATCTATCTATCTATCTATCTATCTATCTATCTATCTATCTATCTATCTATCTATCTATCTATCTATCTATCTATCTATCTATCTAGTCATTCGTGTTAGTGTGTGACTCAGATCTAATAGCTGGTGAGACTCTAAATCAATCCCTTTGATTTTTAACTTGATTCCAAATACGTTCCTCTGGCCCGTGTATCAATCCGCCGTTTCCGTGGCGCCCGGCGACCTCTGAACCTCCCAGACGGGCAGACTGGCCCTCACATTAACCCCCATCCCTGTTACTCTCTATTTTAGGAGAACAGATCTTTTATTCAAGCAATCAATCCTTCAAATCTACCTATTGAGGGAAAAAATTCAGCCAGCCAATCAGCTCACACCATGACAGAGATCCAATCGGCTCTGACCGGATAGAAGCCCCTCTCTCATCCTCCTGGACAGGGACTGAGATAGGGACCAGTACTCACGGTACTATTTATGTGTTAAATGCAATTATTATAAGTCGCTTGGATAAAAGTGTCAGCTAAATGACTGTCATGTAATGTCCTGTCATGTCATGTCTATCCAGGTGCAGGAGCTGATAAGAGCTGCTTCTATAAGAGCAGCAGGAGCTCGAGCAGCTGATCATTTGAGCTGCAGATACTCGACCGGTGAGGTCCGGCAGGGGGTCTCCACGCTGACAACGCTCGCTTGAAGGGCTGACTGACTGATAGACAGCAGCGCGCAGCTCAAATGGAGCAGGCTCCGCTTCGGCTCAAACTGTATTTTCAGATAACGTTACGTAACGTTAGCAACACAAGGCCAATTTATCATATTCATTTTTTACTTGTCCGATCAGACAACTGCATGAGGCATTCCTTTTGCCCGAACAGAGTTTACTGGTCCCTGGGAAGCGGGCAAAACTGTTAGCCTACAGGTAGCTTGCCTTGTTCCTTAATCCCCCGGTGTGAATCATGGCTATAGCCGGCAATAACCTAGCCTACCTGACTGGTCTCATCATTCTCCTCTCTCTTCAAAAATCGTCGTATGTCCATCTGGAAAATTGTATTGATATATTAGGTTATAGGATCCGCTAGTTGTCATCAGGGAATTATAAAACCAAATGCTTTACCAACGTGCTTGAGATGGGCAGGAGCTGTCGGCACGTCTAACTGTGTAGCTATCGGCACTTAGATTACTAACATAAATGTATTTTAGACAGAAGGCTAGGCATTTTGAGGAGTAGGTCTATGTGCCAGCACCAGTGTTTGGCCCATTTCTAACACTGGTTAACACTATGGTAATATTTGAGCGTCAATAGCATATCTTTCATTGTAACCTCATGCCGCTCACTGAAGAAAAAATCCCTACACGCGCCGAGTCTTCCGATCACCTCAGAAAGGAGCGGCACAGAGCGCGCGGCCTATAGGCTCTCAATAGTCTTATTGTAAATAAATAGTCCTAATTGTGGGCGCAACAGTAGTTTTGAGAGCGCATTTAGGCTTAGATCTTTAAGACTTTTATATAGCCTAATTTGTATTATTGTTTTTTTAATCAAATCTTTGGTGTGGCGGCAAGGATCTTGCCGTGTCCAAGGTAGGCTAGGCTACTACACACTCAACAAGGGGAGAACAAAAGACTAAGCTGACGTCCCTCAGTTTAACTCTGAAAATTCGAATTGTTTTCTGAGATAAAATTTAAAATCTCACACTACATCTACCCTGTCATGAAAATGTTGTCTTTTTGTGTGTTGGCTGTAAGCCGACACACCTAGAAGAGGGAATCCTTTTTGTCCCTCCCTTCCTCCCTTCCTCCGTCCCTGTTGGCGTTGTTGACCTGCAGTTCTATGTTGCTACCACAAGAGGCAGTGGTCCCAGAACATCAAAAGAAAAAGACTCCACAGATTTCCCAGGTCAGCGGTGGCGGAGTGGATAGTTCGCTGCCTATCACCGCGAAGGTTGTGAGTTAAATCGTTGGTGTGGACATACCAAGGTACCTGACATATTTTGTCACTGGATGTTGTAGAAGTTATGTAACGAGCGTGGGTCGTATTTGTTAATTATAGACCATTTTACAGCGTAGTCAGTACAAGTATGCGCGCGCATTCTTGAAACAGTAGCAGAGGAAGACAGACGAAATCGCCATTATTAAGCGTACGGACCAATACATCCATGGTACAGACTGGACTGAGGACATCATCATACCTGGTTTCACTGGAATGTCTGGTTGAAATGTAGCCCTTCTCAGTCCCATTGTCGCATTCCGCTCGCTCATGCCAGACAACAGTCCTTTGCTGGTCCATTCACTTTGCTGTCAAAAGTGAGTTAGGAAATGCGCTCATATTTACAAGTGTCAGATAAACATGAAACTTCACTTACCTAAGCAAAAGTGTCTATTTTAACAAATGCTGGGTTGAAGCTTCAAAGCACCGCCACCACCAGAGAAGAAGACTATCTCGGAAAAATAATTTAACTCGGACAGAACGCGTCTAAATAAGTTATTTATTGGTAGCGCCGAGGCTTCAAAACCAAGCATTTGTTAAAATAGACCAGTTTGCTTAGGTAAGTGAAGTTTCATGTTTATTTGACGCTTGTAAATATGAGCGCCTCTCCTAACTAGGCCGACACCAATTTATTTTGATGGCAAAGTGAATGGACCAGCAAAGGACTGTTGTCTGAGCGAGCGGAATGCGACAACGGGACTGAGAAGGGCTAGTTGAAATGTAGAGTAATATCTGAAGTAAACAGTAACCCATAACCTGGCTACACGCTAAGCTAAAGCTAAGTTCAGGAAATGAAGCCCAATGATAGCTAGCTAACATTAGCTAGTGCTAGCTAACACGCTAACTAGTGTTAGCTACCTAACTCAAGGCCCGAGGAGTTGGAGATACTGTGCACGTTCTCTAAAAGTGCTTTAGCTAAGGTTAGCTACTACAAGGTAGCTAGTCCTTTGTCACCAACTCTTGCCTCACAACGTACGTAGCTAAACTATTCACACAGCAAGCAACGTCAGCTGACTGGGACTGTCTCGTGAGTAGAATAACCAGTGTTGTGAAATACATTTAACAACTGCTCAGTTGATATGTTGCACAGCAATCGAGCAGGACAATATCATTAGGGCTAGGTTAGGTAGCTAGCAAAGTCAGCTTGCCCAGCTGGTATGGTTATACTGTAGGCTCATTCCTATGGGACAGCGTAGTAGTTTGTGATTTAGCAATGGGTTGACTAATCACTAGATCAATATTTTCAGTTGGGGATAGGACTACAACACCACCTGTGCTGTGGCACCAGGAATCTGCTCTGACCACTGTTTATTCACCACCATATCATGTTATTATGCAGATTAAATGTACTGTATGTCTACGCGACACAAAAAAAGGCTTTATAATGTTATTTTGGGCCAATATATCTCCCTCCAATATTTCTCTCCTTTCTGTTCTGTTGCAGCTTTGATGCTGGGATGCCTGGTGTGGTTTAGGCAAGAGAACACCGTGATGCAACACCAGTCAGGTGTCGGCTGTTGTGCAATGCTGATGTCCAGCCCCTCCAAAGATGGTCTTCAGGTGCAAGCCCCACCCGGACAGGACATGGCCAGACAGCAGTATCTGATCATGGATGGCTGTGACTGTGTCCATGATACAGGCAGTGCAATTACATAACATGTCAAGTACACTGTACAGTAGTATACAGTAGTGCAGAGTAAGTTATCTATTGTATAGACAAGGTGTTCAATTGCTCAAGTGTTGTCAGGTGTTGATTTAAGTGATAGTGTACAGTAGTGCAGAGTCAGTTGTCTATTGTATAGACGAGGTGTTCATTGATTGATTGATTGATTGATTGATTGATTGTTCAATTGCTCAAGTGTTGTCAGGTGTTGGTTCGAGTGTACAGTGGTGCGGTTGTTTATAGTACTCTGGTTGTACTATACATAGGCCTTCACTCTAATTATAACAATGGCACACATGACACCCCCTGGACCAACAAGTGAACATGTGACACCTTGCACTTTGTCTATACAATAGACAACTGACTATGCACCACTGTACACTCGAACCAACACCTGACAACACTTGAGCAATTGAACACCTTGTCTATACAATAGACAACTGACTCTATACTACTGTACAGTATACATGTGCATTACATGCCTCACTTCTTTACAAAGATGGTCACAACCACAACATGTCCTGAGAGCACATGCAAAATAACAACTTATAGCTACTTTTAATGTGCATGTCTGTATGTTTAATAAAGCATTTAGGAAAAATGTCAATCAAGACTTGAGTATCACCTATTCTGTTGAGTACTATGTTTACAATTGTTCATTCATGATATTATTACAATTGACCTTTCAATTCTGCTTACACTTAGGTTACTTAGCTAAGAACCATTTTAATTACAATTTACTTCTAAGGGCAAATACTTTACTTTCATATCTTCATAACAATATAATATCAAGATCCTAGTAGATGTCTAAATAACCCACTGTGTCCTGGGTCTACTTATTCACCACCTAAAGGGAAGTGCAAAACAGCAAGTCATGACCTTTATCCAGAAACAAAAGTTGAACCCATTGCAGCAAAATAGCTAGCTAGAGAAGAGGGGGGGGGGGTATACATACTGATCCTACCCCTAATTTGGCATAAAAAAAAATTCCCCAAAAAACATTCCCATCCCCAATTTTCCTTCCTCCTTCTCTTTCTACTGCAGGCTTCCTCTTCTCTCCTCTCCTCCCCTCCTCTCCCCTCCTCTCCTCCTCTCCCCTCCTCTCCTCTCCTCCCCTCCTCCAGTCTGTCTGAGTCGTAGAGGGGAGGGAGGGGCTGTAAACTCTGACCTTTCCGCCTGACCCTCTGTGTTGTCACGGCGACCCCCGTGTTGTCGTGGCGACCACGTGTCTCCTTTGATCGCCAGACCACGGTGACGGGCTGCGGCTCCAGCTACAGATCAACATCCATCACCGCCCCCCCCGCCCCCCCCCCCACCCCAACCCTACCCCCTAACCCTAACACCCCAACCCTAACCCTAACCTACCCCCATCACCCCCATCCTGTTCATTAGTGAACATTCAGCAGAACCATTCTGCATGTGACATCATCGGGTGTTTCTGTCTTCATGGTCTTTTCTGTTCATCACCATGATCCAGCCGTTTAATCACAGCTCCTTGGGGAGTCAAGAGAGAGAGAGAGAGGGGAGAGAGAGAGAGAGAGAGAGAGAGAGGAGAGAGAGAGAGAGAGAGAGAGAGGAGAGAGAGAGAGGAGAGAGAGAGAGAGAGAGAGAGAGAGAGAGAGAGAGAGAAAGTCACTGTACTAACATTGAGTTTGAGAGGGGGAGGAGGAGGAGGAGGAGGAGGACAGAGTATTACTTTACAAACATGATGCTAGCAAGACGCCAGGGTGGAAATGTCTCCCCAAGGGGCGATCAAACTGCCTCCAGCCTTTTCACCACTCCTCCGATCCATCTCCCCCTTCTCTCCACTCCTCCATCGTTCTCCTCTCCTCCTCTCTTCTCCTCCCCCCTTCTCTCCTCTCCTACGTTCCACTCCTCTAGGGGTGGCACATTTTTAATTAGCAGTGATGGTGATGATGGGTTCCACAACCCTAAACCTGGCAACCGCAACCCTAAATCTGGCAACCACAACCCTGGTAGACACAACCCTACCCCTGGGATACACACCCACAACCCTACCCCTGGGATACACAACCACAACCCTACCCCTGGGATACACACCCACAACCCTACCCCTGGATACACACCCACAACCCTACCCCTTGGATACACACCCACAACCCTACCCCTGGGATACACACCCACAACCCTACCCCTGGGATACACACCCACAACCCTACCCCTGGGATACACAACCAGAACCCTACCCCTGGGATACACACCCACAACCCTACCCCTGGGATACACACCCACAACCCTACCCCTGGGATACTCAACCACAACCCTACCCCTGGCAGTCCACCCTAGTCAGTAAGCTTGATTAGTCTGGCCTCCCTAGCCTGCCTGCCCAGCGTAGGAGGAGGGAGGAGAGGGAGACAGACAGCATTAAGGCATTCCTCCTTGTCGCTGTCATGGAGAGCAGGGAGGGAGGGGGTAGGGGCCTCAAAAGGGGCATATGTGGGGGCTGGGGGGGGGGGGGGCAGACAGCGACAGGGAGGCTGGCCATGGGCTCCCTAAGGACCTGGGGGACAGCTGGGGGACAGCAACCTGAGAGCAGAGGTAACCCCCCCCCAGCCGAGAGTCTGACTGCTAAAACAACAGCCCCCGTGGCCAGCCTGGCTCCATACCCACCTCCCCTGCTGGAGTCACACTCGTTTCTCAACATCCTCCCCTCCTCCTCCTCTCCCCCTCCTCCTCTCCTCCTCCTCCTTCTCTACCCCTCCTCCTCCTCTCCCCCTCCTCCTCTCCCCCTCCTCCTACTCTCCTCCTCCTCCTTCTCTCCTCCTCCACCTCTCTCCCTCTGTCCCACTGTCACTACAGTCTTGTAGGAGTCTTCTCTTCTCTCCTCACCTTTTCTTCTCCTCTCCTCACCTCCTCTCTCCTGTCCTCCTCATTCGTCTCCTCACCACCTCTCTCCTGTCCTCCTCTCTCGTCTCCTCACCTTCTCTCTCCTGTCCTCTCTCATCTCCTCACCTCCTCTCTTCTCCTTTCCTCTCTACTCTTGTCCTCTCTCCTCTCCTCTCATCCTCTCTCCTCTTTCATCTCTGCTCTCTGCTCTCTCCTCTCCTCTCTCATTTCCTCCTCTCCTCTCTCCTCTCTCATTTCCTCCTCTCCTCATCTCTCCTCCTCTCTTCTCCTCTCTGGTAGTGTGTGGTGGTTCTGGTAGTGTGTGGGGGTTCTGGTAGTTATGGTAGTGTGTGGTGGTTCTGGTAGTGTGTGGGGGTTCTGGAAGTGTGTGGTGGTTCTGGTGGTCTGGTAGTGTGTGGTGGTTCTGGTGGTTGTGGTAGTCTGTGGGGGTTCTGGCAGTGTGTGGTGGTTCTGGTGGTAGTGTGTGGGGGTTCTGGTGGTTCTGGTAGTGTGTGGGGGTTCTGGTAGTGTGTGGTGGTTCTGGTGGTTCTGGTAGTGTGTGGGGCTTCTGGTAGTGTGTGGTGGTTCTGGTGGTTCTGGTAGTGTGTGGGGGTTCTGGTAGTGTGTGGTGGTTCTGGTGGTAGTGTGTGGTGGTTCTGGTGGTTCTGGTAGTGTGTGGGGGTTCTGGTAGTGTGTGGTGGTTCTGGTGGTTCTGGTAGTGTGTGGGGGTTCTGGTAGTGGGCGGTGGTTCTGGTAGTGTGTGGGGGTTCTGGTAGTGTGTGGTGGTTCTGGTGGTAGTGTGTGGGGGTTCTGGTGGTTCTGGTAGTGTGTGGGGGTTCTGGTAGTGTGTGGTGGTTCTGGTGGTTCTGGTAGTGTGTGGGGCTTCTGGTAGTGTGTGGTGGTTCTGGTGGTTCTGGTAGTGTGTGGTGGTTCTGGTGGTAGTATGTGGTGGTTCTGGTGGTTCTGGTAGTGTGTGGGGGTTCTGGTAGTGTGTGGTGGTTCTGGTGGTTCTGGTAGTGTGTGGGGGTTCTGGTAGTGTGCGGTGGTTCTGGTAGTGTGTGGGGGTTCTGGTAATGTGTGGTGGTTCTGGTGGTAGTGTGTGGGGGTTCTGGTGGTTCTGGTAGTGTGTGGGGGTTCTGGTAGTGTGTGGTGGTTCTGGTAGTGTGTGGTGGTTCTGGTGGTTCTGGTAGTGTGTGGGGCTTCTGGTAGTGTGTGGTGGTTCTGGTGGTTCTGGTAGTGTGTGGTTGTTCTGGTGGTTCTGGTAGTGTGGGGGGGTTCTGGTAGTGTGTGGTGGTTCTGGTGGTAGTGTGTGGTGGTTCTGGTGATTCTGGTAGTGTGTGGGGGTTCTGGTAGTGTGTGGTGGTTCTGGTGGTTCTGGTAGTGTGTGGGGGTTCTGGTAGTGTGCGGTGGTTCTGGTAGTGTGTGGGGGTTCTGGTAGTGTGTGGTGGTTCTGGTGGTACTGGTAGTGTGTGGGCGTTCTGGTAGTAAGTGGGGGTTCTGGTAGTAAGCGGGGGTTCTGGTAGTAAGTGGGGGTTCTGGTGGTTCTGGTAGTGTGTGGTGGTTCTGGTGGTACTGGTAGTGTGTGAGCGTTCTGGTAGTAAGTGGGGGTTCTGGTAGTAAGCGGGGATTCTGGTAGTAAGTGGGGGTTCTGGTGGTTCTGGTAGTGTGTGGTAGTTCTGGTAGTAAGTGGTGGTTCTGGTAGTGTGTGGTAGTTCTGGTAGTGTGTGGTGGTTCTGGTGGTTCTGGTAGTGTGTGGTGGTTTTGGTAGTGTGTGGTGGTTCTGGGGGTTCTGGTAGTGTGTGGGGGTTCTGGTAGTGTGTGGTGGTTCTGGTAGAGTGTGGGGGTTCTAGGGGTTCTTGTAGTGTGTGGGGGGTTTGGTAGTGTGTGGTGGTTATGGTGGTTCTGGTAGTGTGTGGAGGTTCTGGTAGTGTGTGGTGGTTCTGGTAGTGTGTGGGGGTTTTGGTAGTGTGTGGTGGTTCTGGTGGTTCTGGTAGTGTGTGGGGGTTTTGGTAGTGTGTGGTGGTTCTGGTAGTGTGTGGGGGTTTTGGTAGTGTGTGGTGGTTCTGCTGGTTCTGGTAGTGTGTGGGGGTTCTGGTAGTGTGTGGCGGTTTTGGTAGTGTGTGGGGGTTCTGGTAGTAAGCGGGGGTTCTGGAAGTAAGAGGGGGTTCTGGTGGTTCTGGTAGTGTGTGGTAGTTCTGGTAGTAAGTGGTGGTTCTGGTAGTGTGTGGTAGTCCTGGTAGTGTGTGGTGGTTCTGGTAGTTCTGGTAGTGTGTGGTGGTTTTGGTAGTGTGTTGTGGTTCTGGGGGTTCTGGTAGTGTGTGGTGGTTTTGGTAGTGTGTGGTGGTTCTGGTGGTTCTGGTAGTGTGTGGGGGTTCTGGGGGTTCTGGTAGTGTGTGGGGGGTTTGGTAGTGTGTGGTGGTTCTGGTGGTTCTGGTAGTGTGTGGGGGTTCTGTTAGTGTGTGGTGGTTCTGGTAGTGTGTGGGGGTTTTGGTAGTGTGTGGTGGTTCTGGTGGTTCTGGTAGTGTGTGGGGGTTTTGGTAGTGTGTGGTGGTTCTGGTAGTGTGTGGGGGTTTTGGTAGTGTGTGGTGGTTCTGGTGGTTCTGGTAGTGTGTGGGGGTTCTGGTAGTGTGTGGCGGTTTTGGTAGTGTGTGGGGGTTCTGTTGGTTCTGGTAGTGTGTGGGTGTTCTGGTAGTGTGTGGTGGTTCTGGTGGTTCTGGTAGTGTGTGGGGGTTCTGGTAGTGTGTGGTGGTTCTGGTAGTGTGTGGGGGTTTTGGTAGTGTGTGGTGGTTCTGGTGGTTCTGGTAGTGTGTGGGGGTTCTGGTAGTGTGTGGCGGTTTTGGTAGTGTGTGGGGGTTCTGTTGGTTCTGGTAGTGTGTGGGTGTTCTGGTAGTGTGTGGTGGTTCTGGTGGTTCTGGTAGTGTGTGGGGGTTCTGGTAGTGTGTGGTGGTTCTGGTAGTGTGTGGTGGTTCTGGTGGTTCTGGTAGTTTGTGGGGGTTCTGGTAGTGTGTGGGGGTTCTGGTAGTGTGTGGTGTTCTGGTGGTTCTGGTAGTGTGTGGGGGTTCTGGTAGTGTGTGGTGGTTCTGGTGGTTCTGGTAGTGTGTGGGGGTTCTGCTGCTACAGCCTCTCTGATCCCAGCTTCCTCTTTCTCTCCATGTTACAGCTTTTGATTAAACCGCAATAGGAACTCGTCATAAACTGTCCTGCCTGGTGTCAGTTTTTATGATGATGTCTTTGTGTGTGTGTGTGTGTGTGTGTGTGTGTGTGTGTGTGTGTATGTGTGTGTGTGTATGTGTGTGTGTATATGTGTGTGTGTGTGTGTGTGTGTGTGTGTGAGAGAGAGAGAGAGAGAGATCAACAAAGTAAAAGATAGACGGACAAATAAAGACAGAGAACCCTTCCTCCCGTATTTGCTCACTCCCTGTGAGCCCCCCCTCCCCCCACCACCCACACCGCTCTCTATCTCCCTCTCTCTCTCTCTCTCTCTCTCTCTCTCCCTCTCTCTCTCCCTCTCTCTCTCTCTCTCTCCTGGCTGTGAGGCTCAGTGTCCAGCTGAGGTGAGAATTGGAGCAGGCGTGAGCTGCAAACAGCAGCAGTGAAGCCATAATGGCCTCTCCTCCCTCCCTCCCTCCCTCCCTCCCTCCCTCCTCCCCCGAGGGCGCTAGGCTCCCAGCAGGACATCACACACTACAAAGCTGGCTCTATCAGCCAAGGGTCAACCTGGGCTTGTCTGGCCGTGTGCGCAGCTGAGGCGGGGGCGGAGCCAGGGTCTGGTCATGGCGGGGGCGGAGCCAGGGTCTGGTCATGGCGGGGGCGGAGCCAGGGTCTGGTCATGGCGGGGGTGGAGCCAGGGTCTGGTCATGGCGGGGGGAGCCTAGCCTAGCCTAGCTGCTCTAACGTTAAGTTACCACTCATTGCTTCGGGAGCCACCATGTTTGTTTAGCGAGCGGCAGGGACACAAACCAATCAGGGGCTGCTTTCCTCTGTGGGGCGGGACAGCAGTTAAAACGCAGTCCCTGATTGGCCCGGTATGGTCTGGATTTTGGCATAATCGCTCTGGAGGAGGTGAAGGCCAGTTCTGCATTAGTGAAACAGGATGTGAGGTCGCGAGTACGGGATGGTCGTACCAGGCTAGGGGAGCCCTGTGTGAGGCTTGCTCAATTAAAGAGACGATGTGTAACTGGTGCAGCGTGGGTAAACTCTGGCGCTGTCTGACGCCTGCAGTCTGCTGGGAGCACTTTGGCCACGCCCACACGCCCAAATAAGGCAGTGGAGGAACGGTCCATGCTGCTGATTTGAATGTCGGCATGTCCCTCTGAGTTATCGTTATAGAAAGCTCTGAGTCTCACCTGGTCTAGAGGAAGCTGTGTGTCTCACCTGGTCTAGAGGAAGCTCTGTGTCTCACCTGGTCTAGAGGAAGCTGTGTGTCTCACCTGGTCTAGAGGAAGCTCTGTGTCTCACCTGGTCTAGAGGAAGCTGTGTTTCTCACCTGGTCTAGAGGAAGCTGTGTGTCGCACCTGGTCTAGAGGAAGCTCTGAGTCTCACCTGGTCTAGAGGAAGCTTTGAGTCTCACCTGGTCTAGAGGAAGCTCTGTGTCTCACCTGGTCTAGAGAAAGCTCTGTGTCTCACCTGGTCTAGAGGAAGCTGTGTGTCTCACCTGGTCTAGAGGAAGCTCTGTGTCCTGTCTGTCTGTCTGTCTCGTACCTGTCTGTCTGTCTCTCTACCTGTCTGTCTGTCTCCCTACCTGTCTGTCTGTCTGTCTGTCTGTCTCCGTACCTGTCTGTCTGTCTCTCTACCTGTCTGTCTGTCTGTCTCCCTACCTGTCTGTCTGTCTCTCTACCTGTCTGTCTGTCTCTGTACCTGTCTGTCTGTCTCCGTACCTGTCTGTCTGTCTCTCTACCTGTCTGTCTGTCTCCGTACCTGTCTGTCTGTCTCTCTACCAGCTGAGCTGACAGGCAGTAGGAGAGGCAATGTGCAGTATATC
>NC_140247.1:16402056-16409556 GCF_949987555.1 Borostomias antarcticus | reverse complement strand
CCTGACCCTCCTCTCCTGACCCATCTCTCCTAACCCTCCTCTCCTGACCCATCTCTCCTGACCCATCTCTCCTGACCCTCCTCTCCTGACCCTCCTCTCCTGACCCTCCTCTCCTGACCCATCTCTCCTGACCCATCTCTCCTGGTCCTCCTCTCCTGACCCTCCTCTCCTGACCCATCTCTCCTGACCCATCTCTCCTGACCCATCTCTCCTGATCCATCTCTCCTGACCCATCTCTCCTGACCCATCTCTCCTGACCCATCTCTCCTGATCCATCTCTCCTGACCCATCTCTCCTGATCCAGCTCAAACCCTCCTTGTCCTCCCTTCTTTGGTCGGGGCTTCTTGGAGGCCGGAGGGGCCCGTTGGAAGCGACCTGTTTGTTATGTAAAATAAGGAACAACAAGCTCCACTTTGCACCCAGCGCAGGAATTCACTGCAATTAACTCTTCAGCGTCGCATGTAAATATGAAGCTTGCAATCTCCGAGGGCAGGCTGGCGCTCACACACACACACACACACACACACACACGCACACGCACGCACACACATGCACACACACGCATGCACACACACGCACACACACAGGGATCGTGGGTCTTTGTTCTCCGGGCGCTTGGCCGGGCGCCATGCTACCTCAGTTGGCGGCATCTCGCTATAATTTTCTCACAATAGCTGGCGTGTGAGCCTTCCGTCAATCCCTCCTCTCCCTCCCCCTCTCCCTCTCCCTCCCCCTCGCCTCTCTCCCCCTCTACACCACTCTCTCCCCCCTCTACTCGCTCTCTCCACTTTCTCTCCTCCCTCTCTCCTCTTCTCTACTCCGCCTCTCTCCCTCTCAGTTCAATTCAAAGAGGCTTTATTGGCATAGGGAACATGTTTCCATTACCAGACAAGTGAAAAATAAAAATAAATGAATAAAAATAAATCTCTCCTCATCTGTCCTTTCTCCTCTCCTCCTCCTCCTCTCCTCCTCCTCTCCTCCTACTATTCTCCTCCTCTCCTCCTCCTCTCTCTTCCTCTCCCCCCTGCGTCCCATAGCCAGATGCATGTCTTCATCATCCCTATGTTTGAATGTTGGAGCTCCTCTGTCAAACACAGTGCTGTGGGAGAGAGACCTTTGTGAGCCTCCATCAGATAACATGTGAAGTTGGACGCATGCGTCCGTGAACCTCAGCTCGTCCAGAGAACTGGACAGATTCTCACCAGGGATAAAAAGCACCCGTCTCTATGAAAAATGGTTCTGTATAGAACGTTCTTTGTGTCAAAAAGATCCCTCTTCCTACATCCCTACGCCTGGGACAGGACCTGGGGCATGTTGTAACAGAACAGAGACGCACTCCGCCTCCCTGGTCGTTGCCATGACGATCCTGCTGCTGGTCAGTCCTGCCATTAGAGTTGGTTTCCTTGTTGAGCGCTGGTTGGTGATTGTTGATTGGGTGATTGTTGATTGGGTGATTGTTGAGACCTGCCCTGACCTATTTCCAGAGGCTAAGTCATGGTGCCGCCAGGGGCCTCTGCATGTGCATGGTACTGCCGGCTAATAAAGCAGCTCTCCACTGACTCTGCTGTCATGCTGCTAAACGGCCCCATTGTTTAGGGGCCCGAGCTCAATTGAGCGCCAGGTCAAACACGCAGCCGGCTGCTACACCAGCACGCCAGGTCAAACACGCAGCCGGCTGCTACACCAGCACGCCAGGTCAAACACGCAGCCGGCTGCTACACCGCTGCACCGGCATGACAGCTCCTCATTCTGCATGGATGCACCGCCGGCACCAGCAGTCTGGGAGCTGCTCACCATGGCATGAAAGAAGTAGGGTGGGAGAGATAGCGTGTGTGTGTGTATGTGTGTGTGTGTCCCGCTCTCTCTCTCTCTCTCTCTCTCTCTCTCTCTCTCTCTCTCTCTCTCTCTCTCTCTCAATTTTCATTTCAATTCAATTTATTTCAAAGGGGCTTTATTGGCATGGGAAATGTATGTTTACATTGCCAAAGCAAGTGTGAAGTAAAAGTAAAAAATGTACAAATGTTCGAAGAAATACTAGAATAAGAAAATGTGTGAACAGAGAAAAATGTTGTGTTGTTGCAGTTGGAAAAAAATATAAATACAACTGTGTAAACACTAATGAAGTCTCCGACATACTTCAGGCGAGGCACGGATGTCAAAGCCGGTCTAATCAGCAGAGGCTAATCAGTCACACCCCGTGTGACGCAACCCACCAGCTGACTGTCAGCTGTCATAGCATTGGTTCAGCTCGCTAGAGCGCATGTATTTAAGCTGTCAAAACACGTCATTCTTCGCTCTTGCCATTACTGCTGATCGCTCGTATCTGCGCGCTCGCTGGTTCCGCGTTCTCTGCTCTGCGTCCGCTCTGCCATTACTGCTGATCGCTCACATCGAAGTGTCCTTGAGCAAGACACCTAACCCCAAATTGCTCCCAATGAGCAGGTTAGCACCTTGCATGGCAGCTACCGCCATTGGTGTGTGTATGTGTGTATGAATGGGTGAATGAGAGGCCATTGTAAAGCGCTTTGAGTGCCGCTAAGGTGGAAAAGCACTATATAAGTGTAGTCCATTTACCATTTTGGTGCGTTTGCTACCGGATGCCTGCGATGTCCTCACTGCTTCCGCGTTCTCTGCTCTTGCGTTCCGTGCTCATGTCTGTGTTGGTGCGTTTTGCTGCCTGCTGCCTGTGTCGTCCTCTCTGGACCGTGATTTGGGGGTCTGTTTAGTGGCGTCGTGGAGCGCCAGCTTCCGAGGCCGAGGAGTACGTCCCTCTGTAGCACCGTCGTGCCATAATTGCATATGGTTCAGTTGCGTCGCGTTGCTCACATAGCTTGCGTTGGGAGTTGGGAAGTCCATTTGAAGCGTTGCCTCTGCCACCGGCCACTGGGTTTCATTCATGAGCCGCTGATGTTGCGGGTTGTCCATGCCTCGTGTGCCGCAATTACTCAACTGTCGTAATGTACGCCGGGTGCTATTCACCATTGAAATGTTTGCAGTTTCGGGTGTGAACGTGCCTGTGTGGATTCTCGATATATAATCAGTTCATCAAAGTCCTCCCCTCGTGGCTTGTTTCGTGGGTTCGCTGGCTGGTGCTGGCTGCATGACAGGCTATACTGCTCGCTTGCTAGCTAGCTGACGTTTGTCAAGGTTTCCCGTATTGCACATAGGGGTATCGTTATGTTTAGATTTCTAATACTAGCTGAATGATTCTCGCGTTTCAATTTTGTTGCAGCCCGAGGGTTCCAGCAGAACTGCTGCTCTACTCGCTAGCACCCATGATTTGCGAGTGCCGCCACACAGCTGGCGTTACCCGTTCGGCGTAGCTAATGCTAGCTGGGTCCCGTTCACTCAATCAATCAAAGCTTTATTTGTATAGCGCATTTCATACCCAGAGGCAACATAATGCGCTTTACAGAGAACAAGGGTGGTGGGTATACGACCCACCCCTACATAATCTGGTAGGGACCTGACATTCAGGATCGCATTGAAATAGCTTCCGGAGAAAAAAGGCTGGCTCGCCTGTCTAGTAGGCCTGGATAGTATAGCCGAATTGCTTCAGCCGTGTCCAAACCTAGTTTCGGTGACAACGACAAGATGATGCACCTTACCAATTGTTGCATTTTATTAGCTTTCTAAATAGTTTGGGTCAGTGGCATCAGGCTACCGCAATGGTTACTTAGGGCAACGTAACGTAAATTGTGCGCCCCGCTCCACCCCTTGCCACAGCCGATCTGCGCGCCTGGCCCTCCATATGAATGCCGGCTCCTGTTTGTCTTCGCCTGCTGGACGGTTTGACTTGTCGATTTTCCCTCTGCCAACCTGGCCCTGCGTAGCACGTTCTCCCGGCTGGGCGTTCCTCTGTTCGACGGGAACCGGTCGGCCCGCGTAATCGGGTGGAGTTCCTCGGTGTCCTCTCGGATAGCGCTACAATAAAATTAAATAAATAAATGAATGACAAATAAATGTATAAATTAATAAGTGGATAAATAAAAAATAAAATAAATAAATAAAAATAAAAAGACAATTGCGGGCTCTCTGCCCCTCGACGCTGGATCGGATTCGGGGTGTTATGCGCGACGCGCAGTATCTCTCTTGTCGCTAATATTTTGTGGGGCCCTCAGTGGTCTAGGAAACACTTTCTCTTCTGCGATAACAATGCACCGTGAATATTATCAACTATGATCGTTCAAACTTTCCGTTCATTAATAATTCATGCGCTGCCTCACATGGCTGTCCAGGCAGGGGAACTTCTTTTCCACGCGTCCTATTCCTGGCCTCAACAATCGAATCGCTGACTCGCTGTCCCTGTTTGATTTGCAGAAGTTTCGCAGACTGTGCCCGGCTGCAGCCCCATCCGGCCTGGTCTGCCCTCCTTCGGCAGATGGTTCTGGACCAACGTTGCCCTCGTGCCCTCCTGTAATCCGCTGCCCGATACATGAGAGCTGGTCTAGCCAAGACCACATTAACCAATACGACTGCATGGTCTCGTTTCACTGCGTTCTGCTCCACATTTGATGTACCTTCATGCCCGTTAACATTTCGGTTTTATCAGCATTTATAGTCCATTGTGTTGGATCCAGACGGCTGCGGCCTCAGTCGGTTAAAAGTGTCGTAGCAGGTGTACAATTTCACATGCGCTGCCTGGAGCCCTTCATCGGCATACAAACGCTACCTCGGGCCCGGCGTCCAGGCCGTTTTGGATGCTCAGAGCGATGAGCTGACCGTAACCAAGTTGTGTGTGTCACTGCGGATTTCACGTGGTTTGTGCGGATGTAGCCTTATTTAAAATGCATAGTATGATTGCTATTAACTATTAATTAATAAACTTATAGTAAATTAATACATTTATTAATACAATTAAAATTTATATTGGCTAATAATTAAAATTATCTATTATTAATGAACTTCTATTATACATCCATGGTGAAACAGCACGTTTGTTGGTTAAGAGCTCCCCCTGCTGGCTATTCAGGTTCTTGCAGGCTGCAATTGGCTTACCCATTCTAGTCAGAGCGCTCCGCCGACCCCCTCAAGTAACACGTGGGCCTCCGAGCTGCCGGCGCGTTCATCTAAATTATCGCCTAAAATTATCGAGTGGAAGCTAGTGCTTCCACTCGGAGCTGCCGGTGTGTTTGTTTTGGGGGCTATTGCTGCATTCTCTGCTATTCCACTATGCGTCGGCTAGTGGAAGCCAGGGTAGACACTAGCTGGTCTCTGTGGCTCTCCGTGGTGACGGTGGGCAGAATCATCTCCGAAGGGCCTTCCAGCGGTCCCTCCGGTCACCATGGAGGCAGAGACACTAGGCTGTATCTCCTTCGGACTCCAAGAAGCGTCGGCCCGTGGAGGCCAGGGACTATAATGTATAGCAGTCCTCCTGTGGCGCTCTTTGACGGTCTTAGTGGGCTGAGTTACCTCCGAGCGTCTTCCCGATCGTGGCCCACTCTGATCGTCATAGAGGCAGGGGGCTAGATGCTGTTCCCACTTCCGGCACTCTGGGCCAAGCGGCCCAGAGGGGGGGAACATCTAGAATGCTGCTTTCCACATGCTGCTGTTGTGTTTGTTGGAGGGTATTGCTGCTTTCTTCTGGTATTCCACAATGCGTCGGCTAGTGGAAGCCGGGGAATTACACTAGCTTAGTCTCTGTGGCGCTCCGTGGTGATCGTGGGCCGAAACATCTCCGAAGGGCCATCCAGCGGTCCCTCCGGTCACCATGGAGGCAGAGTCACTAGGCTGTATCTCCTTCGGACTCCACGAAGCGCTGGCCCGTGGAGGCCAAGGACTATAATGTATAGCAGTCCTCCTGTGGCACTCTTTGACGGTCTTAGTGGGCTAAGTTACCTCCGAGCGTCTTCCCGATCGCGGCCCACTCTGATCGTCATAGAGGCAGGGGGCTAGATGCCATTCCCACTTCCGGCCCGGCACTCTGGGCCAAGCAGCCCAGAGGGGGGGAACATCTAGATTGCGGCTTTCCACATGCGTGGAAGGCAGGGGGCCTCCCGAACCGATCACACCGCCAAAATTCATATGCGTAAAAAATTAATATGCTGTATATATTATTGCATGCTAATAAATGGGTCAATTTTGACTAAAGTGATCTCGACTGAATTCTTTTTATTTTAGAAGTGTATTTAAGGGTGTCTGTTTTGTTTGTATGTACAGTGTGTCTATGTACAAAGATCAGCAGGGTGCCAATAGTGCAGGATTATAGTCAGATTAACAGTCTCTACGGTGGTCGTGGTGAACACCTCACAGATCTCGCTGCCGTGTGCACATCGCTGTTTCCCCCCCGCAGATAAGGATGTTTGTTTGTTATTATTCATGTTTTCAAATAATGTTTTGTGGTGTTTGTAATCTGTGGGAAGTATGTATCTCTGATGTCCTGGTTCAGTTGGCAGGTAATTAAAGTGAAGCTGGGTTTCCACCTCTTTTTGTGAGCAGTGGTGCTCAGTCTGTCTTCTCTACAAGCAGGTCAGTCTGTGGGAGCTCACTCTGTCTTCTCTAGGGAGCAGGTCTGTCTGTGGGGGTCCAGTCTGTCTCCTCTAGGAGCAGGTCAGTCTGTGGAGGCTCAGTCTGTCTTCTCTAGGGAGCAGGTCAGTCTGTGGAGGGACAGTCTGTCTTCTCTAGGGAGCAGGTCAGTCTGTGGCGGTCTGTCTCGATGGCGAGGCAGTGTTCTCTGAGTCTGGACATAGTCAAGGACTTCCTTAGTTGTGGTTCCGTCATGGTGCTCAGGTATTCTGTGTGTTCTCTGCTTAGGGCCAGGTAGCATTTTCCTGGCTTTGCCAGACCCAATTTGCAAAAATGTGAAGGGTCTGGAAATCCTGCATTTATTTTCAATTTCCAAGGGGAGTTATCAACGGTTAAACCAAAAGGCCTCTGGACACAATTGGATAGACCTACAACCGAGCAACAAAACGTGGGTTAGTTATCATATCAAGTGGGTACAGTTGTTGTATCAAATCCGCCCCATATTAGATAAACGGTTGTGATTGGCCAGACCAGTACGGGGTTGGGTTTGAACGGCTCGATGACCAGACGGATCTACGGAGGGGAATTGAATGAGGTCACGTGACCCTGATGACGACGCCACGCCAGGCTCAAACATCCTTCACATCTCCTCTGGGTTTTGAATGATTCTTTCCAATGTGTCAGACAGTTTTCTTGTCATTTGTTTTAGTCTAGTGGGGTTCTGCTTGTGTTAATGAACAGAACCAGAACCAGTGGGCTAAGGGGGTCTCTCTTTAGAGTCTCTCTGGAGGTGAGAGCGTTTTTATGGAGCCAATTTTTAATTGGGATGTTTAACTTGATGTTCCTTTTGATGGTATAAAAAGCTCTTGTCTCTCAGGTCTTGTCTCTCAGGTCTCGTCTCTCAGGTCTTGTCTCTCAGGTCTGGCCTCTCAGGTCTGGTCTCTCAGGTCTCGTCTCTCAGGTCTTGTCTCTCAGGTCTTGTCTCTCAGGTCTTGTCTCTCAGGTCTCGTCTCTCAGGTCTTGTCTCTCAGGTCT
>NC_140247.1:16334556-16397056 GCF_949987555.1 Borostomias antarcticus | reverse complement strand
CAAGGCGATCGAGCAAGCTCCTGGAGTATGTTTGTCTACCGGCTAAGAACATTTATAAAGCAATAAATAACATTAAATGTTGTGTTTATCACGTTCAGTCTCATGCAGTGTTGATCAGGTTCAGCCAGTCATGTAGTGTTGATCAGGTTCAGTCAGTCATGTAGTGTTGATCACGTTCAGTCAGTCATGTAGTGTTGATCAGTCATGTAGGGTTGGTCACAACTTGTAGTGGAAACATTTCCCAGGTCTGCCAAGGAGTAGAGGCTCCAGGACAAGAGCTCGGAGGCTGGGGAGGGTGGGGGATGAGGGTCTGGGGATGAGGGTCTGGGGGATGAGGGTCTGGGGGATGAGGGTTTGGGGATGAGGGTCTGGAGGATGAGGGTCTGGAAGGATGAGGGTCTGGGGGATGAGTGTCTGGAGGGATGAGGGACTGGAGGGATGAGGGTCTGGGGGATGAGGGTCTGGGCATGAGGGTCTGGGGGATGAGGGTCTGGGGATGAGGTTCTGGGGGATGAGGGTCTGGAAGGATGAGTGTCTGGAGGGATGAGGGTCTGGGGGGGTGAGTGTCTGGAGGGATGAGGGTCTAGAGGGATGAGGGTCTGGGGAATGAGGGTATGGGGATGAGGATCTGGGGGATGAGGGTCTGGGGGGATGAGGGTATGAGGATGAGGATCTGGGGGATGAGGGTCTGGGGGATGAGTGTCTGAGGGTCTGGGAGATGAGGGTCTGGGGGTATAGCAGATGAGGGTCTGGGGGATGAGGGTCTGGGGATGAGGATCTGGGGATGAGGGTCTGGGGGATGAGGGTCTGGGGGGATGAGGGTCTGGGTGATGAGGGTATGGGGATGAGGGTCTGGGGGGATGAGGGTCTGGAGGGATGAGGGTATGGGGATGAGGATCTGGGGGATGAGGGTCTGGGGGGATGAGGGTCTGGGTGATGAGGGTCTGGGGGATGAGGGTCTGGGGGGATGAGGGTCTGAGGGATGAGGGTCTGAGGGATGAGTGTCTGGGGGATGAGGGTCTGGGGATGAGGGTCTGGGGATGAGGGTCTGGAGGGATGAGGGTCTGGGGGATGAGGGTCTGAGGGTCTGGGGGATGAGTGTCTGGGGATGAGGGTCTGGAGGGATGAGGATCTGGGGGATGAGGGCAGGTAGACTGAGGGCAGGTGAAGGGGCGCCTGGCTTGCTCTGCCCAGGGACTCACGCTGGGGGTGGCATAGTCACATTTTCAGCCAGGCCAGCTAGCCTTAAGTCAGAAGGCATGTGTGTGTGTGTGTGTGTGTGTGTGTGTGTGTGTGTGTGTGTGTGTGTGTGTGTGTGTGTGTGCGCGCACGTGTTTATACGTGTGTGACAGAATATGTGTGTGTGTGTGTGTGTGCGTGTGTGTGCGCGTGTTTATAAGTGAGTTTGCCAGAATATGTGTGTGTGTGTGTGTGTGTGTGTGTGTGTGTGTGTGTGTGTGTGCGTGTGTGTGTGTTAAGGGGGACTTACACTGTGTCACTGTTCGTACTGTTTATGCATACCAGGCCACTGTGAGTGTCTCTTTGTCGCTAAAGTGTTTACACAAATGTATTCTGGGAGAATTCCACGGGAGCGCGGCGCCGATTGAGAATCTAAATGATGGAATCCGGCCCTTTGTGTAATGATTAGTCCTGTCAGTTAGTCTTTCTCTCTGACAGTGTTTTAACAGACGGTAAATACAGGTCTCCTGAGAGAGAGAGGTGTGTGTGCGTGTGTGTGTGTGTGTGTGTGTGTGTGTGTGTGTGTGTGTGTGTGTGTTGAACAGTGGAGCATAGGAGGGGTGTAGGAGAGGAGAGTAGAAGAGGAGGATAGTGGTGGAGGAGAGGAGAGGGAGGAGAGGAGAGGAGAAAAGAGGAGAGGAGGAAAGAGGAGAGGAGAGGGGAGGAGAGGAGGAAAGAGGAGAGGAGAGGTGGAAGGTTGTATACCCAATGCACAAGCTCTTTTCATTGTTGACACAGGATGTAAGTGAAGACTCTGAGATACTGCAGTTCCAGTTGTGTTTTTTGTTTTTCTTACCACACAATAAGATAGTAGTTGTTGTACAGAGCTTTAGTGAATCACTATTTACTATATCTTATATCTGACTCCTGTCCCAGAGAGAGCTCTACCGGCAGTCTGTGTCTGTCTGATCTGCTCCTCCTCCCCCCCCCGCCCCCCCCCTCCTCCTCCACCCCCCCCCTCCTCCTCCTCCTCCACTCCCCCCTCCTCCCCCTCCTCCTCCCCTCCCCCTCCTCCTCACCAGAGGAGCAGACCCCAGCAGAACAGAGAGGCCAGCACAGCTCCTTATCAGTCATGTTGCAGGTCATGTGGGTCACCGACAGGTCAAGTGTGTCTGACCCCTCAGGGGTGAACAGAGCTGATCAGGCAGACAGACAGACGACAGACACACAGGCTGCGTTCCGAATCGCATACTTCTACTTCTTACTACCAGTACCTACTACAGCTGCCCTTAGAAAGTACGTACTTTGCAAGCAGTAGGCATCCAATTGGGACATACTACCTTGTCATAACATTGCGCCTTGAAATTAGCCCACATCCGCCGCTGTCCATAACGCGACATTCGTCTACAGCTGTCAACTCGCGCATGTGACGCACATTACCGCTGCGCAAAGGATTGTGGGTCAGAATAGCCAGAAAAGCCTGCTGGCGTGCATACTGCAAAATACGACCGGATGTAGTAGGTCATCCTGGTACTTTTGCCATACTGCATGTGGCATACTATGTATTGGGACATACTACATTCTGTTTTGGCATACTATATAGTAGGGTAGTAGGCGATTCGGAACGCAGCCACAGAGACACTGGCTGCGTTCCGAATCGCATACTTCTACTACTTACTACCAGTACCTACTACAGCTGCCCTTAGAAAGTACATACTTTGCAAGCAGTAGGCATCCAATTGGGACATACTACCTTGTCATAACATTGTGCCTTGAAATTTGCCCACATCCGTCGCTGTCCATAACGCGACATTCGTCTACAGCTGTCACGACTCGCACATGTGACGCACATTTCCGCTGCGCACAGGATTGTGGGTCAGAATAGCCAGAAAAGCCTGCTGGCTTGCATACTGCAAAATACGACCGGATGTAGTAGGACATCCTGGTATTTTTGCCATACTGCATGTGGCATACTATGTATTGGGACATACTACATCCTGTTTTGGCATACTATATAGTAGGGTAGTATGCGATTCGGAACGCAGCCATAGACATGATAGGCAGAGAGAGAAGAGGGTAAAAGACAGGAGGGGACAATTGAAGCGCCCGCTCCCTTTCTGAAATACTGCAGTGACATCTAGTGGCTGAGTATCTTAACTGCACCTTGTTTTGGAGGCTCCTCCATGGATGGGCCTTATTGTTGTCCCATACCCGATGAAATCCATGGGAGGGAATTAGATTGAGCACATTAGATTGAGCACATTTTAGCAAGCAAGTGCAAAAGGAGCCAGTTAACGTCTAAAATGAAGAGATACGTTTTAGCAGTATCTCTTCCTGTTTTTCTAGTCAGGAGGCCGTCTACTTTCTAAATCCAGAGCTTGAGGTGTTTAGTCACTCTTTTGTTGTTCAAAGGTCAGGGTAAGGTGCATTGTGTGTAAAATGATCACTAGCTCAAGTTGTTATAGTCACAATATAGATTACAGATCCCCCTGTGATTGAAAGTGAGGCAACTGATCCAAGAGATACAATAGAAAACTGTAGGTCACTACAGATGCTCTACAAACTACACCCCTCCAACCATCAACAGGACCCCTGTAGAGAGAGTGGACAGCTTCTAGGTCCTTGGTGTCCAGGCATGGTCAACACACACAGACACTGTGGTGAGGAAAGCAGGTCAGAGACTGAACCACCTCAGACAACTGAGGAAATTCAGAGCCTCCCACCAGATCCAACAGAGCTTCTACTCATCCACGAGAGCATCCTGACTGGGAATATCACCACCTGACTGGGAATATCACCACCTGACTGGGAATATCCCCACCTGACTGGGAATATCACCACCTGACTGGGAATACCACCACCTGACTGGGAATATCACCACCTGACTGGGAATATCACCACCTGACTGGGAATATCACCACCTGACTGGGAATATCCCCACCTGACTGGGAATATCCCCACCTGACTGGGAACATCACCACCTGACTGGGAATACCACCACCTGACTGGGAATATCACCACCTGACTGGGAATATCACCACCTGACTGGGAATATCCCCACCTGACTGGGAACATCACCACCTGACTGGGAATACCACCACCTGACTGGGAATATCACCACCTGACTGGGAATATCACCACCTGACTGGGAATATCCCCACCTGACAGGGAATATCACCACCTGACTGGGAATATCACCACCTGACTGGGAATATCACCACCTGACTGGGAATATCCCCACCTGACTGGGAATATCACCACCTGACTGGGAATATCACCACCTGACTGGGAATATCACCACCTGACTGGGAATATCACCTCCTGACTGTGAATATCCCCACCTGACTGGGAATATCACCACCTGATTGGGAATATCACCACCTGACTGGGAATATCACCACCTGACTGGGAATATCCCCACCTGACTGGGAATATCACCACCTGACTGGGAATATCCCCACCTGGTACAGGATCAGAGCCCTACAGAGAGTGGTACGGTCAGCTGAACGTACCCTGGGGGGCCACTCCCCCACCTCAAAGACATCTACACCAGAAAATGCAAGACTAAGGCCAACAGGATCCTGAGAGACCCCAGCCACCCAGGACATGGACTGTTCTCTCTGCTACGGTCAGGGAAGAGATACCGAACACACATACAGTAGCAAGCACAGCGAGACCACTAGGACCTCTATACCCAGAGGATCAGGATATCTAGAGTTCAGTATATAACACCACAACGCAAACATAAACCCCCTCCTCCCCAGGATTATTATTTATTTATTATATCTAGAGCATGTACATAACTCACCCATGCCATACTTATTGTGTAATTTGTGTAAAAATTTGTAACTTGTAAATTTGGAATTTGGAAATTGAGTATTAGAGTTTATCTGTAGCATAGTCTTGGAGCCAGCAGCAACATTTCATTGTGACTGAACACCGTACATTACATGTGACCAATAAAAGGAATCTTGAATCAAACTATCCACTCACCCTGACCATTAGCTGCATGTCAGTTAATGATGAGTTGATACAGTTGATACTTAACCTTGTGGATTATTTTGAGTGACAGTGAATGATGTAGAAGCAGGACCCGCCAAAATAATGGGTTGTTCCCGGTTTGGAAGATGTAATAGATGAATTCAAATGAGTGCATTGTCTGCTCAAGACATTGTGTGAAGTGAGCAGCTGTCCTCTGTTCATTGCCCTGACCCCTCATCTCCAGGCCTTCTGATTGGCTTTATATCAGGAGACCTCCCCAGGGTTCCCCTCCTCCCAGCTAGACCTCCCCAGGGGTCCCCTCCTCCCAGCTATCTCTGATCTCTGTAAATGTTCACTTCGCTGTTGACCCTCAGACCTAGCCTACTCACTGATAACTGGCTAGTGAAGTATTTGCATATGCAGGTATGGTCACACCCACACTGTTTATAATGCTCTGTTTTCATGATGATCTTGGCTCTTTGTGGATGTTCCTATTCTCTTTGAGCCCGACTTTGCAAACTCGTAAACTATTTGGAATAAAAGTAATCAGCTTGGACTTGCAAAAATGAACATTGGCATTCTCGACTACTCTTTTCTTGATTATTAGAGTAAATCTCTAACAAAGAGCCCCCCGACCCCTGACCTACGACCAGCATCAGCTGAGGAGAGAGAGTCCTGGTCCCTCAGCCAGCGGCTGACCCAGCTGTTACTGGGGTCTCTGGGTTTATCGCCAGTATGTTGGCGGGTTGGGACTCTGTCGCGGGGGTATGTCAGGTATGCTGGCTGTCTATGGTGTTTGTGTTCTTGTGGTATTGATTTCCATTGTTTGTCTCTCTTGTTGAGTTTTGTGCTACTTTTATTTGATAGACAGAGCATCTTCATAAAAGACACCCATGTCTCAAAATACTATATTGTGCTTTAACAAAAGAAAAAACAGGTTTGGGGTTGAATTGAATCTGGTCATAACAGTGAAGAAAAAACTGTTGATTATTAGGTGCTAAGTGTTACTGATGTGGATGTGATGTCTTTCTCATTGTATTTTCAGCTTATGATGGAATAACATGTTCATGTTTAGTTGAATGGTCAGATGACCAGAGCCGTTTAGTCCTACTTCCTGATAGCGCCCCAACCACTGTACATGACACGACAGACCCCCAGACCTGAGCTACAGTCAGACCCCCAGACTTGAGCTACAGTCAGACCCCCAGACCTGAGCTACATGACGTGACAGTCAGACCCCCAGACCTGAGCTACGTGACGGGACAGTCAGACCCCCAGACCTGAGCTACAGTCAGACCCCCAGACCAGAGCCACGTGCGCGTTAGTCCACGGCAGCCACCCCAGCGGTGCTGTACCGGTCCATAAGACTGGTCTGGTTGAGCTGCTCTCTGCGGATGTACATCCATAGAGCTTCCCCCATTGTTCTTCAACCATACAGTATCTCTTTACCGCTCATCGGCCCTGAAGGTTCACACCTGCTTCTCACCTCTTCTCCTGCAGCCTTTACAAGAAATGCTACAGACAAACAGGCTATCACATTCACCCACAGAACGCTCAGATACAGGAACACAGTCATTATTAGGAAACTCTAGATGACATTAACATGGGCAGAGGTCGGGATTTTATTGATAGCCTGGAAGGGAAATTGTTGACACCTCCCATATTACATATTATGTGTAGTTATCATCACTTCCTCTCTGTGGACCTGTCTCATGAGTCAGTAAGGCCTCTGTCTCTGATGGAATCAGCCCCAGGGTGCCTAAGGGGTGTTTGAGAAAGCTGGCTGGTGTGTTCCAACACCTATTCAACCTCTCCCTGAGGCCCAGCCTCTCCCTGAGGCCCAACCTCTCCCTGAGGCCCAGCCTCTCCCTGAGGCCCAACCTCTCCCTGAGGCCCAGCCTCTCCCTGAGGCTCAACCTTTCCCTGAGACTCAACCTCACCCTGAGGCCCAGCCTCTCCCTGAGGCTCAACCTCTCCCTGAGACTCAACCTCTCCCTGAGGCCCAGCCTCTCCCTGAGGCTCAACCTCTCCCTGAGACTCAACCTCTCCCTGAGGCCCAGCCTCTCCCTGAGGCTCAACCTCTCCCTGAGGCTCAACCTCTCCCTGAGGCCCAGCCTCTCCCTGAGGCTCAACCTCTCCCTGAGGCCCAGCCTCTCCCTGAGGCTCAACCTCTCCCTGAGGCTCAACCTCTCCCTGAGGCCCAGCCTCTCCCTGAGGCTGAAGAAGGTACCACAGCTGTGGAAGAGATAGTCTTAATTATGTCTTCATAAAGTCTCTAAGCACCACATACAGCTGTGACAAAGCATCTATAACTGTGTCATACATTTTATTAAGAGTTTGTAAATGTGGCATAACTGTGTGACATAACTGCCAGTGCCTAATGTGACATAACCCACTGCATGTGCCTATACTGATGAGGAGGTGAACGTGTTCCATTTTGAAGGAATTGTGTTGTGTGGGGATTTTGAGAAATCAATGTCTGGGCCCATGTGCCTCAGCACCACACACAAGCTACGTGGCAACTGAACACACGGTATTGTACTTGACACCTGGGAGGTACGAAGGGCTGCTGCTGTACAGGAATGCGTGGTATAGAAGCACAGGGCCACAGACAATGGGCTCCTGGACTACCTCATATCGCTCGGAGACTCACGCACACACGCGGAGGGAGGAGCGGACTGGCTGCTTTGTCTCAGTCTTTACAAAATGCTCCACGCAACAGGCTATCACATTCACTTCTGCTCAAATCAGTTCAATAAATATTTTATTGTCCCCGGATGGGAATTGGCTCTTTGCACAAGCTCCACTACTTCCTGAAATTCTACAGGCATCTTTATTTCCTGTCCTATACTATTGGATGGAAGTGATTAATCAGGTGTGCCTGATCACACCTGATTAATCACTTCCATCCAATGGTATAGGACAGGAAATAAATATGCCTGTAGAGTTTCAGGAAGTAGTGGAGCTTGTGCAAAGAGCTCATTCCGGTGCAGCATGAAAGACAGGTAAACACACAAATGAATACAGTAAACAAAACAATCAACACATAAGCATGAGTAAAAACAGAGCACAAAGTAGCATGAAGTGCAACAATTAAAAGACTTACTGGTTAATGGCAGCAATTGCCTTGGGAAAGGCTTGAGCTCTGGAGCTGCTGAGCCTAGGGAACCTGTTGCGACACCCAGAGGACAGGAGGTGGAACTTCTGGTGCAAGGGGTGGGATGGGTCAGCCAGGATGGAGGTGGCCTTTCTGACCAGAGGTCTGTTGGACAGAGCAGAGACTGAGCTGGGCAGAGTCTTGGCAGTGGTTCACCACTCTGTAGCTTCGTCTTCCTGCTCACTCTAGCGCCCCGTTTCCACCGCAACAAAAAGTACCTACTCAACTCTACTCAACTCAACTTGCTTTTTGGGTCTTTCCACTGCGAGGTGAGGTGAGACGCTACTTTTTTAGGACTTGGTCCGTCGAGGTTCCAGGTGAGCTGTAACAAGATTGTGTAAACACTGCATACTGCTGATTGGTCAGAGAGAATTGTTAGACCTAGACCAGACCCAGACCGGTACCAGACCCAGAATGGTACCAGACCAGACCCAGAAACAAACCTAGACCAGACCCAGACCGGTACCAGACCAGACCCAGACCAGACCCAGAAACAGACCTAGACCAGATCCAGAACCAGTCCACACCAATTGTCTTTAGTGCACCTACACAGGGAGCTGGCTTCATTCTAAGTTTTGTTTTCATACGTGGACCCTGCCCGTGATTAGGATCCGCTCCAAAATCTAATGAGTTCTACGGTGGCCCATGCTACACCACAGAAAATCATTTTGGTAGTTTTTGCGTAATCGTAGTCCTATAAATGAATGGAGGTGAATGGCCGGCCGTGTCTGGGCGGCCCATAGACCCGCCCCGTGATTCAAATCTGCTCCAAAATGTAGTGGGTTCTAATTTGGACCATGCTACACCCTTCCACTGAGCTTTGTGAAAATCGGTCCAGAAGTTTTTGCGTAATCCTGCCAATAAACAAACACACACGCACGCATGCAACACACACACGCACGCAACACACACGCACGCAACACACACGCCACTGAAAACATTACCTCTCGCCCTGACTGTCACTGGAGCCCGAGGTAAAAAACATGTTGGTGCTTTGTGTAAATTGTGGCTTATGGTGGTTTGAGTTACAGCTTCTCAATGAAAATAGCATTTTCATTTTCCGGTAAAACTCTGTATCTCAAACTCTGAAAGGTCGGTAACAAGAGGAGTCTAGCTAGTTCCATATTGTCTTGTGACAAAGAAAGTCAGTCAAGATTAGATGAATATACTAGTGTAGTCTCCAGCCCCTGAATCACACGCACACTGTCATTTGCGAACTGTGATTCAGGGTCTGGTGTTGCTCTCGTCCAGAGGGATTTCTCAGTTGGAATTCCAACCATGCCAATCATTCCTGAGATGCGATGACAGAATTGTGATTATTTAGGGGAGGAACTAATCACTCAGGAAAACAGCTGCAATGGGAGCACTTTCAGACTGAATAACCAAGTGACATGAAATGGTGATTCAGTCTGTCAGGGTATGAAGATATGGAAATGTTGTTAAAGACTCATTAATTCCCAACATTAAGTCCATCTCCGTGTCTACACATGTCGTGTATTAATTTGCCTAATTAGGCTCGACCCTTTGTTCTAATCAAGATTATATTATATGTGTCTATTCTTAAAGTCAGTTTAGGCCAGAAGCAGCATATTGTGACAAGACAGGGCCAGAAACAGCTATCACGAGGTTTGTTGTGTAAGGGAGGGGGAGCGCTCCTGCTCCTGTGAGAACGCCACAAAAGAAACGTTGAAATTAAATTGAAACATTGTATCAGATAACGAGTCATGCTAGAAACTACATGGCGTGGGAAACCAGGTGCTCTTCATCAGATAAAGTATATAAGACACAGTCAACATCAGTCGTGTGTGATATCTCTCGAGAGCCCACCGGTTTTAGTTTGTCTGTTACTGAGTGTACCAACAAATAAAACCTATTGCATTAAGATCCAGTCACCAGTGCCTTTTTGATTCGACTTCAACTACTGAACAAAGAACATTGAAGATTGTAACTAAACCCAAAGGCGTCCCTACACGTCACACACTCTCACACACACACACACACACACACACACACACACACACACACACACACACACACACACACACACACACACACACACACACACACACACACACACAGGGTGGGATAACCCTACACCTTTAACTCTCAATAAGAGCATCAGATTAATCAGATTATGGTTGGGTTTTTGAAATAGAATCTTGGTCATTTGAGTGTTGGATACTATGATTCATTGTGCAGATAGTACTGTGATTGTTGGTATTGATAATGATGATTTGAGACAGAGAATAAGAAGTGAAGTGGACAACCACCCTACCAAGACACACACACACACACACACCTGCTTCTCATAATAACACAGTAAGCCCATAGGCAACGGAACCTCACTTGTCCTCATTTGGGAAATTCCGATTGGTTCCCAGGCGGCCTATCCCCCGCTGCGCTGCTCAGAAGATTCCAGACTAGCCAGCGCCCATGCATGGAGGGACCTGATGGAACATTGAGAACATCATGGAGAAGATGCATGTTAGAACTTTCTGTTTATCTTTAATCATCCTGTCTTTGGCTCAGGTAACTATGCCTCAGTTATTAAATAATTTAGTACTTTTCTAACTTTAATTTCTAGTCTAGCACATCAAAACCAGACTTGATCTGTGCTGTATATTTTAACACAGGTTTTTATTTTGTTTGTTTTTCAGATACAGTATGTTTGGGCAGGTGAGTGTTTTGGGCTTTTATTGAAACATTGTAAAGGTTGGATATTTTCACAGATAGTTTAAGTGATTCATGTGTTGTTGTCCCTCACCCCATGAAATCGGGGGGTGGGGGGGTATTAATCTGCCCCTTGTACATTAGTGCGTGTGTTCGTTCCTTCATCTGTCCGTCCGTCACGTACCAGAGAGGCTGGAGGTGCCACAGTTCAGTTTTCCTGTTGCCCTTCGCTCATGATGTTAGTAAAGATCTGGGCCTCGGCTGCTTCAGAGGGCAGGGAGATTCAGACTGATGAGACGAACGTCTAGAGAACTCTTGAACAGACAAATGGGAGGAAACGGTTCTGACGGTACACGGCTAAAAACTGTCTGTCCTTGTGTGGCATTATCACCGTGATTTTCCACCTCTCTTTATCACAGTAAAGTTCCCATGCTATGGAAAAAAAATCAATTTAGTTGACCCAGTGGCCAAGTTTTCATGGCCAAAGGGAGTAGCGGATGCCACCGCAGCATGGATGACTTCTTTTGTTGGGCATCTGGAGGGCTGAAGAATATATGTCTGCTTGTGCTTGTCAGCTTTCAACCACAGCCTCATATTCTAGCTCGCAGGCTTTCCTGAATACCTGGCACTGACTCTGGCACGGTACAGTACCTTGGCTGGCGGACATCCATGAGGTCACAGAGAATGTGACACTCTGTCTGAGGCCCGGATGTGTTTTACAGGATTCTGTCACCTTTGTTGTTTGTGCTCTACTAGACCAGTCAATGACGGAGTATGTTTGCCTCTAGGTTAATAATGAAGTCTGCTGATGATTCAGTGATTGTCAGCCTCCTGCAGTACCATGAGGTGTGTCCAGCCTGGGACAATTTCATTAAATTGGTCATGACTCTTACGTGCACCTCAGTGTCTCTGAGACAAAAGAGATGCTTATTGTCTTTCACCGAAACCTGGTACAGTGCCAACTTCTATTAACGGCATACTGTAGGTGATCTCCGCCGGTCGGCTGTGTCCTCTATCAGAGAATCTCTGCCATTCAAGAGCCAGGCCACCAGCGGCCGTCCAGGACTGGAGGCACGCGAATCGAGCCCTCGGCCTGGACAGCGTGTTCGGCCACTGGGGGATGAGCCACAGTTCCACAGACGTCATGGCCATCACCTCCGCATACCATCTCACACAGTGTCAGTCTGGTATCAGTATCACTGATAGACCCTCTGACGTACCCTAGCTAACCCTCTGACCCTACCCTAGCTAACCCTCTGACCCTACCCTGGCTAACCCTCTGACCCTACCCTGGCTAACCCTCTGACGTACCCTAGCTAACCCTCTGACCCTACCCTGGCTAACCCTCTGACCCTACCCTGGCTAACCCTCTGACCCTACCCTGGCTAACCCTCTGACCCTACCCTAGCTAACCCTCTGACCCTACCCTAGCTAACCCTCTGACCCTACCCTGGCTAACCCTCTGACCCTACCCTGGCTAACCCTCTGACCCTACCCTAGCTAACCCTCTGACCGTACCCTGGCTAACCCTCTGACACTTTTGCTGATACCCGATTGATTGATTGATCAATGGATCAAACAATCGATCTATAGATACAGCAGATAGATAGATCTGTTATCTTGCTACACCCTTGTCACTGACCCCTTCCTCCGCTCTCTCTCTCTCTCTCCCCACAGTGCCTCCAGTAAGCAGGTCTGGGGACATTTTTGTGACCTTGGCCATTGAAGAGGCCATCCGCAACGTGGACAGTGCCATCGAGTCCACCATGAGGCGCCTGTTTGATGGGTAAGATACTCAACTCAGTCAGCACAGGTCCTTTGTTGGTTTGGTGTGTGATCCACTGGTCTCACGGGAGACAGAACACATCCAGAGAACCCTGGATCAGCACCAGGTCCTCGTGCGTCACGGCACGCTGCTGAGTGAACCTGCATGTGGGGAGCTGAACTCACATGAACCCGCTAAGCATAAATATATGGGATTTGAACTCATAACTAACAATTTAAATGTTTTTTGTCGACCCAGAAAATTCAGAAATTCCAAAAAATTAGAAAAAAATCTATTTACAATGTACAAATTCCCTTTGAATATGGTACAAAAGATCCCTACAGGTTGCAACCTCTAATTGGCTTCATCCTTAATCAAAATCCTCTGCGTGCACTCCTATACCTCACCCCCCCCCCAGTCAACCTCGCTCCCCGGGGGAGCTGCTGGCGCTGTTCCGCTACCCCCGCGACCCGGACGTGATCGAGGCGGCCCGGGCCGGAGAGGTCTTCCAGCAGACCCTGCTCCTCATCCAGGGGCACGTCAACCAGGGACGCATGGTGGACACCAACAGGACAGGTGGGACACACACACACACACACACACAGATCTCACTGCACTAGGGCTGTCAAATAAATACTCAAACTTCAACTAGACGTCAATTTTGGGGGGGGGGGATACAAATGCATAATCAATCTTCAAAATGTAGATTGGATTCGGATTAGTAGGCCACCAGAAAGCAGCACACGTTACACAGCCTCCCAAGTCCCGCCCATCTTCTAGTGATGCCAAAACACATCATGAAAAGGACAATTTATACTTTGTCATAGAACACATTTGAAAGTGTCGACAGACAGAAATTACGTCACTGTCGACACTTTTTCACTGTCTTCTCGGCAGCGGGCAGGCACTGATCGTGGACCAGACCTAAAGGCTATTCCTCGTTTTCAGTGAGCTAGGATATAGGCCTGATTAAAGGACCCTGTTTGCATTAAATGTCACCCATGTTGACTGGGTATTAACGTTAGTTGAATACTTGAATCCTGTGAACACAGACGGACACGAAAGTTCTGTTGGTGCTTGTTCATGACAATAGGCGGAGAGCGCCCTCTTGTGGTTAGAAGTGGTTCCATTGTATGTGTCAATTTCTATGCAAATTATATAAAACCCAATAATCAAATATATTTGATTTTCTGAAAATATTGGTCCATATAAAACAAAATTAAAACAAACTTAGTTCTCTGTATTTGACCACATCTTTGCTCATTACTGTTCTGAAGAGTGATTGGCTGATCGTCTATTGTCTCCTCTCCCCAGAATTCCGCTACAGCAATCTGGTGTCGCCTCACTTCCTGGATGTCATCGCCAACCTGTCGGGCTGCACCGCCCAACGCCGCTTCAACAACTGCTCTGACGTCCGCTTCCACCGGAAGTACCGCAGCCACGACGGCACCTGCAACAACCTGCAGTACCCCATGTGGGGCACCTCCCTCACTGCTTTCCAACGTCTCCTCGGGCCCATGTACGACAACGGTCTTAACACCCCGCGTGGCGCCACTGAGCGCCTCTACAACGGCCACCACCTCCCACTGTCGAGACTTGTGTCCACATCGATGATGTCCACGAAGACCGTCACCCCCGACGATCGGTATACACACATGCTGATGCAGTGGGGTCAATTTTTAGATCACGACCTGGACTCCACCGTGGCTGCCCTCAGCCAATCACGCTTCTCCGATGGCCAGCTGTGCACGCAGGTGTGCACCAACGACCCACCGTGCTTCCCGGTCCAGTTCCCGCCCGATGACCCTCGCTGGCCCGGCGGCACCGCCCACTGCATGTCCTTCGCGCGCTCCAGCCCGCTGTGCGGCAGCGGCGCCATGTCGCTCCTCGTGGACAGCGTGTTTCCACGGGAACAGATCAACCAGGTGACCTCCTACATCGACGCCTCCAACGTCTACGGGAGCTCGCGCCGCGAGTCGGACGAGCTCCGTGACCTGGCGAGCCGGCGAGGCGAGCTCCGCCAGGGTGTCACACCGCGAGGGGGAGGGAAGCCCCTGCTGCCCTTCGCCCCGGGGCCGCCCACCGACTGTCTGCGAGACGAGAACGAGAGCCCCGTCCCATGCTTCCTGGCCGGCGACTTCAGGGCCAACGAGCAGCTGGGGCTGACCGCCATGCACACGCTGTGGTTGAGGGAACATAACCGCGTGGCGGTAGAGCTGCTGCAGCTCAACCCCCACTGGGACGGGGACACCGTCTACCACGAAGCGCGCAAAATCGTGGGGGCCCAGATGCAGCATATCACCTACAAACACTGGTTGCCTAAGGTGGGTTTATGGAACGGTATAGCTCTACCTATACATCCCATGGGAAATATGCATTATAGTCAAAGGCTGAAGGGTCCAGATTAGATAAGAATGGTGAAGTTGAGGTGAAGATCTTCATGTAGATGAAATTGCCTATGAAGAGGACATGTAGCGATCTGATGATCACAGGGTAGCACGATACTGTTGATTGAGGATTGTTGACGATGATGATGATGAAGTACTACTGTTCCTTTCCTATGTCCCTCAGGTCCTGGGCGACGCTGGCTTGAGGATGATGGGCGACTACCGTGGCTACGACCCCAACGTTAACTCCGGCATCCTCAACGCCTTCGCCACCGCTGCCTTCCGCTTCGGCCACACCATCATCAACCCCGTCCTCCACCGGTTGGACCAGAACTTCCAGCCCATCCCCCAGGGCCACATACCGCTGCACCACGCCTTCTTCTCGCCCTTTCGCATCGTCAACGAGGGCGGCATCGACCCCCTGCTGCGCGGGTTATTCGCCGTGGCGGGAAAGCAGCGCGTGCCATCGGAGATGCTCCATACCGAGCTGACGGAGCACCTGTTCTCCATGGCGCACACTGTGGCGCTGGACTTGGCTGCTTTAAACATCCAGAGGGGGCGGGACCACGGGATACCGCCCTACAACGACTACCGGGTCTTCTGCAACCTGACGTCGGCGCAGACCTTCGGTGACCTGAGGAACGAGATCAAGGACCCCATGGTCAGGGAGAAGCTGCAAGGGTAAGAACCCCATGGTCAGGGAGAAGCTGCAGGGGTAAGGACCCCATGGTCAGGGAGAAGCTGCAGGGGTAAGAACCCCATGGTCAGGGAGAAGCTGCAGGGGTAAGAACCCCATGGTCAGGGAGAAGCTGCAGGGGTAAGAACCCCATGGTCAGGGAGAAGCTGCAGGGGTAAGAACCCCATGGTCAGGGAGAAGCTGCAGGGGTAAGAACCCCATGGTCAGGGAGAAGCTGCAGGGGTAAGAACCCCATGGTCAGGGAGAAGCTGCAGGGGTAAGAACCCCATGGTCAGGGAGAAGCTGCAGGGGTAAGAACCCCATGGTCAGGGAGAAGCTGCAGGGGTAAGAACCCCATGGTCAGGGAGAAGCTGCAGGGGTAAGAACCCCATGGTCAGGGAGAAGCTGCAGCGGTAAGAACCCCATGGTCAGGGAGAAGCTGCAGCGGTACGAGCCTGTTCACATGTTTCTATCTCTGGATGTAGTAGTAGTAGTGGTAGTAGGTACTTCATGTGTTAGGGTTAGGGTTACCCTAACCCTAACCCTAACCAGTACAGTAATACCAATGCCCCAGCGCTTTCATAACCATTGAATTATTACTTAAGGACTGGATAACTGCTAAAACAACAGTTTGCTTCTCTGCTCAGTTGCAATTGGTTCTGGTTTAAACCAATATTGTCCCATGTGCGGTGGAAACTATGAGCGGTGGACTGTGTGTTGCAGGCTGTACGGTTCTCCTCTGAACGTGGACCTGTTCCCCGCCCTCATGGCTGAAGACATAGTTCCTGGCAGCAGACTGGGCCCCACCCTCATGTGCCTGCTGGCCACCCAGTTCAGACGCCTCCGAGACGGGGACAGGTAGGTGCCTCCGCGCTGCGCCTCTGGAACCCAACGCTCACAAACCATCCACCATTCCTGCTCCGTTAACCTATACTGCATCGCTTGAGCCCGACAGAAGCATCATATCGTCGTTTTGTGGTGTGCCCTTTGTTTGAAGCTTAATCTAGCACTTTTTGGTGCTTCACATAACGGTTTGTCTGTCCGTGTGTTAGGGCTGTAGGTATAGAGCGCCTAAGCGGAAGCAGGAAGAGAAAACCGCCAAGGGACCTTAAATCAGAAGAAAAAAAGAATGGTAGTGAACGGCATAAGAAAAATAATTTCTTGATCCCGATTGAATTGTGTCATGACCATCACGTGATGGTCGTCATTTTAAAACATAAAAGTTACTAATCTCGGTTAACTCGCAAGTTAGCAAATATTAGCTAGCCAACATTACACTCGTTTAACACTCAGCAAAACCTTGTAAAGCCGATCACGCATGCCAGTTCTTACAGATCTGACTAAGGCTGCGTTCCGAATCGCATACTTCTAATTCTTACTACCAGTACTACAGCTGCCCTTAGAAAGTACATACTTTGCAAGCAGTAGGCATCCAATTGGGACATACTACAGTACTGTACCTTGTCATAACATTGCGCCTTGAAATTTGCCCACATCCGTCGCTGTCCATAACGCAGCTCTCGCACATGTGACGCACATTTCCGCTGCGCACTGGATTGTGGGTCAGAATAGCCAGAAAAGCCTGCTGGCTTGCATACTGCAAAATACGACCAGATATAGTAGGACATCCTGGTATTTTTGCCATACTGCATGTGGCATACTATGTATTGGGACATACTACATCCTGTTTTGGCATACTATAAAGTAGGGTAGTATGCGATTCGGAACGCAGCCTAACTCTCCTTTCGCATTCCTGCAGCTCTCAACATGGCCAGACTAATAGTGATTTTCACCTCTTTTAATAATTTTAATCTCATTCTGGAATAAATGCTTCATGGTATTACGACAAACTGCCACTTTCTTGACTTACAAAATTATGTTTTAAATTGACAAACATCATATGCGATGGTCATGGCACAATTCAAACAGGATCAAGAAATCATGTTTATCACCATTGACTACCGTACATATTTTTTCCGAATTAAGGTCCCATGGGACGACTCTTCCTGCTTCCGCTCAGGCACTCTAGAATGTTTTTGGGGGAGTTAAATATAACCAATATGACTCAAACCCCTCTCCAACTTCCCTCCTCCACGCCCCCTCCTTTCCTCCCTCTGCTTCCCCAGGTTCTGGTATCAGAACCCGGGCGTGTTCTCCCCGGCCCAGCTGGCCCAGCTGAAGCAGGCGTCGCTGGCTCGCGTGCTCTGTGACAACGGTGACAACATCACCAGGGTACAGCAGGACGTCTTCTACGTGGTCCAGCAGCCCGACGGCTACGGCAGCTGCGACGACGTGCCCAAGATGGACCTGCGCATGTGGCAAGACAGCTCAGGGGGTGATGACTGTTTAAGGGAGTTTGGGGGGGTTTTAACACCAGCCAGTCGCAGCCATGCTGCAGCCGTGGAATTATGGGTAAAACAACTACTATGCAACTAACGACTTCCGGTCCGGACTGTCAACTACGTCTGGTATTCAGACGCAGAAATTTTGTTGAAGGAAGTTGGAGAAAAAACGGGCAGATATCCCGTCAAAATTCCGTAGAGAGTAGTAGACAGTCCGGACCGGAAGTGATGAGTTTTTTTAAGATGAACTTGCTTTTACAAATTTCTAAGCGGCTGAAGTCCAGACTCTCTCCTCCATAGAGAGTCTGGCTCCGAGACTATATTGTTCTGAATAGCCTATACTGTATACTATTGGACTTGTGGACCAACCCACTTAATAAGCACATCTGAATCATTCATTCCAATTGAACTTTCTTTTTTTCCTTCAGAATGTCCCATAACGTCAATAAAGTGTGCCTCTGTGTCGGAACTCAGTGTAAAATGGGCCAATTACACAGGAGCCACTAATTATTCTCTGGACCTGCGAATTGTGAACAATAGCAATTTTGCGCCAGTTGTGGTGTCGCTGCCAGCATCACACACGCAAACAGTGGTCCAGGGATTGAAGCCGGGGAGCACCTATCAAGTTACTTTGAAAGTACTTAAGTTACATTCTTACGTGTGCTTGGATACAGAAATTGCAACAACAGGTAATTATGCTTGCCATGTGTCAATTCGTATAACACATTTTATTTGTTGCATTGTATATTCTGAATAATAGAGAATGTTACTATAACTACCTGTAACGCCTTTTTCTTGTTCTCAAGTCCCTGCCCCATCACAAATCACTTTTTCCAAGGCCATTTCGAGTACCTCTTTAAAGTTTGAATGGTCGAGCGTTACTGGAGCCGACAAGTATTTTTTGATGGTGAAACAGCTGTCGTTTCCCCACACAAAATACCTCCGTACCTTCACCTCCCTGGGTGGACAGATGGATGGCTTCCTCCCCTCCACCTCCTACCTCTGCATCCTCTTCTCCTCCAACCAGGCTGGTCTGGGGGCCAGCAGCAGCATCCGCACCGTCACAACACGTGAGTAGAGAACGCATCATCCTAAACAAGAGCACATGAAACATATTGTCCCGCACCATTGATGCATCACCCCCTTTGTAGCAATTATTAGAATGTCTATTTGTAAAGACAGAGTTCTAGAGCCGGCCGACTCTAAACAGTCATCCGGCGGACGTAGCCTCGCTTCCCCCGTAGCCTCGCTTCCCCCGTAGAGCACGCGGCGGAGAGGAGGAGCCCACGACACCGCCGCCAGGTTGTCTTGGGCGTGAGTGACGGAGGGTGGTGCCTCTGTGAATTATTGAGACGTCTGTCTCTAAACTAGAAAAGCCCACTCCACTCACGCATTCAACAACTGGACATGCTGGATTGGACATGCATCATGGGCGGAGGTTTGCACTCTCCGAGTGCCCTTCCAGTTGAATATTTCCATGAAATCAGAAATAGTTAGACTACATGGCAGAATGTCCACCTTTGCTTTCTTGACTGGTTGGACACAGTACGACCTAGCCATATAGTGGAGGAACCAAACCCTCAAAATTTGGAAATCAATCAATCAATCAATCAATCAAAGCTTTATTTGTATAGCAGATTTCATACCCAGAGGCAACACAATGCGCTTTACAGAGAACAAGGGAGGTGGGCATACGACCCACCCCTACATATTCCAGAGGGAAGCAAAAAAACAGTAATCACCCGGGGGCCAGATAAGTGAGCTGTAAAAATTCTTCCCTGACCCCTCTCAACAAGGCGATCGAGCAAGCTCCTGGAGTATGTTTGTCTACCAGCTAAGAACATTTATAGAGCAATAAATTACATTAAATTACATTTTCAGAGTAAGAGAAGCTAAAAAAGAACATAGGAGAGACATGGCAAATACTGTTTGCTATGGCCCAGGCCCAGGCCTAAAGCCGGAAGTGGGCTGGTGTATGTCTGTGTGGGCTGGTGTATGTCTGTGTGTATGTGTGTTAACTAAATGCTACGGCATCCACAGCAGACACAGGGGTATCTATCGGACTCAGGGAGGTCTGCTGGTGACAGTGGGGCATCCACTGGACCTGGTTAGAAGATAGGAGGGAGAGAGAGAGGCACTAGGGAGAGGGAAGGCAGAACAGGGTTAGTAGCACACAGAGCCTTAAAAGCAACACGGATATTAAAACAGCCAACTGGAGCAAGCTCCTGGAATATATTTGTCTAACCGCTAAGAACATTTATAGAGCAATAAATTACATTAAATGACATTTTCAGGGCAAGAAAGGCTAAGAGCATCAGGTCCAGGCCTAAGCCGGATGTGGACTGATATGTGTCTGTGTGTACGTGTGTGTGTGTGTGTTAACTAAATACTACAACATCCACAGCTGACACGGGGGTATCAATCGAACTCAGGGTGGTTTGCGGGCAACAGTGGGGCATCCACTGGACCTGGTTAGAAGATAGGAGGGAGAGAGAGAGAGAGGCACTAGGGGAGGCAGAAAATGGTTAGTAGCACGCTGAGCCATTGAAGCAACACAGATGTCAGAACAGAACAAGCCTGTTTCAGGGTAACCAGCTTCTGTACACTACTTGATATACATACAGTGCATAGCAGAAAATACATCTATGTATACATAGAGGATTCACAGGTAGGTTTTAGGCTGCCTTTCTGTGTCTCAAGGTCCTGGCTAGTGATTGTAGGCTAGGTCAAAAAGGTACGTCTTGAGATCTCGCTTGAAGACCTCCGTTGTTTCGGCCCTTCTTAGACACTCCGGCACCCCTCCCCGGGGTAGAAAAAAACGGGACATTGTTTTTTCATATCTTTAATATGTCCCCTTCATGAAATGGATTGTCCCAAGTTTTACTTTTACTGCAAAAGTCATGAAATTCAACCATGAAGTGACTTACCCCATAGGCCAAATAAGTGCAAAAAACGCCTAACTTGAAAGAGGGAATTCCAAGATAATCCTTTGTCATTTTCTACCAGATGGTTGTTTTTACATCATACTTGCACAGATGGTCTACAGGTAGTGTCCCTACATCCCAAAGCAACCAGGATGCCAATATTTGGTTCTATTTTGAATCAGCAGCCTTCTATATAAGGCCTTATTATAGGCGAAAAGAGCAAAAAGATATGAAAAAATAATGTCCCGTTTTGTTCTACCTCGGGGAGGGGTATCTCAAAAACTAAGGCTATAAGGCTCTTTTTGAGGGTTGGTTCCTCCACTAATACTCTATCTCTGATCTATCAAACAGTTACATATGGCAAATATAACTAATGATAATTGGCCTCACAATGCACCTCACCTCAATACTAACTTAAAAAACCCTAACATTTACAACACCAAAAGAGCTAAAGTACTAAACACTTCAAGCTGTGAAAGTAGACGGGTGGAATAGACTGTACCTTTACTGAGACACGCATCGTTGTTGTTTTTTTATGTACAAAGCAAAATGTAGGCTACTTAGCAATGGGCAAAACGGACTGTGGTATGCGCCCTCTGGTGGTGGGCTCTGGTACTGTACACGTGTTCAGGTACAGGCGGCTCAAACATGTTGGCTAGATCAGAGAGAGTATGACAACTGTGACAAACTTAATCATGCCCTTAACCTAGGTCTGTCAAAGACCCAGTGTAAATCATTTTTTCCCTCCTGGTTCTGTCTCCATCTCCCAGTGTGTGAGTGTGTGGACCGGAACCAGACCCGGCCATGTGGGGATGAGTGGAGAGAGGAGTGTTCCACTAAGGTGTGTAAGGATGGGGGGGTTGAGGAGAGTCCAGTCCTCTGCCCCCCTCCCCCCAGCTGCCCCAGGGGGCCGGCGCTCCGGCTCAGAGAGGGATGCTGTGACACCTGGAGCTGCAACTGTGAGTGACCTTCTGTCTCTATCCCTCTCTCTTTACACACACACACACACACACCCATACTGTACACACGCACATACACACGCACACATACACACTCACACACACATACACACACATGCATGCACGCACGCACGCACACACACACACACACACACACACTTTGTCAATCTCTGAACACGTTCTCACTCGGACCACAAAACCGTCCACTTGATCCCTAAAAGCTCTCTAAGCCTGTCGTAAGGACATTGAGGAAGTGGACCAGCGAAGCTGAGGAGCACTCATGCCAGAGCAGGCTGGCTGTGAGGGCAGCCATGTTGACTGGGCGGGGTCAGTGAGGGGGCCATGTTGACTGGGCGGGGTCAGTGAGGGGGGCTTGTTGACTGGGCGGGGTCAGTGAGGGGGCCATGTTGACTGGGCGGGGTCAGTGAGGGGGCCATGTTGACTGGGCGGGGTCAGAGAGGGGGGCTTGTTGACTGGGCGGGGTCAGTGAGGGGGCCATGTTGACTGGGCGGGGTCAGTGAGGGGGCCATGTTGACTGGGCGGGGTCAGTGAGGTGGGCTTGTTGACTGGGCGGGGTCAGTGAGGGGGGCTTGTTGACTGGGCGGGGTCAGTGAGGGGGCCATGTTGACTGGGCGGGGTCAGTGAGGGGGCCATGTTGACTGGGCGGGGTCAGTGAGGGGGCCATGTTGACTGGGCGGGGTCAGTGAGGGGGGCTTGTTTACTGGGTGGGGTCAGAGGCAGGAAACAGCCAGGATGAGGACACAGACACTGAGACATCATTCATCAGCTACTGTGAGGACGTATGTGTCCCAACCTGCACCGAGGTCAGCTACAACAACGACCAGCCCTGGGTCACAGCCACGATCAGGGGGGTGAGGCTGGAGAAAGAGGACGTTGTGGAGACAAGGAGCGGTTTAAAGAGGCCAAGTACAGGTTTAGCACAGCAGGGATGGAGGCTGAACAACGCTTCTCTGAGAAACTACAACATCAGTTCTCAGAGGGGAACACATCCTCTATCTGGAAAGGCCTGAGACAGATCACCAACTACAAACCCAAATCCCCCCAGGCCACTGACGACCCACGTCTGGCCAACGACCTGAACCACTTCTACTGCAGATTTGACAAAGAACTGGTGTGAATCCGTTTCCATGGACGGTCTGATGTGAGATATAGGAGTGCGGTTTTAACTGTCTAACCTCTCTGTTCAGTCACGACCACCACAGCAACACCTGCGCCAACTGAACCTACAATCTTCACAGCTGTGACGTCTCAGGGTTTAATCCTATCTACAGGGAAAGTCTCTTCCAACTACTCCTCAATATCAACAAGCAAGGCCACAACAATTACAGGTACAGTATATTTTATTTAGAGCTCAATTTTCTACACTTTAACAGCACAATGTCACAGACATACAAGCAGAGCAATTTATTGATCGATAGCTGGTCACATCCATGACTAACTCAAATGGCTACTGTCAAAGAACTGGTGTGAAACCATGTCACTATGGTCTGATCTGAGATATAGCAGTGACGTTTGAACTGTCTAACCTCTCTGTTCAGTGACGACCACCACACCAACACCTGTGACAACTGAACCTACAATCTTCACAGATTCGACATCTCCGAATATAATCCCATCCACAGGAAAATTATACTCTTCCACCTACTCTGCAATATCAACAAGCATGGGCACAACAATCAACTGTGAGGATCATTCTACACTACCTGTGTCCCTCTTTCTTTACACACACACACACACACATAGACACACATACACACACACACACTCTTTCTCTATCTCTGAACACTTTCTCCTCTCTCCTTTCTCTGACCCTCTTCCATCTCTTCCTCTCTCCTCCCTCTCTCCTCCCTCTCTCTTCCTCTCTCCTCCCTCTCTTCCTCTCTCTCTCCCTCTCTCTTCCTCTCTCCTCCCTCTCTCTTCCTCTCCTCCCTCTCTCGTCCTCTCTCCTCACTCTCTCTTCCTCTCTCCTCCCTCTCTCCTCCCTCTCTCCCTCTCTCTTCCTCTCTCTCTCTCCCTCTCTCTCCCTCTCACTTCCTCTCTCTCCCTCTCTCTCCCTCTATCTTCCTCTCTCCTCCCTCTCTCTTCCTCTCTCCTCCCTCTCTCATCCACCAGGTCAGTGTGACCTGAGCGGAGACCCCCACTACACCTCCTTCCAAGGCGTGACCTTTGACTTCATGGGCAGCTGCTCCTACGTCCTGGTGGAGGAGAGGTCACCCAGACATCGCCTCACCGTTGCCGTGGACAACTACATGTGCGGCTCGGCGGTCTCGTGCGCCCGAGGCCTCATCCTGACCTACGGCAACACCACCGCCACCCTCAGGACGACGGGAACTACGGTCCAGGTACAGCAGCTTCTGTAGGGCGCTGATCTCTACTAGACACCTAGGCTAGCAGCAAGTCCTCAAAAAAGGCTTTAGTTTTCGAGATACCCCTACCCGAGTTAGAACAAAACACAACCATGCTTTTTCATATCCCCTATGTGTCCCATTAATGAGATGGATGGTTGTGGAACTTTAGTTTTGTGGGAAATAAGTTTTTTGGGCTATTCTTTAGACCTACCCTAATATCTGAAAAAGAGCCAAATTAAGCCTGTCCGATTAGGGGTGAGGTGACAAAAATGCCCATAATTTGATAATGCTCACTCAGATTTTCATCAAATTTGCTGTGGTATGAACTAGGTACCTGCCCAATATAACCAGAGTCAAATTTGTATTTTTATATAAATAAATACTGATATAAGCTCATGTAAACATAGCTTTAACTTAGGCGGAAATTGTATTTTTGTGGATAGGACAAGAGCACTCCTTAACTTTTCTCTTATTCATCAGGAAAACATATATTCCCATTGGATATATTGTTACTGGTTGGCCTAGGGTGCTATTGAACTAAAACCAAATGGTTGTGTGGATATATATTTTGTTTTTTCTTGCAAACAATGCGACTTAAACACCTACTACTTCTCTGGAACCAAACAAATTAGATGATTATAAAATGCTCATATTTGGAGAGGGAAAGGCCAGGTGCTGTAGGCTACACCAAACAGTCAAAGTGTGAGTGTATAACCCAATAAAGCTTCACTAAAATTACAAACATAAAGATCCAATGTGTAGGTAGAATAATTTTTATTGAAATAATCCATTTAAATCAGAACCAAGAACATACCATACAAAAATAGAACAGATGCATAAACTAAAGTGTGTGTGTGTGTGTGTGTGTGTGTGTGTGTGTGTGTGTGTGTGTGTGTGTGTGTGTGTGTGTGTGTGTGTGTGTGTGTGTGTGTGTGTAGCAAATGCTACTACTCCAGCCTGTTGCTAAAGTATCTCCCCAGTGCCTCAGTCTGGTGGCCCCTAGAGTATCTCCCCAGTGCCTCAGTCCAGCGGCCCCTAGAGTATCTCCCCAGTGCCTCAGTCTGGTGGCCCCTAGAGTATCTCCCCAGTGCCTCAGTCCAGCGGCCCCTAGAGTATCTCCCCAGTGCCTCAGTCTGGCCCCTAGAGTATCTCCCCAGGGCCTCAGTCCAGCAGTCCCTAGAGTATCTCCCCAGTGCCTCAGTCTGGTGGCCCCTAGAGTATCTCCTCAGTGCCTCAGTCCAGCGGTCCCTAGAGTATCTCCCCAGTGCCTCAGTCCGGCGGCCCCTAGAGTATCTCCTCAGTGCCTCAGTCCAGCGGTCCCTAGAGTATCTCCCCAGTGCCTCAGTCCGGCGGCCCCTAGAGTATCTCCCCAGTGCCTCAGTCCAGCGGTCCCTAGAGTATCTCCCCAGTGCCTCAGTCCGGCGGCCCCTAGAGTATCTCCCCAGTGCCTCAGTCCAGCGGTCCCTAGCTCATATTCTCTGTGTCCTGCGCTGACGTCCACTCCCCTCATGCCCGGGTGGCCTTCTCCCCCTCACTCCTTGATTGTTCTCCTTTTGAAGCTTCCATGTTTCCCTGTGTCTTTGCCCGGTCCTTTTTTGCTCCATGCTTTTTGTGATCCCCAGCTTTCTCCAGTATTTTAGTCCCTGTGTTTGTCCAGTCCCTGTGGTTCCTCTGTGCTTCTGTTCCTTGTTCCGCCATGCTCCAGTCTTCCTGTGTGTAAGTCTGGTTTGTCTTACTGACACGTCTTTGTTTGTTTTCCCTTTGTTTGTTGGTTGTCCATTTGTCCTCTTCCCTAGTTCAGTGTTCCCCATTGACTTTCCAGGGTGTTCAATGAAAATGAGCCTGTCTCCATAATTTTGGACCAACTTTTCTTTGAGTTTCCATGACTTGTATACTGCAGCTGATTCTTCCCCTTTACTAAGTTTTCTTCCATAGCTCTCAGTTACAGCACTCAGTGTTGTGACAGTCATATTATCTGAAAAGACTGTCTCATTTAACTCTTCAGTTAGCTCAATGAAAGCTCTTTGATGTTCAGTGAACTTCTTTTCTGACAGATGCTTGTTTCTGGCTGCTGAAATATTATTTGCTGAAATGTAGTGTGCAAGGCGGCTTCTATGGTACTTAGCATTAGGGGTGTGCCCGATTACGAATACGGTATTCGGATGAGCACAAATAGTAGCTTTTTCCCGAATAGTAAATTCATACGAATATTGTAAAAAATATTTGGGAGGGGGTAGAACAGTCAAATACTGTATGAGCGAGCGATACGTGCACGTTCCGTCTGCTGTCTGTTTTCGAGTGTGCTAGCTATGGGCAGTGTTGGGCTCGTTACTCAAAAAATGTAATATATTACTTATTACTCATTACCCTTTTTAAAAGTAATATCGTTACTTTACTTATTACTCCCAACCAAAAGTAACTAGTTACTTATGTAATATATTACTTTCCATATTGACTACCTTTTGCAGCGTGCTCATCACGGTCCGGTTCTCTTTCCACCAACTTCATGTTGCTGTGTTGGCGTAGCAAATGTTTCAGGAGATTTGAGGTGGTGTTTCTGGCCCAAGAAAGAGTCTTAGTAGAACTTACACACAGTTTACACTTGACGACAACATTCTTGTTGTCTTTCAGTTCCAGGAAATCGAAATAGTGTGCGTATTTCCAGCCATGGAATGTTAACGTCGTCATGTTCAAATAGCTCCGCTCGCTCGCTGCTTGCCTGGTTATAATGTGACGGGACGTGATATGAGCGGAACGTTCTTCAATCTGAAATCAAAACTTTATTTCACCCTTTGTAAAACGAAAATAAATAAACAGAGCAGGCCTATGACAAAAGTAATGCAGTAGCGAGCTTTCTGGGGGCAAGTAACTGTAATATTATTACTGAAATGTGATTAGTAACTCGCTACACCCCTCGTTACTGGAAAAAGTAATATTATTACTGTAGCGCGTTACTAGTAACGCGTTACTGCCCAACACTGGCTATGGGCACACTCGAAAAACTCTAAAAAGTATGATATACGTGGATTTCAAGTTCAGGAATTACATTACAGGAACACCATAGGTCCTTTCACCTCTGCAAACAACAGTAACTTGTAAACAGTACTAATTTCACCGAACATACAACAGCCATCCCCGTCGCAGAGGTTTACAGCGTGAAGGGATGGCTGTTGAATGTTCGGTGGAAGTAGTACTGTTAACAAGTTAGCTGTTATTTCGAAATGCAGAGGCGAAAGGACCTATGGTGTTTACAGGACGACTTCAGAGCTTGGTAAGCATAAACCATGTAATTCCTGAACTTGAAATTCACATATATCATACTTTTTAGAGTTTTTTGAGTGTGCCCATAGCTAGCAACGAGCCAGGGTGCACGCGTCAACGTTATTGACACAGAACTCTGTACTGCACAAAACAGAAATAATTTAACCTGTACTAGTCAGATACATGCCAGGGAAGCCAGGAATAGGGCTAAAAATGAAATTCAGTGTACATATCCTTTAAGGAGCTCGTCTGCCATACTGAACTTGTGAGTTCAAATCCCACAAAACTTGGGTTCAAAACTTGTGGTGTGGATAGTTTTTTGTCACTGGATGTTATACAAGCTATGTAAAAATGCAGTTATCTGTTGGTTCTATGTCAGTTATTGAATTTATGTGCAGTAACTGAACATATGAAATACTCCTGTTTTGAAATTATACCTACAATATGTCTCAGTAATTACCCATTATATATATACCCTTTTTCTGTTGATGAACAATTAAGTGTGCGGGCACATTTTGGCAACTGGTGGGGGCAGGTGGGTAGCCCAGAGAGTGGTCCACTGCCCCCGATCCAATATGACGTGAGGGGGCGGAGTCTCGCCACCACACCACGGACCCCACAACTTAGCCCTCGGGTGGGCTAGAGACACAGGGTCTTCACTGGTGGGGGCAAGTGGGTGGCCCAGAGAGAGGTACACTGTCCATGACCAGCTCTGATCCAAGGGGGGGGGGGGATCTCGCCATCATCCCACTATCCACGCCAAGGATCCCACAACTCAGCCCCTGAGTGGGCTAGAGACCCACAGTCTTCGCCAGTGGGTGCAAGGAGATTGACCAGAGGTCACTGTACTGCGCTCAATCAGCTCTGACCCAAGCAGGCAGAGTCTCAGCACCACGCCACTATCCATGCCATGAACTCCACAACTCAGCCCCTGAGCGGGCTAGAGACACACGGTTTTCACCAGTGGGTGTATGGAGATTGCCCGGAAGTAACTGCACTACATCCGAACTGCTCTGATGCAAGGGGGCGAAGTCTCGCCACCACGCCACAGACCCCATGGCCAATTGGCCTAGGATATAGACAATTAACTACTGGTGGAATGGTGGTGGAGCATCCATCGGGGACCCGCTGTAGGTCCGCTAGCCTTGTGTTATCTGGGTTTATCCCTTACCTTTGTCCAGAAACAGAAGTTGAACTAATTGCAGCAAAATAGCTAACGTTACAGGAATCATCAGTGTAACTGCTTTAGCCACTGACCGCTACCATTAATGTTATGTAAGCTGCTGCTAGTTGTTGTGAGCTCATGAGCTAACTGGCTATCTCGCTCTTATTGTGCAGGATTAGCATTGGAAGCATTGGAACTGATGTGTCCAGGCGACAAGACCTTAATTTATCAGACATTATTTCATGTCATTTCAATTCACAGCTATTTCAGTGGCATGACTAGCTTCCGTCCTACCAGTCCTGAACAGAAACAAGCCAGCCATGCATATAAGCCAGGCTGGACCTGGCCTGGTTATAGTGGGCTTTTTTGTCACAAATGAAACACTGATTGTGGATGTCAAATTCGGTGCCTCTGCTCAGTCTTGGTTTTTTGATTAGGGACTGATCCTTGTCTGGGTCTTGCACAGTCACGGTGGAAGTAGCCTAGTGCAATAGGCCAGGTTGGTTGTGCTGGAGTAATTTACTCTGCATGACTTGTGGTATGACACTTTCACTTTGAAGGAGAGTAGGTCACTTGAGTGGGGAGAGAGTCTCTTATGAACCTCGTAATTTCTGCAATTAGCATTGTACAATGGTATGCTAGCTAGCTAAAGGAATAGTAAGCTGGCTAAGCTAGCTAAAATAATAATAATTCTTTCAACACAAAACATTTCAATTTCAATACTCAATTTAAGAATATAAAAAAATGAATGAATCATATTTAGACATTTGTGTTACCTGTCTGTTCTGTCATTAGACTGGTAGCTTCTTCTTTGTTATTTTTATTTCTGCCACATAACATTATGACAATCCTCTGGATGTGGCAGTTTAAAAATGGTAGTTCAAATTTCAAAAAACAAGGGAAAAAACAAGGAGGCACACTCCTGGATGGAATGGAAAGCCTGAATGGAATGTGGTGCTATATTGACTTCAGAGGGTGATATGGATTGCATATCCCAAATGAACACTAAACAATGAATATACCTTTTTCAGGAAGGGCTAGCTTATGGTAGGCTAAATGAAAAGGATATTGACTTCCAAAACCTTTTGATTTTGTTCAAATAAAAAAGTTATTTCACCATGAAAAATAATTTACTGTACTGTATATGCTTTCCGCCTCTTCATCACTGTGTTTAGAGGTCAACAGTACATAATTAAAACAAATTATCAACATAAATTCAGGTAATCCATGTGCACAAGGTACCTGACTACTCTCACACAAAACTTTAAGTGGATCAGAGCTTCCTTTGGAAAACTAGACTGCGCAATGTAACCATTGCACCCCCCAGAAAGATCTGTATTGGCTCTGTGTGGTGCATCACTTCATCAGTTGATTTCACTAATATCCCACAAAAATAAAGTTCCACAACAATGCATTTCTTGAATGGGAAACCCTGAAGATAAAAAAACAACATTGTTGTGTTTTGTTCTAACTTGGGTAGGGGTACAGTACCTCAAAATCTGAGGACCCCTCCTGCTAGACTAACAATTTCCGCCAACACTAAACTCATGTGTGCAGGACTATATTCTAGTATTTCTTTGGGGAAATTACATTTTAACTCTTTGGTGTTGTTGGACAGTTACTTGGGTCAAACCACAGCAAAGTTGATGCAAATTTGAGTGAGCATTATGAAATTATGGGCTTTTTTCTCACCTCACTCCTATCCGGACAAGCCTAATTTGGCTCTTTTTCAGATATTAGGGTATGTCTAAAGAATAGCCCAAAAAACTTATTTCCCACAAAACTAAAGTTCCACAACCATCCATCTCATTAATGGGACACATAGGGGATATGAAAAAACATGGTTGTGTTTTGTTCTAACTCGGGTAGGGGTAGCTCAAAATCTGAGGGCCCCTCCTGCTAGACTAACCACTAAGCTTTGCTCTTCAACAGATACCAGTAATAAAGAAATGATGGTCTCTCTTAGATGGTTAATTGACTGCACTTACAGGTGCATCCCAAAAAGGGAGGGTGTGGTTAGGGTTAGTGGACAGGGTGGGGGTCTGGTTAGGGTTAGAGGGTGGGCTTGGGCTAGGCCTAGGGGAGGCAGGGTTGGGGTTAGTGATTGGGGTAGGGGTCTGGTTAGAGGGTGGGCTTGGGATTGATTGACACCCTGACGCAGAAGACAAGATATTGCATATAATAATTTTTAAATGTAATTTCTTAAAATTTAAATAGAGACAGAAACCGATCATGTAATTCATTTGATTAAATTTTAAATTGATTGACAGCCCCAGTTTAAAGCTTTAGCCCACATGTTTTTATCCCCTTTCACTCCTTCAATTTATCTTGATTATTTATTCATGTATTTATTTGTTTATTTATTATTGTAAATTATTAAATTAAATAAATAAATGAAACTGACTTTTCTCTATAAAATGCTGTGCAGATGGTCTACGTAGTGTTTTTCTCTATGTAAAGTGCTTTGCGTACCTAGAAAAGTGCTATATAAATACAATGTAGCCTATGTATTATTATTAGTAGTAGTAATACCCCACACATACAGACCTCTCTCTCTCTCCCCCAGTCCACTCTGAACCAGCTGGTGGTCCAGCCCCCCTATGAGGCCCAGGGCCTCAGGTTTGAGACCACCGGGTACTCGGTGTCCATCTACATCAGTGAGATCCGCTCTCAATTCACTCTCTCCCCACGACACAACCTGGAGGTCACCCTGGCCATGGAGCACTTCCTCAACAACACCCAGGGACAGTGTGGTAGGTGCTAGTGTGTGTGTGTCTGTGTTCATATGTAGTGACCTCCCCTGTCCATCTCTACCAGGTGTGTGTGTGTGTGTGTGTGTGTGTGTATTGCGGGTGTGTGTTCATGTCTGTGTAGTGACCTCCCCTGTCCATCTCCAGGTGTGTGTGTGTGTGTTCATGTCTAATGACCTCCCCTGTCCATCTCCAGGTGGGTGTGGCGTGGGCTCCTGCGTGCGTAGGGGAGGCCAGCTGGAGGAGGACAGCTGCTGTGAGGAGACGGCGCATGACTGGGTGTTTGATGACCCTGGGAAGCCCGAGTGTCACTCTGGACCCAGGAATGTGTCCTGTGACCGGAGCCCCCCAGCCCCTCCGCCCTGTCCTGGCAGCCCCCTCTGCGACCTCCTCTACCACCTGTAAGATCACTTTGTTTGAGAGTATTTGAGCCTTTCAATTACCTCAGAGTTCTCAGTCTTTGAACAGTTCCATTAGTTTCTTCGCACCAGATACACTAAATCCAGTATTTTGCAGTATTTGTAAATAGTATTACATCAGGAATACTGACTCCATATCAATTTTTTAATCCCACCTGAAACCCCACCTTTTTAGACAGGCCTATTCACTGTGAATGTTGATGTTTTGTATCTTTTGTCTATTTTATTGTATTTTTTATCCTGTAAGGTGACCTTGAGTGATCTGAAAGGTGCCTTATAAATAAAATGAAGAAAAAAATATATATATATTATTATTATTTGTCCTGGATGTGGTGGGGGCTGTGTGTTGCAGGGTGTTTGCGGAGTGCAGACGCCAGCTGGACCTGAGTGTCCTGGAGAGAAACTGCCGGTTTGACTCGTGTCTCGGGGAGGACTGGGCCTGCTCCTCGCTGGAGCGCGCCGCTGAGACGTGCAGGAGACGGGGCTTCTGTGTGGACTGGAGAGGCCTCACCAACGGCACCTGTGGTGAGCTGCATCATCATCACGAGGGATGGGAATGTGTACAAAAATCGACGGTTAGCCTACGTATTGTAGCCCTAGTTCTGAGTGGAGCGTAGCCACGGTAGTCCGTTAACGCGGGACAGCAACTCACTAATCGATAAACTGAGGGATAAAAATGTCACAAACCATGAATAAATAAAATAAAACATTTCAGGAAGACCTTATGAACAATCTCTGAGCACATTTATTATATGTATTTTACTTTGTTAGATTTTACTACTAAATAGGACCGGAGCATAATTTATGTCTACCATGGCTCTCCGTTCTCATAGCAAAAGGGACGAGCATGGAGGTATCACGCGACTATAACAGATACCTGCCAACCACCACTAGAGGTCACCCCAGGCAACAAGACCAAAGGAACTTTGATTTTGGCGAACTTCATCCATATAACTTCATCCATATAAAAACACAAATATTTTTTCCTTACTTTTATTTTATCTTGAATAGCCTTCATTTGTACTTTATTCTATTTTAGCTGGGATATGTCCGTGTTCCCTCTGTCCTTGTGTTGGTGTCTTGTTGGAATCCCTCCATGTCCTTGTCTGGGTGATTGTCTGCACCTATGTCTTGTTGCACACCTGTACGTTGTTCCTTGATTGTTCTCCCAGAGTATATATGCCCTCCTGTTTCCTTTGTTCTGTGGGTTCAGTGTGTTACTCCCGTGTGTTCCTCTGTTTAGTTTTCCATTTTTGAGATTAAAACCTTTTTCGAACCTGCACTGCCTGCCTGCCATCTGTGGCCATTTTGTGTCCTCCACCACCCTGGAACCCTCACAACGTGTTGCCTACACTGTCACACCCCTAATCATCATCATTAACATCATACTACATTATACATTATCCTTCTAAATTGTTCACTATCGTAATGAATCACACATGATAGCAAAACACCATTATAACAGTCGATTAACAGTTCTCAACATGCACGGAGAATGCTCTACTAACGGTCCATATTGACAGTAGGTTCTTGTTCTTGTCTCAGACGTGGGTTGTCCACCAGCACTGGTCTACATGGACTGTCGCAGCCAGCTGGACGACTTCTGTCTTGGAGGGTGAGTGAGAGCTTCTCTCCTGTGCTGTAACCATGGATACTGTCACTTTAAATGATTACAATAGAGACAAGTTCTCTATTGACCTTGATGATCCCTAGTCCAGAAGAGGATTTATTCTGGGTCCTGTCTTAGTCCAGGAGTGGACTATTTCTGGGTGGTCATCTGTAAGTGTCCCTCTGTTTGTGTGGTGTTGATCTCTGCGTGGTCTCTTCCTCCCAGAGAGCGTGTCTCTGGGGGCGTCCTGGAGGCTCTGAGAGAAGGCTGCTTCTGCCCCAGCGGCCTGATCAGGGCTGACCAGCACAACAACACCTGCGTGTCCAAGTGGTGAGTACCGGGGTCCAACAGAAACACACAGAGACACGAGCTGACCAATTTATTGATTGTCCCCCAGCTGTTGAACTCTAGTATGTTCGTGCGCATGTGCGTTAGTTTGTCCGTCATATATGTACCACCTTGGGGCGCTAGCCACAATTTATTTTTCCCATTGCCAAGTACATTTTGGTTTGTACATTAAAAAATGGTTTGGCAACTATGCATTTAGGTCAGTGCTCCGTCTCTCTCTCTACTCTCTACCGTTAAAAAAAAAATCTATTTCTCTCAAGTCTCTCTCCCTACTTGTCTCCCCTCTTTCTCTGCCTCCCTCTCGGTCTCTTTCTCTCTCTCTCTCTCTTTCTCTCTCTCTCTCTCTCTCTCTCTCTCACTCACACACACACACAATTGTAAACCAAGCCACGAACCTATAATATACACCTACTGTAGTAGGGCCCCCTGGTCCTCTGGAACTGGGCTTTTAATGGTTCCTAACCCCAGGACTAAGAGGCATAGGGAGGCAGAACATAAATGATATCACTGATATCTTTCCCAACATTCCTTTCCCAGTTGAGACGTCCAACACTTCCTTGTCGACCACCTGAAGAAGATACGGCTATTTATATATATCTAACATTTATGTTTAGTTTTAGTATTGATAGAGGCCTGTGTGTCTGAGATGAAACTGAGTTGCTTATTTAATTGCTTATCTGTGAGGGGTGTGGGTGAAGGTGCAAGCAAGGTCACACAGTTCTAGAGTATGAAGAAATAGAATAGGGGTTTGTTTGTTTGTTTGTGTGTTTGTTTGTTTTTTGTTAGGGAAGATGTTGCAGAAAGCAACATGTCTTCTGAGACAGACAGCAGAGGACAGAATAGGCCCAGTTGGCAGTATTACTGTATGTGACAGCAGAGGTGAGAGGGATGCGTCATGCACATGCACACACCCCAAGAGTTATTTACTTGCCATAAAAGAGGGATTGTCCCTGAATGTATCTTTGTATTTTGATCTTTAACTTATCTGGGGATTTGACTGTACCTGCAAGCTTGCATTAAAATCACTCAAAAGTGCTTTGGTCTCCTGGAAGTTTCTGTCACAGACTCGACTCTCATACACCGAGGTCCTAACATCACTAACATTTTTAGCATAAGTCAATGGAGTTTAACATAACGAAAATTATCATCGCGGCTAGCTGACATTTTCTGATGAAGTAAGAGATGATGAAATGAAAATATGTTCTGTGGCTCTATAACGTAACCACAGTTTATGTCTTCTCATGTTAGTCACAAGGCTAATGTAGGCTAACATACTTGTCCACATATGAAGTTAGTTCACATTTTTTCCCTTTTACTCTAGGCTACGCATTTCAGCAAAGCTTTTGCCGTTTCAGCTGTTCAGCATTCACACACATTTTCTGCAGGAAATGTATTTTTTTCTAGCAATATGTTTTTATGTGTTGTAAATATTGTTAATATTTATTTATCTTCAGTTATGTGCACTCATTTTATTTCAGCTCAGTGTAGAGAAATGCCCTGATACTAACAGACATAGATATCTATGCTAACAAACGCCTTACTGATGCCTTCGCCTGACACCAGGTAAACGTGACGTTCCACCTCACGATAACAACTGAAACACTGAAATACCATGTTCGATGCGATGATCACCAGATTCACCACTAAATAATTACGTCATTGACGTTGGCTGACTTATTGCTAAATTAGCAGTTTGAAAATAGGGCTGCCAGACGAACGAGGTTGAATACAGACATAAATGCATCCTAGCCCGCATCTGACTAATTTGATTTCTGTCTGAAAAACTTCTAAAATCTTCTTCAAATAAATGGAAGGTCAGGAGGTCAATCCATACATTATTTATTTCAAGGCTGAATGGCATCAATTAAGCTTGTTTTACAGTCAGACATGCCTATTTCCAACTCATGCACCATCTCAATCTGCATGTTAACTTAATGTTTTCAGCTTTCTTTCAACAGAGCAAACTGTAGGCCTATGACATACAGAAGGATGATGTAGCGTTTATTCAGCTGAGTTAGCCTTTGAGAAGACTAATTTACAACAATATTAGTAGTAGGCTGTCCAGTGGTCAGTGTGCTTCTGACCCAGTATATGTCCTGTTCAGTATTATCCAGCAGCAGGATGCTATAACACAGTACAGTTGTCTGTCTATCAAGTGTTGGAATACGTATCCAGTATCTGTGAGGATGTAGCCTTACTGTTCCATGTCCTCCAGGCTGGTTGGGGTGTGTGTTGGTGTGTATTGGGGTGTGTTGGTGTGTGTTGGGGTGTGTTGGTGTATCTATACTTATCCATAACTCGGTATGGTTATCAGTACAGTGGTTCACACAGTATCATCTAGGGATGCTATCACAGTATAGTGGCTCAGACAATATGGTCTAGTAGTGTGATGCATGTGGTTATCAGTACAGTGTTAACACAGTAGGCTATTAAGTGTGCAGTACAGTGGTTAACACAGTATGATGTTAGTGGTTATCGGTATAGTGGTTATCACTATTGTGGTTATCAGTATAGGGGTTATCGGTATAGTGATTATCACTATTGTGGTTGTCAGTATAGGGGTTATCACTATTGTGGTTATCAGTATAGTGGTTATCGGTATAGTGATTATCACTATTGTGTTATTACTAGTAGTAGTGATGCTCTATTGGTCCAGTTCCTCCACAGCGGCAGCATTTCTCACGCCGGCGGCCATGACAGCGAAGAACACGTTGGGGAAGAAGGACCTGGCGTAGATGGCGGCCTTGGGAAGGGTGGGTGCCATCACCACCTCCTTCTTCTTAGTGCTCAGGGTCCTCATGATCTCTGCTGCGGCCTCCTCTGCCGGAACGCCAAACAGCTTCTTCCTGGAGAACACTGGAGAGAGACCCAGGAGAGAGGGGTCAGAACACTGGAGAGAGACCCAGGAGAGAGGGGTCAGAACAGTCAGAGAAGGGGGGGGGGCGGGGGGCAGGGCTGAGGAACCTACCTGTCCAGATGGAGGAGGGGGCACTGCCGTCCTCGGGGGGGGGGGGGGGGGGGGGGCTGAGGAACCTACCTGTCCAGACGGAGGAGGGGGCGTGGTCATCCTCGGGAGGGGCGGTGCTGATGAAGGTGTGACTCAGGGTGCTGACCGCCAGGCCGTACTCCTGGACCTCCGCCCTCAGACAGTCACAGAAGGCCTGGACCGCGTGCTTGGACGCAGCGTCTGGGACACACACCACGCACCAGAGATGCACACACACACACCACATATTCACACATGATACATACACACACACAACACACACACACGCCACATATACACACACACACACGCAGAGATGCACACACAACACACACACACACACCACATATACACACATGTTACATACACACACACACACCACATATACACACGTTACATACATACACACACACACACACCACATATACACACGTCATACACACACACACACACGCAGAGATGCACAGACATACACACACACATCCGCACATACACACACACCCGCGTACACACACGCACACACACACACACACACACACACACTTTTATAACAAAATGTACTCTATTCTGGGAGTCTCTCTTCAACACAGACCATATTTTCAGCATTGTTCCATGGGAGCTGAATGAGATCAGCGGACACAGGAACTCACAGCTGGTGCGGAAGGGCACCGCCAGCTTGCCCTGGATGCTGTTGACCAGGAGTATGTGCCCCGTCCTTCTGGAGATCATGGAGGGCAGCAGACCTGTGGTGGCCAAATCAAACACACCCCATGCCATCAGACAGACTGACGCTGTGCTATACATATCTTCACTGTTGGAAAAACATATCAAGCTTCTCATTTAACCTTTAACACAACCATAAACCTATTTCCCAGTCATAAATCACTGGACTTCTTTCATCTAATTGTATAATTGAATAATTACCATAATTATAATAATTATAATAATAATTATCATAATCATTGCACCTTTTGCCAGGGTCACAGGTCCGAAGTAGTTGTTGTCCATGACAATCTTGTCCATCTCCAGGGAGAGGTTCTGCACCGGAGCTTTGACCTTCAGACTGCTGTTGAGGATGAGGATGTCCAGGCAGCCGTAGCAGTCCAGCACCTCCGCTATCACGTCAGGCAGGCTGTCCATGTCCCCGAAGTCCAGCAGGACCAGCTTGGGAGGGAAGGTCTGCAGGACAGAGGGAGAGAGGTCATTAGGTCATCCTTAATGACATCATAATGGATTCAATTGTACATTTTCATACATGATTAGATATCATAGGCTACGGCCTATTTTCTTCTTTCTGCTGAGGTTACAGGTTTGGTTGATCCAGGTAGCTGGACGCTTAAGCAAACCTCTACTGTTGACCTGAGCTCAGGACCAGGTCAGGACCAGGTCAGGACCAGCTCAGGTCCAGCTCAGGACCAGCTCAGGACCAGGTCAGGACCAGCTCAGGACCAGCTGGGACTGAGAACGCTTTCATCACCGCAAACATCAGACCAGCTTTTAGACTGTCCAATCATCTTGTGTCAATACGTCATTGTCCATATATGGTTTATTTATGTTTTCTCCCTCATTGCTTCAGTGGACTGCAGTTAACCCGAGAGGATGTGATGTTTGATGGTTTGTCAATAAAACCACAAATCTCGTAACAGCAACTCCATCGTCTGTCTGATCCATCCTGAAATGAATGAAGTAACCTTCATCAAGAGGGGTAGATAGAGAGAGAGAGGGAGGGAGGGAGGGATAGAGAGACAGAGAGAAGGGTGAGAGGGGGGTGGAGGGAGAGAGGAAGAGGAAGGGGCAGACGGTGAAGGTTCGGTCCCTGCTGGTGAGTCTAGCACGTGGACCACAAGGACGTTCTCTTGGTCTAATGGTAGACGTTAGGGGGCTTGGTGAGTGGGAGTGTTGGGTTCGATCCCCGCTGCTTCCACTCACCAGACAGGGGTCTGAAGTACTGGCCAGATCATCAGCAAACGCTTCCAGTTTCTCCCAGTCTTTTCCACAGAGGATCAGTCTGGCCCCTCCTGTGTGAAACGCCTTCGCACACTCTGACCAAAGCATTTAGAGGAATAATGTGAGTATAAGCATATATACAGATAGTAAATCTCTATTGAATGTGATGTACATTTCAATGTACAGCCATAACATTTCACAATTGAACATTTCACAATTTCACATTATTATTATTATTATAGTGAAATTATTATAAAAAGTTAAAAGTATTCTTTTCTTTTCTTTTCTTTTATTCAATTTAATAATCCCAATTTCAGTGAAAGTTCAAAGCCAAACTGTAAGCCAAGGCAGCTGAGTACCATTTCCCAGTCGGGACAGTGAGTCGGTGATGACCACCACCTTGTTCCGGACGGTGGTCTTGGACAGCAGTCGGAGGAGGCCGCTGTACACGTAGAACACACCAGCCGTGACCACCACCACCAGGGGCACCAGCAGGATGGTGCTCAGGTTCATCTTCTAGACACACACGGCAGACACCGTTGCTTTGGTTAGGCAGGATAACACACACACACACACACACACCCACACACAAACACACACACACACATCAGACACCACTGCTTTGGTTAGGTAGGATAACACACACACACACACACACACACACACACACTAAAAACACACACTAACACACAGCAGACAGCTTTGGTTAGGTAAAACACACACACACACTAACACACAGCAGACAGCTTTGGTTAGGTAAAACACACACACACACACAGCAGAAAAAGCGAGACTACTGTAGAATATGCAAATGCAGCATTTCCAGGATGAAATCTGCAATCTGAGAATGAAATCTGCAATCTGCAAGTGTGAGCTAATTCCCAGAGAAGAGAGCATTGGCTGTTCATCACATTCTGCTAACCAGACCATCCACTGAACATTATTGGAGAGTTCCATACCAGGAAGCTGTCCAGGTCCATGGCTTGAGATAGACGGCCCCTCAACCAACCATTGGATATCTAGCTATGTCTCACAAATCTGAAATGGCAACAAAACATAGAAGAGATTGAGGTTGCAAAAAAAAGGAAACATGGCAAGGATAAGGAATTTCCACCTATTAAGACGCAATGTTCCCATTCAAAGCTAAACACCATGAGGCTCAATGTGTTGAATGAACGAGCTTGTCTGCATGTTACACAACTCAAAGGTTCTCATCATTACAGTAAAGATATAGCTGTCACTTCTTCAACAAGTAACCTATGATTAGCACATATACTGTATCAATATGAGTTTGTTTGGTAGTAGACTAGTCAACTACTGTTTGGTTCAAGGGTGTTATCTAAAAGCAGTTTGGCTGAGCAGACCAGCAGTCACGCTAATGCCAGCAGTCACACTAGACAGGGTCTAAATATACCCTGCTCTACAAATAGAAACTTTATCCTGACAAAGGCTCGGTGAAACTTTGGTGTAAATCCAAAATAAAGTCAAGAGATCCCTGTTAATCAATAGAACAGATTACAGTGGAGCCTCATTATGACTAAACTGTCACCATAGACCTAGTGTTATAATCCCAGCGTAGAGCTGTACACATAAAGCAGAACACAAACAAATACTTCTCTAGGGTTTGACCGCAGGACTGGGTCTCCTAGTGTACACGCACAAAGCCATGAGACTTACTGTGACTGTCCATCTACCATGGGTGGAGGGGTACAGCCACCCCCCACCCTCCCACCCCCATCCCAGTCCAGTCTGACTACCACAGTCTCATTAACCCCTGCTTACTGCTCTGTGTCCAGGGGGAGTTATTCTGTCTTCCAGGTTGGTTCCTCTGCTCAGGGCCGATAGCTCCAGCAGCCCTGCTGTCCTCTAGCATAGAGAGAGACTCTACGACAGCAGCCTGTCCACCCTCCAACCAGCAGTACCGCAGGGGGGCGTGAGCTCTTTTAATAGCGCACAGCTGTCATTCGCCATGCGTGTTGTAGACATGTTTAGCTTTAGCGTTGTAGACCCGTCACTCACAGGGGGGGTGTCATGTTGCTTTAGCCCATTCTTTATAGATCAGTTTTCATACAGTCCCCACTGACGTCTTATACTGTACACACAGATGCACATGCATACAGTACAGGGATGCACACGCACACACACACACACACACACACATGCACGCACATGCACGCACACACAGACACACATACACACACACAGCAAATTAGTTAAGGCGCTAGCTGTTCCAATATTTCAGGGTTCGAGGGAAACATTACCATTACTATAAATAAATAATAAATAAAAATAGAATATACTGATGTAATGTAATATGATTATGTAATCTGATTACGAATTACTATGTATCAACAATATAATCTTATGTACATTTTTTGTCTATCTATTTATACCAATCTACATTGAATACAAGTGTAAACGCTGGCCAGCAGAATCGCTGATCTGTACTGCTGCAGGCTAAACTATGATAGTTGACAGCGTCTCAGCGCATGCTGTGCAGTCTGTGAAAGGGGCGGGGCTCCGCACAGTGCAACACTCGGCTCGCGCATGGCTAGCTGTCAGTTTGTGACTATGTGCAGATAGCGGGCAGGCAGGCTAGCAACGGCTGCCCGGTACCTCCCATCTTTTCATACATAATTGTTGGCCAACCCACTATGTCGGATTTTGAGGAATTCGAAAAACAGCTTAGCGAAAATCGACAAGGTGAGTTTCTTGCCATTTATACGTTTCTGGGTGGCAGAACTAGGACTAGCGCTAGCAGCGAGCTGGAGCCAGCTGTCTCTGATATGCTTGAATAAGCCAACTTGCCCAGTGTATGTGTCATTAGCTATTGGCTTACATTTATGTTTGCTTGCTGTGTGACTAGCTAGCGACAGTATCTAACTAGCTAACTCATATAGGCTAGATAGCTACAGTATCTTCAGCTGTCAAACTGGCACTGTCAGCTAATGCATTGGGTATGTGTGGTCAGCTACAGCCTGTTAGCTTCCCTCCTTAGTATCACCTCAAAATCTACTCAAGAACCAAGACGTGACTGCAGCTCTACTTTCCATAGACAAGCTTGCCTTGCATATGATGCAGTAGAGGACAGAGGTATTGCTGGTTATAGAGTCATGCAGGTCTATGCTACACCCCCCTCACACACACACACGCGCACACACACACCCCTTTCCTTCACCTCAACAGAGAGGGAGAAGGAGAGGCACAGGAAGAGGAGTCGCAGCGGGTCACCGAGCCGGAGCGAGAAGCATCGCAGCTGGAGCAAAGACCGAGGCAGCCGCAGCCGGGACAGGAAGAGCCACGACCGCCGGAGCGCCTCGCGAGACCACAAGAAGCACAGGTGAGGGGGCAGGGGGGCGTCCGGCACAACCTCCCACCTCCTCTCTCCTCCAGGGCCGCCCGCCCGGGCGTCAGTCCGGCCTCCACACAGGACACCGAGGACCAGCCCTGGTGGGGCAGCCCTGGAGGACCAGGACCATCCCTGGAGGACCAGCCCTGGAGGAGCAGGACCAGCCCTGGAGGACCAGGACCAGCCCTGGAGGACCAGCCCTGGAGGAGCAGGACCAGCCCTGGAGGACCAGCCCTAGAGGACCAGGACCAGCCCTGGAGGACCAGCCCTGGAGGAGCAGGACCAGCCCTAGAGGAGCAGCCCTGGAGGAGCAGGACCAGCCCTGGAGGAGCAGCCCTAGAGGAGCAGCCCTGGAGGACCAAGCCTCACTTTCACCCACAGTGTCTCCCGCGATCCCAGCTCCACATCCTTCTCTCTGTTTACCTTTCTGTCTGGGTGTGGTGTCCAATCTTCATCCAGCTCAGCTGTTCAAGTGTGTGTGTGTATGTGTGTGTGTGTGTGTGTGTAATTATTTTATTATTTAACTAATTATTTTACTTTGATTGTTTCTTTTAAATCTGTTCTCACTGTTTATATGATTTATGTTTTTATCCATCTCTTTTTATGGAAAGCGCGATGTGGTACATTGTTTTGTTTGAACGATGCTATATAAATACAATGAAATTGACATAGCCGTCAGCGTCGACATTCTACCGTCAAAAATCAAGAAATGAACCATGGCAATTCTCCAACGTCGAACGCTGGTGTCGGACACAACGCAACGGCTGCAGTGGAGCCGCTGTCATTAATTACAATGGATTCAGTTCCTTAGCGCCTGATAGTTGATGGGGCCACGCCGTGAGAGGGATAGTCTCTCTGCCTCACCGTGAGAGGGATAGTCTCTCTGCCTCACCGTGAGAGGGATAGTCTCTCAGCCATGCCATGAGAGGGATAGTCTCTCTACCACGCCGTGAGAGGGATAGTCTTTCTGCCCCGCCGTGAGAGGGATAGTCTCTGCCTCACCGTGAGAGGGATAGTCTCTCAGCCATGCCGTGAGAGGGATAGTCTCTCTACCACGCCGTGAGAGGGATAGTCTCTCTGCCACGCCGTGAGAGGGATAGTCTCTCAGCCATGCCGTGAGAGGGATAGTCTTTCTGCCACGCCGTGAGAGGGATAGTCTCTCAGCCAAGCCCTGAGAGGGATAGTCTCTCTACCACACCGTGAGAGGGATAGTCTTTCTGCCACACCGTGAGAGGGATACTCTTTCTGCCACGCCGTGAGAGGGATAGTCTCTCAGCCACGCCGTGAGAGGGATAGTCTCTCTGCCACGCCGTGAGAGGGATAGTCTCTCTGCCTCACGTGAGAGGGATAGTCTCTCTGCCACGCCGTGAGAGGGATAGTCTCTCAGCCACGCCGTGAGAGGGATAGTCTTTCTGCCACGCCGTGAGAGGGATAGACTCTCAGCCACGCCGTGAGAGGGATAGTCTCTCTGCCACGCCGTGAGAGGGATAGTCTCTCTGCCTCACGTGAGAGGGATAGTCTCTCTGCCACGCCGTGAGAGGGATAGTCTCTCTGCAGCAGTGCTCCAACAGAGAGAGCAGGTCCAGCACACCTAGGTAGAGAGATAACACTACTCTGCCTTTTCAGCTACTCTCCCAGGAGAACCAGGAGGAAAAGGACCTGCCAGTACTGGGATGTGGCTCCTCCAGGCTTTCAACACATCACACCAATGCAGTACAAAGCTATGCAAGGTATCTGTCAACATCTGTTAGGCTGACTGGGGCATACTGTAGCCTACAGTTGTGGGATGGGTGGATGGATGGATGAAGAGACACAGAGGGAGACAGAGAGAGAGACAGAGAGGGAGCACTCCAGATCTGTCCTGAGACTTTCTGGATAGTCTGAGACTTTCTGGATAGTCTGTGCTCTCCAGGTGGCGTCCCCTGGCCCCTACCCAACTAATGTCAGATACGGTCAAGTAGCATAGCCTTTTTTGGATAAACTCACAGTCATGAAACCAGTGGAGCCAGTGAAACCAGTGTCTCCTGTTGTGTCCCCCCCCAGCGGCGGGGCAGATCCCCAGCGTGGCCCTGCTGGCCTCCTCCACCACCACCACGGGCGTGACGGTCACCCCCACACAGGGGCCCGTGGTGGGCAGCCAGATGACCAGGCAGGCCCGGCGCCTCTACGTGGGAAACATCCCCTTCGGGGTGACTGAGGTGAGATGGCCTCTCTCTGACTCCCAGACCGGTGTCCTGCTGGTCACGGGTCCAGCCTCATAAACACAGAAAGTGCTCTCGGTTCCAGATCAATCCAGCCTGTATGTCTAGGACTAGATGGAGAATCTGCACGTTTTTGTTCTTGGACTTTTCTTGGAAACCGGGCCCTAAATAAATAAACAACAAACAACAAACATCTTTATTTGTCATACAGTGAGTAGGCACACACATCACACGGTGTAGGCGGCAATGTGGAAACACACGCACACACACACACACACACACACACACACACACACACACACGAGTGGCCGGAGCATCCCGTTGCTCCAGTTATCAAGGTGCTGCTTCAGCTGCTCTCTCTGGGGGTTTCCTGTGTGCTGAGTGGCCCGGTTCTGCTGTGTTCTGCTGAGTCAGGAGTCCATGGCGGAGTTGTTCAACGCCCAGATGCGTCTGGCGGGCCTCTCTCAAGCCCCCAGCCACCCCGTGCTCGCCGTGCAGATCAACCAGGACAAGAACTTTGCGTTCCTCGAGGTAAGAGAGGCCTCCTCCCACCAACGCGTCAGCCGGAGATATCAGCTGAGATCTTCACTAATCTAAACGTTCCCCCCACATATCAAGCGTAGTAGAGTACTAGAAGCCCTCTAAATGTAGACCAGGCTCAACTTTTGTTCAGGAAAATGTCCTGATCCTATATTTTTGAGTGAACTATCTAGGGCTGGGTATCGATACTGATTTCCAAAAATGAATGAATGAATGAATCATTGAATGAATTAATGAACTATTCATTCCTTCATTTATTCATTAAATAAAATATTGATTTTGGGATTCATGAATCGATTCTGAATCATTTGATTCAGAATCGATGAATCGATTTTTTAAACCCAGCCCTAGAACTATCCCTTTAACCCCTGGCCTGGCAGTTCCGGTCGGTGGAGGAGACGACCCAGGCCATGGCCTTCGACGGCGTCATCTTCCAGGGCCAGTCTCTGAAGATCCGCCGGCCCCATGACTACAGGCCTCTACCGGGCCTCTCTGAGCAGCCCGCCTTCCACGTCCCCGGTGGGTCCCGGGGGTCCTCGCTCCCGCCCTCACGCTCACAGCACCCCAGCCTGGGCCACGGAGACCTGCTATACATCTAGTATTAACAACTATAATATTACTATTATTATCAGTGATCAGAGTGCTAATAACATAGTATTACAGAATAGCACAAGCCAGGTGATTGGATAATAATGGTTTAGCAGTGAGTTATTGTTTGTTTGTTTGTGTATATCTTGTTTGTGTCTGTAGGTGTTGTCTCCACAGTAGTCCCCGACTCCCCTCATAAACTGTTTATCGGCGGTCTCCCCAACTATCTCAACGATGACCAGGTACTCAAACACTCGCCCAGTGCCGGGGGAGGGGGAGGACAGGGGAGCCTTAACTGGGGCTGAGACCTCCCCTCAGCCCTCTGCTCAGAGCAGGACACCACTCCTGATACACAACCAGCTCAGAGACACACTCATAACCCCCTGATAGATAGATATATATATATATATAGATAGATATAGATATATAGATAATCCACTGTTATCCCTTGAGGGGTAATTCATTTGTTTTAGTAATACACCGAACATTACATAGAACAAAAAGACTCAGTAGGCACAAAAGTGTGCAAAAAATACACAGTAAATTCTACAGTGGTAGAATACTGCCGCCATGTGGTGGCAGTCAATACCACACCCTGTAGAAGGGATAGTGCCATGCAGCTCATCACATGCAGTATGCAAGAACACAGGACGGAAGGCACAGCTGCTGTGAGCATGTTGTTGGCTAATATAAGCATGGTGTGATACGTGAGTTTAAATGGTCAGTATTAGGTAGTGATTGGGTGGAGAGGACACTTTACTGTCACACCAGCGATAACATGTTAAAGTCTTAACTGCTCAGCTCTACACTCACTGGTCATGTCAATTCAACATAAGCTTTATCTACATACATTAGCATATTAACATGCTCATTTTTTATCTTCATTATGCTTGAAAAAGTTCCAAGGTTAAAGGAGTAGTGAATGGAAAATGATGTGGATGGGCACCTTGAAAAATCTTTCAAAAACATGTTAAACTCTCGATTTCAAAGACAAGAAGCTCACCGAGGGGGTAATTGGTGTCCGTTGGTGTTCTGACATCAAATTCGCCTCAAATTATGAATCCTGTAGGGTTTTATTGATCATTTTATGAAATCCATTGACTTGTATTGACGCAACCGTTGTAGATGTGTAGATCAATCCGCAGAGGGGATTCAGGAAGCGGAACTACTTACGGTAGCTATTGTTATTGTTTATGTTGCTAGGCTACCTAGTTTGCGGACGTTAACACACGTATGTGCTGCAACTAAATAGTTCTATGCTAAATATTTAAAAAAGCCTTTCCAGATTAACTAGAATCTTACTTTATGGCGAATTATATATCAGAACGCCAACTAATACCTTGATGAGTTTCTTGTCTTTGAAATCGAGAGTTTAACATGTTTTTGAAAGACTTTTCAAGATGCCCACCCATCCCATTGGTTTTATGACTAAAACGGTGGTAGAGCAAGTATCAGACTTTCTCAAAAGTGCTAGTTTTGTCAACGTTGTCAACTGAACCATTGTATATGATCATAAGTAACCTTAAAACAGGGCTAAACATGCATTTTCCCTTTACTCCTTTAAGCAAAGTAGTTATAGCTGATATCTAGATACAGTGCATCCGGAAAGTATTCATAGGGCAATTCCATGTAAATGTCACCCTCACCATGTGTAAAGGCTGTGAATATACTGTATATGCAAATGTGATATTTGAGAATTATATTTTTAATACATTTACAAAAAACAAACATATTTTTGTGCGTGGCTGGAAGCCAGCGCAGCTAGTATAGCGTTCTTCGGGTTATCATTCCCTCCTTCCCTTACTCCGTTACTCCCGACAATGTTGGCCTGCATTTCTCTCTTGGCACCACTATAGGCAGTAGTCCCAGCACACCAAAATCAAGATGGACACCAAAATCTACCCGCTGATCTCCACTGCACAAGTAGAGTAGTGGTGAGAGCATTGGACTCCCACCCGGGAGACTGGGGTTCAAGACCCGGTGGGGATGACTTTATGGGACTATACCCCAAACCTCCACATGTTCATCCTTTCACTCCAACCTTTACCTCTTGCCTTATAGGTCAGATCCTGTCCCAACCCCAACCCTTATTCTAACCCCAACCCACACTAGGGACTGGAAGAAGGACACCAAAACCAATCTACCGACCCCCACTGCACAAGTAGAGTACTTGTCTAAAGAGTCTTAATCTTATCTTATCTTAATTTATCAGACATTATTTCACGTCATTTCAATTCACAGCTATCTCAGTGGCATGAATAGCTTCCGTCCTACCAGTCCTGAACAGAAACAAGCCAGCCACGCACATAAGCCAGGTTGGACCTGGCCTGGTTTTAGGGGAAAAAAGAATAATGTAATCCATTTTGGAATAAGGCTGTAACATAACAAAATGAGGAAAAAGTGAAGGTTTGAATCATTTCCAGATGCACTGTAACATTATACCGCATTGGAAACCATTGCTACCTTTTTGGTCTTAAGTCCCAGAGAGAGAGAGAGAGAGAGAGGGAGAGAAGGAGAGATAGAATGAGGCAGAAATTTGTGTTCGCAATGTTGTGGTTGTATGTCCAGTTGATCAATTGGATTCTAACTTTCCATTCTATCTCATTTGTTTTTTTGTTTTTTTGTTTGTTTGTTGTTGTAACTATATTCCGTACAAACAACAACAACAACAACAACAACCGTAGAATGTACCCAAGTGTCTTATTATTATTAAAAAATCGTTATTATTCTTTGGACTCTTGCAGTCACTGCTGCTGCTTTGGTGCTTTGATACTCACTCAGGTCTTTTTTTTGTTCCCCACTTTGTCCCCAGCTAGGGGCCTGTAAGCTCATAGTTTGTTCAGTAGCACTCATCTACTGCTGCCATGTCAACATGTAACACCAGGCAAGTAAGACGTCCCCCACCCGCACACGGATACACTCCTCCCAGCCTGTAGGTGGCGCTGTCTGTCCCCACCTGCCCTGCCTAACTGGCTGCTGCTGATCTCTCTGTCCCAAGGCTCTGCTGGAGCCCACTGAGCTGAGGGAGATTAGGGGTTAGGAGTAAAGGTCAGGGGTAAGGGTTAAAGGTTAGTGGGGTGGCTATTGTTGTACTGGAGCATTGTGGGCTGTAGGGGGTAAGATGAATGGGGAAAATCTGTGACTTTTACTTTGAAAGTGGTTCTTTTTTTAATGGATAAAAGCCAATACTCTGGTTTTAGTTTTTTAGTTTTTGACAATAGAGCCTGTGCCGTTTACCTGGTCTACGCACCATTTTTAGCTCAGCTCAAGTCAATGAAGAAAGTTTCATAAGATATTCTCTGTATTTTTTGACGGTTTGTACCCAAAGCTTAAACAGTAGTGTCTTCATCTCTGACTAATCTTCTCTTACGCAGCAAAACTATTCATCCTTCAATAGAGCGACTGATTGCTCCAGTACACAGTCAGCCTGCGCAGAGGAATCCTCCTGTTTGATCCTCTAGATCCTCACACACAGTTCCCACTACACACCCCCTCTGCCAGACCCCCTCTAGAGTTCCCACTAGACTCCATATCCCACACACCCCCTCTGCCAGACCCCCTCTAGAGTTCCCACTAGACCTGCTCCATATCCCACACACCCCCTCTGCCAGACCCCCTCTAGAGTTCCCACTAGACCTGCTCCATATCCCACACACCCCCTCTGCCAGACCCCCTCTAGAGTTCCCACTAGACTCCATATCCCACACACCCCCTCTGCCAGACCCCCTCTAGAGTTCCCACTAGACCTGCTCCATATCCCACACACCCCCTCTGCCAGACCCCCTCTATGAAATCTATATTTTCTTTTCTTTAACCATTTTGACATTTTATGGTGGCCCTCCTGGTCGTCCACCTGGAGATGGTTTCTCCCCTGTGATGTGGGTCTTTAGTCCCCTGACCCGGTGGACCCTGTGATAATGAGACCTAGGTGGGTCTTTAGTCCCCTGACCCGGTGGACCCTGTGATAATGAGACCTAGGTGGGTCTTTAGTCCCCTGACCCGGTGGACCCTGTGATAATGAGACCTAGGTGGGTCTTTAGTCCCCTGACCCGGTGGACCCTGTGATAATGAGACCTAGGTGGGTCTTTAGTCCCCTGACCCGGTGGAGCAGCTAGCTGGGTGGGTCCTCAGCTGGGCTCACCCCCCGGCCTGTCTCCGTCTCCTGCAGGTGAAGGAGCTGCTCACTTCCTTTGGACCCCTCAAAGCCTTCAACCTGGTGAAGGACAGCGCCACCTCGCTGTCCAAGGGCTACGCCTTCTGTGAATACGTGGAGGTCAGCGCCACCGACCAGGTACTGGACTGCTCAGCGAGTGTGTGACGTGTTAAACTAATCAATCAATCACACATATGTGTGTGTGTGTGTGTGTGTGTGTGTGTGTGTGTGTGTGTGTGTGTGTGTGTGTGTTATCAGGCAGTGGCGGGCCTGAATGGGATGCAGCTGGGAGATAAGAAACTAATTGTCCAGAGGGCCAGTGTGGGCGCCAAGAACGCCAATCAGGTAGGACACACTCACTAACTCACCCACACACACACACACACACATACGCACACTCACTCACACACACACACTCACTCAGACATCTGCACAGACACACTCAGGTTAGATTAGATTCAATCACATCTTTCTCTGTCCAAATAAGGCGGTATGTTCCAGCCGTTAACCCCGCCCCCCTGCCCCCACCCCCCCCCAGGTGGCCGTGGTGGAGGCCCCCGTCACGCTGCAGGTCCCGGGGCTGAGGAGGCTGCAGGCCTGGGCCCTGCCCACCCAGGTGCTGTGCCTGCTCAACATGGTGGTGCCCGAGGAGCTGGAGGAGGACCAGGACTACCAGGACATCCTGGACGACGTGCGGGACGAGTGCTCCAGGCACGGCGCCGTCCGCTCCCTCCACATCCCCCGCCCACGCCGCGGCATGGACGTCCCCGGCTGCGGCAAGGTGGGGGGGGGCGCACACACACACACACACTCACACACACTCACATACACTCACACACACACACACGCACACACACACACACACACACACACACACTCACACACTCACACATACCACTCACACACATACACACACACTCACACACGCACACACACACTCACACACGCACACACACTCACACACGCACACACACACACACACACACACACACACTCACACATACACACACACACACATTCACACACACACACACATACGCACACTCACTCACAGACACTCACACATACACACATACACATACACACACACATACGCACACTCACTCACAGACACTCACACACACACACATTCACACACTCACTCACATTCACACACACACACTCACACACTCACACACACACACACACACAGACACTTATACACACACATATATACATATACACATACACGCACGCACACACGCACACACATATACACATTGTGCGTCCGCATAAGCATGTCCAGTACAGTGGATGTTTTATACACATAGACACACAACATGCGAACACGCATGCACACTGACCCTTTACTTACATGTGCAGGGCACACACACTTTCTGATACACACACACATACCTGAGGTCAAGTTCAGATCTGACCCCTCAGACAGCTACGATTATACAGATGCCCACTTTCTGACTGTGGAATGTCAGGAACGTTCTTCTATCATGATCATGGATGCCAACATCTGGCTGTTTGTTTCCCTCCAGATCTTCGTGGAGTACGTCTCAGCTGCAGACTGTCAGAACGCCATGCAGGCGCTCACCGGGCGCAAGTTCGCCAACAGAGTGGTGGTCACCAAGTACTACGACCCAGACATGTACCAGCGACACGAGTTCTGATACCCCACAGGGAGTTCTGATACCCCACAGGGAGTTCTGATGCCCCACAGGGAGTTCTGATGCCCCACAGGGAGTTCTGATGCCCCACAGGGACACAGAGGGAGGGGGTCTGGAGGAAACCCTGGTCTCTTCTCTCCATAGCCCCTGTTCCTCGTTAGGTTTTCAGAGACAGAGAGAGAGAGAAAGAGAGAGACGTAGAGAGAAGGGAGAGAGGGGCTGAGGGGAGGCGTTCAGAGAGAACACTGATCTCTCTTCCCATGTCCACTTCCTCATACCAGATTTGGAACAAAAGTATCTCTCTCTCTCTCTCTCTCTCTGTCTCTCTCTCTCTCTCTCTGTCTGTGTCTCTTAGCTCCTTTCTCACTCCCTCTCTCCCCCAGTCTCACTATTAGAGACCAGTGTCCTGCAGCTCATTGACTGGTACAGGTGTGGAACATGGCTAGATTTTTACATGCACCTTTTACATACAACTCCCAACTCATCTTTCCTCTATGGCACAATTGTCATTGAAAATATGGTAGACTCCACTACTGTACCTACGTAGAAATGTGCTAGTTTGTCTGTTGAGTTGTGTTTTCATAGACGTTCTAAAGAGGGATGCAAACAAGTGTCTTTGTAGATCAAACAATCCGTCTGGTTCAGGCTTGCATCAGACCAGCAATAGCTTTGGCTATTATTGAATAGTTTATATAACATGATAACATAAAATACTGTGTGTTCCCATATGCATAGAAAAGGGAAACAGATGTTTAAATATTTTAAGAATGAACTATTATCGGTGTAAATAATGTATGTAAGTTGACCACGTGTCCATCGGTGTGTGCTGGTTCTTGTATATCTCCTAAGAGTGCATTAGAGTTCTTACGGACGAAAAGTTAATTTATTTATCATCCTTATAAGTTTTTAGAACAGCAGGCATGATGAACTGACCCAGCACTCCTCCTGCATATGATGTTATCATTACAGTAATGTTATAGCTAATGTTATAGTTTAGGTCATTTTGCTTTATCCTACCAGATTGATGGAGTTGAGAGAATATTCTCTGACATCACCAGGCTCTCTACAAAAATCAAAGGTTTGCTCTTAATAACAGTGTGCTTCTGTCTGGGTTAGATTAGATTACAGACCAGCTGTTAGGCCAGTGGAATAAATTCAATGTTACACTCGATCGGATGATGTGTGTATTTTATAATGTGTTTTTGGATGTCCTCAAATTGAAGAAGAAAAACATTTTTATTTTGTACAATCGCTAACCTTCTACTGCCATGCCCTGAATAAATGCCTGCTTCCTCTGCTCGTCCTTGTCCTTCTGTGGTCCGGGGAAGCAGCACTGATGATGTAGAACATTTAAACGCCATGACCAAATAAGCCTCTCTCACAGTCCCTCTGTCTGTTACTAGAGGGCAGCAAAGCTGTGACCGCCGCTCTAATGGCCGGGAGGTCGGCCGTCCCATCCCACCCTACTCACTCGCACAAACGGATTATTATCGGCTGGGGTCGGGTCGGGAGACGGTGGAAGAGCGCGTTGGGTTTGACCGATGTTCGGATAAACGGCTCCTTTCTAAGAGGAGACACTCTGTGGCCGTTTTTTTATTATTATTATTATTATTTCAAAGAAGACCTTTTTAACGGAAAAATGTCCGGAGATAAAGGGACGAATCCCTGTAACAAATTCCAAGCGAATATCTTCAATAAAAGTAAATGTCAGAATTGCTTCAAGTCTCGGGAATTGCACCTCCTGACTGACCATGGAATAGACCAGGTAAACCAAGTTAACTATTGTGGGCTACTTGTGTTGATTGTAGACTAGCCTGTAGAACGTAGATAGGCCTATATCTCTTTAGGTTTGTTTCGGTAGGCTAGTTGATTGACAAGCAAATTCCCAAATCGTGTCCCACGTTTTACTGGGAGCGCGTCTTATCTCAAGAGCGAAGTCGTCTGTAGACAGAGACGTTTATCACAGCTGTGACAAGCTGATCACGTCACCACTGAAACTTGTTTGAAACGGATGTCTGTGGATTAGGACGATACATCTAACCGGGACTTTCAAAACCATGGCGGCCCAACAACATCAGTTATTATTATTATTGTATAGGCCTGCATACATATTACGTTATCGTGCTGCTGCTGTTGTTTCTGTGAGGTGACGAGGGCGTGAATGAAGGCGTTAAGTTCTACTCGCCATGGCCACGGCATGAACATTCATACTGTATGGTTACTTTCTTTTTATGGCTTACTGTATGGTCTGCAATATTAACTGTCACGGCGGGCACGAAAAAACACATTGAGCTGAATGATCCACTTCCAACAACAGAAAACCATAAAGGAACAGTGTGTCCTACCTCATTATGTCAGCAGGGCACTACTCTAGTAGTGACACTCATCCGCGTCCAGAGTCAGAATGTCCCCTTTCCGTGGACATCAACATAAAGGTCTCCAGGTGGTCTTGGGACAACGTGCTCCTCAGTCTGTTTTTTATGACCTTTAGAGTGGAGAAGCTCCTCTCGCGGGCCACTTGGGTAACGGACAAGGTCAAGATTCATTTGTAGGCGAGACCAATGACGTGATACGCATCCGTGAATAAGTTGTACTTCAATAGACAACAAAATGTGCAGTTTTTGCATGATGGGCAGCTTTTATGGATCAGGTCCAGCTCCGTTTCCCCACTCTCAGTCTCAGCGGTTGTCCTCGCGGTGTGAGTATGGTCGCCTAGAGAGGTCTTCAGCCCGTCCTGGTCAGAGGCTAGACTGGTCAACTCTGTAGATTCTCAATAGAGGCTCGGCTGTCATTTGCACGCTTGCTTAACTCGCCAAGTGATAATGCATCCAGTCCGTATCTCTGGGAAATGCCTGGGATCGAGACAGGCCAAATCTGAGGACAGTGTTCCGTTTGCCAAAAAGCGTCGATGGATGTTGCCAGTGATTGTGTCAGAGATAACTTTGTGTACGTTAACTTTGAAAGCTGTGTCTGCGTCTGAAAACGTCTCGTCGTCAGCTGACTCGCCCAGCAGTGGAACGGGTTTCTCTTTATTTTTGTGGCAGAGCGGCCTGGGCGTGACAACCATCACCACCATCATCATCATCATCACCACCATATCCCGTTTCCCATTAGCTCATTCCACAAAGTGATTAGCTGCTTGCTTTACAGCATCAACATCTCTCACACACGTTTTAAGATCCTCTTGTGTTCCAATTACTAAATGATGAGCTGTTAACATGTCCAGACCACCCGTTTGAAGGTATTTGGACAGTGGCGTTGTGTGCTGAAATATGCACAGGAATAGCTGTGCAGTAAGGATGGTTTCGTGCTTCAGCAGAGTTGTTGTTCGACTGTTCTTCAATTTTAGCTAGTGTCAAAATCAGGTCAAAGGTCAATGCACTCTCTGGTTTGTCAAATGAGACAAACACTTTTCGAAGTGCTGCATTTTTTGCCCACCTTTCACGTCTAGGTGCCAGCCGCTGGTTACGAGTGTTTGAGTCTTTACTCATAGATTCCCACACATTCATTCTCTTATAGGACTCTCAAATGAACATGGCTGTGTGGTTCAGTGTGGTGAGTGACTCACTCTGGATCACAGTGCCCGCGGTGTCAGAGAGCACCAGATTAAGAATGTGAGATTAACACTAGATTAAGAATGTGAGATTAACACTAGACGGGAATCTGATTGTTGTTGCCGGACTGAGAGAGCAGGGTAGCGAATCCATTATACGTTCCTTATAACGTATATATAACTCCCAGTGAACTCCTGGTGTTCCCGGTGGCCAATCGGCCCCTGCCTCTGAGGGAAGACTGGGATGACCTGGATGCGTGTCGTCTCAGAGTGAGCGATAGATCAAGACAGTTGTTGACAAATCACAGTCAACATGACATGTGTGTTTAAACAGGTGATTATTCCTCTCAGAGCATACCTGTGCCTGTACCTCTCCAGCCCGCGGTCTCACAGGCCTGTCATTACGCTGTTGCTCAACACTGACTCAAACAGAAGGCCCCAAAGCTTACTGCACACTTACTGTACCTACAGCATGTCAGATGTCACTGCAGTCATGGTGTTGGCAGATCCTGGGTCAGTGTTCAGGTCGTCTGACGATCTGACTGATATAGATGCACGTGTTTCAGTGGAGCTTCACCCTAAAGCACAGCAGGCTATGTTGCAGTCGGGCTATTGAAATATGGAACGTTTAAACACGTAGACTACAGTATTCTATTCTCAGCAGAGAGAGAGAGGGAGGGAGGGAGGGAGGGAGGGAGGGAGGGAGAGAGCGAGAGAGAGAGAGAGAGGGAGAGAGAGAGAGGGAGAGAGAGGGAGGGAGAGAGAGAGAGAGAGAGGGAGGGAGGGAGGGAGAGAGAGGGAGAGAGAGAGAGAGGGAGAGAGAGAGAGGGAGAGAGAGAGGGAGAGAGAGAGAGAGGGAGAGAGAGAGAGGGGGAGAGAGAGGGAGAGAGAGAGAGAGGGAGAGAGAGGGAGAGAAAGAGAGAGAGAGGGAGAGAAAGAGAGAGAACTGGCAGAAATTCTGAACATTCCTGTCTCCTCAGGGTCATCTCAAACAGAAAGCACAAAGAAGTTTATTTTCCTGTTTTCATGTTCCCACAACATATTATATCTGATGTAGACGATTTCTAATATAAAAACATCTTTGTCACATTCTGGGTTGTCAAACCACGCTGGCTGGCAGCAGAACTAAGGACATTAAAACCCCATGATATAATTAAACAGAATCAGACTCATCTTCCTGGTCACTCTGTACATTCAGTTAATGCCTCTCCTGGGACTTCATATTGGAACATTCAAATAAAATGGACAAAGACATCCTTGGAACAAAAGCATGATCCCTCATGGATATGACTGGGTTGAAGTGTATTAACTCTAACTGGGCTATCGTCTCCTAACTCCTACTGGTCCTCCTCCCTATGTCTCCTAACTCCTACTGGTCCTCCTCCCTATGTCTCCTAACTCCTACTGGTCCTCCTCCCTATGTCTCCTAACTCCTATGGCCCTCCTCTGCGCAGGCCAAGCCCGTCTATGGAGGCTGGCTGTGTCTGGCCCCTGAGGGAACCGACTTCCACAGCCCCATACACAGATCCAGGGTGAGGACTCTTCTACAGCCTACACTTGGTTGGTTTTATTACAGATTTAAAGACACGAGCAAACAAGCGTTGTGACCAGTAGGTCAGCAGAGCTCCAGTAGAAAGGTGTCCAAGCTGAGAGGTCTCTCCAGGAGAACCTTTTTAGTGCAAAGGTTAAATTAAGATTTATGGTGTTCATTTGAATTTCTTGTCCTTTCAAACTTTCCACAACTCAATGTTTCACTTTAATAATCGTTTTCTCGTATTGAAATACATGAAGGGAGGTGTGTGTGTGTGTGTGGGGGGGGGAGGAGGGGTCACAGGGGACAAGCAGCTAAGCAGCAGCCTAGATCCCCCAACCCTGGTCTCCCCTAATGCTCCACATCCTCCTCTCTCAACCTGGCCTCTCACTGGTAGAAATGGCAGAGACGATTCTTCATCCTGTACGAGCACGGCAGACTGACCTTCGCCCTGGACGAGCTGGTAAGAGATCTACAATACAGTATACCCATAGAGATATCTACAATACAGTAAACCCATAGAGATATCTACAATACAGTATACCCATAGAGATATCTACAATACAGTATACCCATAGAGATATCTACAATACAGTAAACCCATAGATATATCTACAATACAGTATACCCATAGAGATATCTACAATACAGTATGCCCATAGAGATATCTACAATACAGTATACCCATAGAGATATCTACAATACAGTATAGCCATAGAGATATCTACAATACAGAATATCCATATAGATATGCACGATACAGAATATCCATATACCTGTAGATGTATAAAATACATCAACAAGAAAGATATCGATAAAGAGTTATATTGAAATCAGTTCTGCATTGAAGCTATAAAGGTCACACATGCACACACACACACACACACACACACACACAGACACTTGTATTAACTGTGACTATGTGTCCTGGTTTGTGTGTGGGTCCTCCCAGCTTTGGGCCAGATGTTGTGTACAGCAGTGGGGCAGATGATTTGGGCTTAGCGGTCCTCTAATTCCCATCGTGTCTCTCTCCCTCTCTCCATCCCTCTCTCTCTCTCTTCATCCCTCTCTTCATCCCTCTCTCCATCTACTCATCTTCTAAAACCACATCCCTCTCCCCACTCATCCACTGTGCCCCCCCAGCCCCTGATCTCAAATCTCCCCAGACCACATCAGTCTGAGTGATAAACAGAACAGTCCCCATTTATTTGGGTAATTAATGGGGAGAACTATAATATTCATGCATAACATCTGCTCACGCTATAACACACCAAATAGATTAAGTTAATACATTCATGGCCATAGCATGTTTTACATATTATTATAACATAACATAAAACATAAAGTTAGGAAAATTATGTTTGGTAGATTTTTATATTGTATATACTGTACGTGTTGGTATATGTGTGTGTGTGTGTGTGTGTGTGATGCCTCTCCTCCCCCCAGCCCAGCACGTTGCCCCAGGGCACGTTGGACATGCACCAGGTCAGCGAGGTTCTGGACGCAGAGGACCTGACGGGTCAGAGGAACGCCCTCCGCATCGCCGGACCTGACCGGGACCTCTTCATCAGGGGGGAGAGTCGGGACATCATCCACGGGTCAGAACCTCACAGATCAGCTAGTGGGATTCATTCAGCTGGGATTCATTCATATGAGCTAGTGGGATTCATTCAGCTGGGATTCATTTAACTCTCTCTTCAACTCTGTCCCCTCTCGCTCTCTCTCTCTCTGTCCTCTCTCTCTTTCGCCTCTCTCCTCTCTCTTCTCTATCTTCCTTCTCTGTTCCCTCCTTCTTCCCTCTGTCTCTCCCCCTCTCTCCTCTCTCTTGTCTCTCCTCCCTCTCTCCTCTCTCTCTCCTCTTTCTCTGTCTCCTCTCTCTCTTCTCTCTCTATCTCTCTCTCCTCTCTCTCTCTCTCTCTCTCTCTCTGTCTCCTCTCCAGATGGAGTGATCAGTTAGCAGTCTACCCACGGACCAACAAGCACAATCAGAAGAAGAAACGCAAAGTTGAACCTGCCGCCTCTCAGGTGATCATAGTCCCTCTGAACACAGCTCAACACAGGACCAACACAACACAGCTCAACACAGGACCAACACAACACAGCTCAACACAGTACCAACGCAACACAGCTCAACACAGGACCAACACAACACAGCTCAACACAGGACCAACACAACGCAGCTCAACACAGGACCAACCCAACACAGCTCAACACAGGACCAACACAACGCAGCTCAGCACAGGACCAACACAACACAGCTCAACACAGGATCAACACAACACAGCTCAACACAGGACCAACACAACACAGCTCAACACAGGACCAACACAACACAGCTCAACACAGGACCAACGCAACACAGCTCACACAGGACCAACACAACGCAGATCAGCACAGGACCAACACAACGCAGCTCAACACAGGACCAACACAACGCAGCTCAGCACAGGACCAACACAACACAGCTCAACACAGGACCAACGCAACACAGCTCACACAGGACCAACACAACGCAGATCAGCACAGGACCAACACAACACAGCTCAACACAGGACCAACACAACGCAGGAGATTGTTTTGTAGTTAATGATTGTTTTTCATCAAAATGTTCACTGTGTTTGTCAGGAGCCCAGCCCAGCCAAGATGGCCGCTACTGAGGCCTGTTTCTTAGCCATGGAGAGTGATGTGGACCCAGACTCCAGCCTCACCCCCATCCCTAGCCTCAGCCTCAGCCCCAGCCCTAGCCTCAGCCCCAGCCTCCGTGCTGCCCCCGGGCCTGGCCTGGGACAGGAAGGGCACGTCAGCAGGGGGGCGGAGGAGGGGCACTCCGTCTGGACAACCACGAACACAGACAAGCCCCCTGCAGGTGTGAAAGAAAGACACCAGCCTCCACGAATACACACACACACACACACATGCACACATGTACACACGGATGGAGGAGGGGAGGGAGGTAGGGAGGGAGGAGGGATGGAGGAGGGGAGGGAGGAGGGATAGAGGGAGGGAGGAGGGAGGAGGGATGGAGGAGGGAAGGGAGGAGGGATAGAGGGAGGGAGGAGGGATGGAGGAGGGGAGGGATAGAGGGAGGGAGGAGGGATAGAGGAGGGGAGGGAGGAGGGATGGAGGAGGGGAGGGATAGAGGGAGGTAGGGAGGGAGGAGGGATGGAGGAGGGGAGGGAGGGAGGAGGGATGGAGAAGTGTTCAGGCCCGGGTCTTAATGAGCCAGACATCCAGACGGAGCCCTCAGGCTCCTCATTAGAGGGGTGCAGGTTAGGGAACGTGAAGAGGCCCAGCTGCCCCCCTGCTGGACCACAGTCTCATGGAGTAGAGAAGCACGATCCTTAACTCTGTGCTCTCGGATAGTAACACAAGGACACACACCCAAACCACGTTCCCCTCACCCCGCACACTTGGCCACTTCAAGGATAACTACTGTTAACATTGTCAATACTAGTTACTTTAAATTCAAACAATAGCCAAACCAAGCTAGCATTCAGATGGGACTGGCCAAACACAACATGTCTGCTATGTTCTGGGGGGGAGACGGGCATATTATGGACTAAATGGCCAATAACTGATTACTCCAACGGGTATCAGAACTAGCAGATAAAAGTTGATTGGATGGGCTAAGCTAGAGAGATAGAAGTTGTACAGTATGTAGGTGGTGTTCTATGAAAATAAACATGAAAGTGAAAACTGAAACTAATGCTGCGTTGAGGGCTGATGTTTCAACTCACAGTGCATTAGCATCACTTTATAAAACAGAGGGAAATGAGATCACATGTAAACATCCCTTCTACTGTGACCCCTCCCCTCCAGGCCTGGTTTCCTCCAGGGACCCTCCGCTGACCCCTGACCCCGGCCTGCTCTCCGTCTCTTCCTGCACCTCTCTCAGCTCCCTGGACTCTGTCTCCGACCTGGCCGCTGACCCTTACCCCGACCCTGACCCTCAGCCTGACCTTTACCCCGACCCTGACCCTGACCCTGACCTCGACCCTGACAGAGGCACCCAGCCGGCCAATAGCCAGACTGCAGCGCTGGACGAGCTCTCTTCCCCAGCCCAGAGCAGCGAGCACAGGACTCAGTGGAGGTGAGACCATGTTCATCATACCCACGTCTCCCTGAGGAGGAGAGACCATGTTTATCATCACCCACGTCTCCATGAGAAGAGACTTGTACTACATACAGAACCATCACCCTCCATCTCCACGAGGCAACAGAGATGTTTTTATTTTCATGTGTGGTTCATGAGTGGTTCATGTGTGGTTCATGTGTGGTTCATGAGTGGTTCATGAGTGGTTCATGTGTGGTTCATGTGTGGTTCATGTGTGGTTTGTAGTGGAGATAGTTTTTAATTTACACACACATGCACCCACGTGAACATACACGCACACGTGTGTGTGTGTGTGTGTGTGTGTGTGTGTGTGTAGACCAATGCCAGATCAAAGTTCTGCTGAGTCCCACATCCCTCAATTAGACATACATGTTAAATTTAAACTGTAGATAAATACTCCCCTTCAGTCCCACCATCATGTACATATCTGGACCATGTGACTCCCAGAAATACCTCAGCCCTCTCTCTCTCTCTCTTTCTTTCTCTAGCTCCCTCTCTCTCTCCCTCTCTGTCTTCTCTCTCTCTCTCTCTTGCTCCCTCTCTCTCCCTCTCTCTCTCTTTCTCTCTTTCCCTCTCTCTCTCTCTCTCTCTCTCCCTCTCTCTCCCTCTCTCTGTTTCTCTCTCTCTCTCCCTCTCTCTCTATCTCTCTCCCCCGGCGGCCTGTTTGGGAAACGGAGCGGTAGAATCCTAAGTTGACCCTGGAGTGTGGAAGGCATTCCTGAGGGCTGCAGTCAGGAGATATTTTGGAGGTATTAGTAGAGTGGCGGCGGACATGTGATAGAGCGTCAGGGTAGAAGTGATAGAACATGTGATAGAGTGTCAGGGTAGAAGTGATAGAACATGTGATAGAGCATCAGGGTAGAGGTGATAGAAGATGTGATAGAGCGTCAGGGTAGAGGTGATAGAACATGTGATAGAGCATCAGGGTAGAGGTGATAGAACATGTGATAGAGCATCAGGGTAGAAGTGATAGAACATGTGATAGAGCATCAGGGTAGAAGTGATAGAACATGTGATAGAGCGTCAGGGTAGAGGTGATAGAACATGTGATAGAGCGTCAGGGTAGAGGTGATAGAACATGTGATAGAGCATCAGGGTAGAAGTGATAGAACATGTGATAGAGCATCAGGGTAGAAGTGATAGAACATGTGATAGAGCGTCAGGGTAGAGGTGATAGAACATGTGATAGAGCGTCAGGGTAGAGGTGATAGAACATGTGATAGAACGTCAGGGTAGAAGTGATAGAACATGTGATAGAGCATCAGGGTAGAAGTAATAGAACATGTGATAGAGCGTCAGGGTAGAGGTGATAGAACATGTGATAGAACGTCAGGGTAGAAGTGATAGAACACGTGATAGAGCGTCAGGGTAGAAGTGATAGAACATGTGATAGAGCGTCAGGGTAGAAGTGATAGAACATGTGATAGAGCGTCAGGGTAGAAGTGATAGAACATGTGATAGAGCGTCAGGGTAGAGGTGATAGAACATGTGATAGAGCATCAGGGTAGAGGTGATAGAAGATGTGATAGAGCGTCAGGGTAGAGGTGATAGAACATGTGATAGAGCATCAGGGTAGAAGTGATAGAACATGTGATAGAGCGTCAGGGTAGAGGTGATAGAACATGTGATAGAACGTCAGGGTAGAAGTGATAGAACATGTGATAGAGCATCAGGGTAGAGCTGATAGAACATGTGATAGAGTGTCAGGGTAGAAGTGATAGAACATGTGATAGAGCGTCAGGGTAGAAGTGATAGAACATGTGATAGAGCGTCAAGGTAGAAGTGATAGAACATGTGATAGAGCGTCAGGATAGAAGTGATAGAACATGTGATAGAGCGTCAGGGTAGAAGTGATAGAACATGTGATAGAGTGTCAGGGTAGAAGCGATAGAACATGTGATAGAGCGTCAGGGTAGAGG
>NC_140247.1:16259556-16324556 GCF_949987555.1 Borostomias antarcticus | reverse complement strand
CGCTCCAGGACCTTCGACTGGGCGGAGTTCAGGCCCCTGACCTGGCCGGCCCCGGCCCCCGACCCCAGGCAGCAGAGGACGGAGGTCTCCTCCGAGATGGAGCTGGGGGACGAGGAGCGGAAGAGGAGGCGCGAGGAGCGGAGGAGGAGGTGTGAGAGCGTGCTGGGCCTCCCTCCGGGCTGGGAGCTCGAGCTGGAGGATGCGGGCAGCGCGGTCCGGCCCCGGCGGGCCCAGAGGGAGGCCCAGAGGGAGGTTCAGAGGGAGGCCCAGAGGGAGGTTCAGAGGGAGGCCCAGAGGGAGGTTCAGAGGGAGGTCCAGAGGGAGGTTCAGAGGGAGGCCCAGAGGGAGGTTCAGAGGGAGGCCCAGAGGGAGGCCCAGAGGGAGGTTCAGAGGGAGGTCCAGAGGGAGGCCCAGAGGGAGGTTCAGAGGGAGGTCCAGAGGGAGGCCCAGAGGGAGGTCCAGAGGGAGGTTCAGAGGGAGGTTCAGAGGGAGGCCCAGAGGGAGGTCCAGGAGGAGATCGAGAGGGAGGTTCAGCGGGAGGTCCAGAGGGAGGCCCAGAGGGAGGTCCAGAGGGAGGCCCAGAGGGAGGTTCAGAGGGAGGTCCAGGAGGAGATCGAGAGGGAGGTTCAGCAGGAGGTCCAGAGGGAGGCCCAGAGGGAGGTTCAGAGGGAGGTCCAGGGGGAGGCCCAGAGGGAGGTCCAGAGGGAGGCCCAGAGGGAGGTTCAGAGGGAGGTCCAGGGGGAGGCCCAGAGGGAGGTCCAGGAGGAGATCGAGAGGTGCTGGCGGCAGGTGGAAGGGACCGTCCTCAGACCGGACCAGACCGTACCATTACGCCCTGAGACTTGGCGGAACGTACCATTAAACGCCGCCCCCCACGGGATCCGAGCGTTCCAGCGTGACCCCCGTGAGACCGGACCGCCGCGCGCCAAGGTCCAGAGCCAGGAGGACGAGGAGGCGCTGGAGAACCTGCTGGACAGCCACAGGACCGGGGTGAGTCTGTGTGGAGGGCAGCTCTGTGTACTGAGGGGGTCAAGGGTCAGATTATAACAGGTACATCAGGAAGTGCCTCAGCTCATGAGAGCCCTGTTTAGGGGACCCCCCTGGGCTCGATAGCGCCCCTGGGGGCGAACTCTTACACGCTGCAGTTTCTAACTTCCAGACTGCTAGTAAACCTTACACACTGCTAGCATCAGTACTGTAGTGGAGGGTATATGGAGTATAAATCCACCTTTCCACCACACTGATGTAAAAACTGAACAGCGAGTATTTGCTGTTATAGTTCCCAAATCATGACCACAGCACTGGCTAGCAGTATTAATGTAAGCGACTTTTTTTAACAGTTTGTAAAAGACACTGATGGTGTTGCCTCGTCTCCTCAGCTTGACCTCCCTCCTTGGCTTGACCCCCGCCCCCAGGTTGACCTCCGCCCCCAGGTTGACCTCCATGCCGTGACCACCAACCAGAAACCTTCGAGCTACCAGAGTTTGACGGACATGTACAGAGCGACCAAAGAGCTTCTACAACAGCAGGAGCTGATTAGACAGAGCCTGCAGCGGCAGCTAGCTCTTCCTGAAACCGTCTCCACCAATCAGGGACTGTCTGGCCTCTCCACGGCAGCATCGTCCAATCAGGAACCGCTCGGGCTTTCGCCGTCCATCTCAGCCAATCAGCAACAGCCTGGTTTCTCCATGACGGCTTCAGCCAATCGGGAACGGCCTAGTCCGTCCCCGTCGACCTCGTCCAATCGGATTGGGTGTTACTCAGACCCTCAGCCGCCCAGCATCTGGGTTCATGATGTGGAGGGGAACCTGCAGGAGCTGGATGGACCTCCGATGGTCCGCCCTGGACCCCCCTCCACCCCCGCGACCCGCCCGACCTCCCTGACCTCCCCGACCCGCCCGACCTCCCTGACCTCCCTGACCTCCCAGACCTCCCTGACCCCCCCGACCTCCCTGACCTCCCCGACCTCGCTTCCTCCGCCTGGGCAGAGCAGAGAGAGTGGAGAGCCTGACCCGGAGCTGCTGGGGAGAGGAGGAGGAAGAGGAGGAAGAGCAGGAGGAGGAGGAGGAGGGGGAAGAGCAGGAGGAGGAAGAGCAGGAGGAGGAGGAGGAGGAGGAAGAGCAGGAGGAGGAGGAGGAGGAAGAGCAGGAGGAGGAGGAGGAAGAGCAGGAGGAGGAGGAGGCCACCGGTGGGCACCGGGCCCGGACTCAAACCAGAGCACCTCAGCGAGGCACCTGGCCCAGGAGGTGTCTCTCCTGACCAGCCAGAACCAGGCTCTGGACCAGCGCAACCAGGAGGTGCTGAACCAGCTGGCGGAGGCCGACAGGGAGATCAGGAGGCTGAGGGCGGAGCTGTCCGTCGGGCAGGAGCGTCCACAAGTCTCCCCTGAGGAGGAGGAGGAGGAGCAGGACAGGCCAAGGGCGGTGATGGAGGAGGAGGAGGAGGAGGAGGGCGGGACGGCCTGGGAGCTCCGGGAGGCCCGGGCTCTCACCGCCTCCCTGGAGGAGCGCCTGAGGGACACGAAGATGTGGCTGAAGCTCAGAGAGGCTCCGCTACAGGGCCTGGCCTGCTCCTCAGAGAGAGGGGAGGAGGGAGAGGAGGAGGAGGAGGAGGAGGAGGAGGAGGAGGGGGAGGAGGAGGGGGAGGAGGAGGAAGAGGAGGGGGAGGAAGAGGAGGAAGAAGAGGAGGGGGAGGAGGAGGAAGAAGAGGAGGGCTTAGCGCATGAGACGGAGGCGGGAGAGGAGAGTATAGACACTCTCCTCCGCAGAGAGGAGAAGGAGGAGCCCCTCCGGCCCCCAGGGGCCCGGTGGTCTGAGCTGGAGGAGGAGCTCTGGTCCTCGGAGTGGACCAGCGGAGACCCGGAGACACCGGACCCGGCGCTGGGCTGCGCCTCCGGGCCGCTGACCTGGGAGGACACGGACGTGGACATGCTGCCGATCGGGACAGCGCCGGAGCCCGAGGTCAGGAGGAAGAACGGAGAGCTGGAGGAGGAGAGGACGACAGAGAGAGAGGGAGACGAGAAGGACAGCAGGGAGGAGGAGGAGGAGGAGGAGGAGGGGGAGGAGGAGGAGGAGGGACAGCCGGACGGGGAGTTATCGGCCGTAGGTGAGGAGGGGAGGAGCCAGCAGGTGGCGGAGGCGATGCTGACCAGGTCCAGAGTTCTGGGCAGAATTCTGGAGGTCATCGACAGGTCAAAGATGAGCACAGTCAAAACGGCGCCAGACACAGAGGGTCAGGAAGCGAGGACGACCGCGGGGGGGCAGCTTTGGCTGGAGGAGGAGTTTTGGGCGACGCTGTGGATCGGTCTGAAGGCCGGCCAATCGCAGGGGAGCGAGGACAACAAGCTCCTGGGCAGTCTTCTCGGCGGCGTGGTGGAAGGCATGGCGGCCGAGAAGCGGATGCTGTTGCTGGCGCACCGTCTCCATGGCGCCCACGCTGACGCGGACGGCGGCGAGGTGGACGGACAGCACGACCTGGACATCACCGCCGGGAACGTCTCCGCTGAAACGGCGTCAGACGAGCCCCAGATGAACGAAGAGGATGATGATGATGATGATGATGATGATGATGAGGATGATGAAAGGTCGTTGAAAGCGTATGGCGGGAAGCAGGGTGACGAAGGTGACGTCGCCCTAAGTGGTCGTTTGGCAGAGATCACACAGATGAAGATGTCCTTGTACGACCAGATGGCCTCCTTGGTCAGGGCCTTGGCCGATGACCAGCTCCGGTCCATGGCTTATAGGCTGAGTGACCTCCAGTGCCCCTGGTCGTCCTCTGTCCACTGCGCTGCCGTAGAGGTCTTTTCAGCCTACCGTCTCTGCAGACTCCAGGCCCAGATGGAGCTCCAGAGCACCACACAGGGCCTGTGTCCCCTCCCCTCTCTGCCCTGCAGCAGCTGCTCTGCCCTGGGGAGAGAGAACCAGCAGCTGAGGGGTCGACTGGAGGCTAGGAACCTAGAGCAGGAGGGGACTGGAATAGGTGACAGACACAGGCTGGCAGCACCTGAGGAAGAGGGGACTGCTATATGTGACGGACGCATCCTCGGAGCTCTTGAGGAAGATGTTGAGTCTGTGACAGACAGTCCAGAGGGACACGAGGAAGGGGAGAGGACAAGGACACAGCAGGGGGTGAGGTGTGGGCCGAGGTGTGAGGAAGCAGAGAGACGCAGACAGGAAGAGGTGTCATCACTACGTGCCAGAGTGAGGCATTTGGAGGAGCGTCTGTCTGCCGTGGCAGAGGAGATGAGAGCAGAGCATGATGGGAGACTTGCGTCTCTTCAGCTGAAACACGACGAGGACGTGAAGAACCTAAAGGTGGGAGGAGCTACTCTGTAAATGTTCTGGTAATTCAGGAAAACTGTATATAGGTCCTGAAATGAACACGCCAACTTTTGGGGAGGCTAGCTCATTTCCCATCTTCCCCAGAGTACACAGAAGGCTATCTTCTTGTCTAACTCTGTGGACGATGGCAAATAAACTAATTTCCCCACAAGTTGGTGTGTTCCTTTAATAATTAAATATAATATTTATACACCTTTTTCTTGAATCCATCAACCAACCAAGCAATAAATTAACCACCAACAAATGAACCGATGAACCGACCAATCAAGCTATAGACGTTCTCCCTGCTCCGCCCCCACCTGCAGGACAGGTATGACCGGGGCCTGTCCAGCCTGGACGAGTCTCACCGCAGGGGGCTGGAGGAGACCCAGCAGAGACACCAGCAGGACCTGGAGAACCTGCGGAGAGACCAGGACAGGCTGCTGGAGGAGGAGACGGCCGCGACCATCACTGGTACTGCCCTGCATGTGTGTGTGTGTGTGTGTGTGTGTGTGTGTGAGTGAGGGAGTGAGTGAGTGAGTGTGTGCGTGTGTGTGTGTGTGTGTGAGTGAGTCAGTGAGTGAGTGTTTGTGTGCGTGCGTGCGTGCGTGCGTGCGTGAGTGTGTGTGTGTGTGCGTGTGTGCGTGTGTGTGTGTGAGTGTGCGAGTGCGTGTGCGTGTGTGTGTGTGTGAGAGTATATGTGTGTGTGTGCATGTGTGTGTGTGTGAGTGTGTGTGTTTGTATGTGTTTGAGAGTGAGAGTATGTGTGTGTGTGTGTTTGTGCGTGCATGCATGTTTGTGTGTGTGTGTGTGTGTGTGTGCGTGTGTTTGTGAGTGAGTGAGTGAGTGAGTGAGTGAGTGAGTGAGTGAGTGAGTGAGTGAGTGAGTGAGTGAGTGTGTGTGTGTGTGAGAGCAAGAGTATGTGTGTGTGTGTGTGTGTGTGTGTGTGCGTGTGTGTGTGTGTGTGTATATGCGTGAGTGTGTGTGTGTGTGTGTGTGTGTATATGTGAGTGTGTGTGTGTGTGTGTGTGTGTGTGTGTATGTGTGAGTGTGTGTGTGTATACCGTGTGTCTCAGTCCTCTGTCCTCTGGTGTCCTCAGCCCTCTCAGCTCTGAAGCAGGCGTACGGCGCTGAGCTGGACAGGGAGGTCAGGAGGGCTCGTCAGGACAACAGCACCAGAGGTCACGCTGACCTGGAGGAGGTATACACACGTCACAGGTAAACCCCCCCCCCCCCACACACACACACACACACACTACATACCTCTCACTCAGGGGTGTTATGGTATGGGGGGTGGGAAGTGCCACGTTTCGCAGGTGTGTGTGCGAGTGTGTGTGTGTGTCTGTGTGTGCGTCTATAGACGCACACACACACACACACTCACACGCACACCTTATCCTTGCAAAGACATAGTTAGGGAATCAGCCAATCAGATCGCTGGGATTTGCATATATCTTTAGCAAAGATAAGGTGTGCGTGTGAGTGTGTGTGTCTGTGTGTGTGTGAGTGCGTCTATGTGGAACTTAGTGAAAAATAAGACGCACACACACACACACACAGATACACACACACGTTCATTTATTTGTTCGTTAACTCGAGTGGGTAGATATGGGGTGTGAAAAGTATGGGGTGTGAAAAGTGCCACTTTGGTTGCTTGTTCAAAGCTTACTTACAACGTGTATGTATGTATGTGTGTATGTGTGTGTGTCAGTGGCGGCTGGTGACTCAAAAAACTGAGGAGGACAGGAGGAAGAGAGGCGAACCGCCCATGGGTGCCAGGGGGCACTTTCCCTCAGTCAGTTATTATTTGAAATATCAGCTTTAAAGTTATAGTCAATTTTAGCGTATGAAAAACTGAATAACACTTTCTTTAACTACATGCAGCATTTATTTATCATATTCATGATAAAATATTACAAAACAACAATAAAACATTGTAAGCAATAGTTGTTGTAATGGATTGTACTCTTCTCTAAAGAGAGAAAAGAATTGATATTGGTGAGGTGCTGGAGAGGTTAGATGATATATGAAAAAAAAATTTGATTAGGGGACACTGAGGTGTGCTGGCTCTCAAACAGTTTGTTGGCAAATAGATGACAACTGGACAATGGAATACGTTGCACAGCAAATGCAGTATCCAACAGTTCACTCATGGCTAACTAGCAATGGTACAGCTATGGGATTAGCTCATTTGGGTTGCTGTCAAAGCTGCCACTCTTATGTTGCTATAGCCTACAATTATCAGAACAATATGAACATTCAGTTGAAAGTTTTCCATCCATCACTGGATGAGGAATAAGCACCGCAAAGCGATCAATTCTCACGCAAGCAGGAGCCAGGCTGTGGATTTCTCCGATACGGTGTTGCGACCCAGTCTCTAGAAATGTCTTGGACGAGTTGCCGACAGTTTGCCCCTCCAGCCAATCTGCGCGCCTGCCTATGCCGTAGCCTGACGTGCACCTCGTAGCTAACGTTACCGGCTATAGCCAGCCATTGGAACTGTCGTGTTCGGACGGCTCTAGCTCAAAAAGTATTGATGTCAGCTTAGATATTTAGATGGCTATAATCAAGACAAATAGACGAACAGTTTGATGTATAATATGTCCCATAATACTTTCGGATGTATGGAGCTACGAACACACAAAAAGTCTCCAATGGCACAGGGAAGAGAAACACAGACATCAACGCCGACTCAATCGGCCTTCCCTGTGGTAAATCTGGAATCTGGAATGTGATTGGACTAACAAAATGTCAATATCTGAATCCTGTTCAGACAGGGCTGGAGTACTGTCCTCCCTTGCGGTAATTTTTCAGCGTTTTGGCCAATCACAAATTAGCAAGAAAAAAGGCATTACATTGATTTAAGAGAAAAGAACCCGCCCTAAGGGGGGCTAGCCTCCCTTCCATAGATATCTATGGGTCCTCCAGCTGCATGTTGTATATGTCACTGTTGGAGCTTTAGAATTTCAATAATGGGATTTTATCCATAGGGAAAACCTGCTTTATGAACAAAACTGAGATAATATTAATTATGAATAAATAAATTCATATATTTATATTTTAATCCCTCTCTTCTCTGTCCTCCCCTGCCTCAATGGACGAGCCTCCATTACACACATACACACATACATACATACACTGAGCTCACAACGCAAACACTCATTCGGTCACGTGAGCTCCCCCATTCACTTAAAGCGCGGTCGAACTACCGCGCATGTGCGCCTTGTTTTGTAGTGAGCTGCGCTGTTTAACGCGAACGTGTGTGTATGTGTGTGTGTATGTATATACATACACACATACACACATACATACATACACGTTGTAAGTAAGCTTTGAACAAGCAACCAAAGTGGCACTTTTCACACCCCATACCATAGGATGTCTGTATTTTAAGTGAATATGAACTTGTGTGTGTATGTGTGTGTGTGTGTGTGTGTGTGTGTGTGTGTGTGTGTGTGTGTGTGTGTGTGTAGGGAGGAGCTGGGGTCTTGTCAGAGGGAGTTGGAGGTCTTGTCTCAGCGCTTCTCTATCTGCTGTCTGGAGGCGGATCGGTTGAGACACGCCCTGGAGCTGAGTCAGCAGGAGAACCAGGACCTCCACACACACAACCAGGTCACACACACACTCACACACACACACACACTCACACACACACACACAACCAGGTCACACACACACAGACACTCACACAACCAGGTCACACACTACACAGACACACACACTCACACACACACACACACACACACACACACAGACACTCACACACACACACACACACTCACACACACAACCAGGTCACACACTCACACACACACGCACAATCACACTCACACACACACACACTCACACACACACATACATACACACACACTCACACACACACACACGCACACATACACACACTCACACACACACTCACACGCACAAACACACATCACACACATAAACACACAACACACACACCATACTGTACCTGTACTTCACACACAATTCACACCAGATCACACTCACATCACACACAAGTGTATCAACAACACATACAGCTCACATCCGTATCCAGTAGCACCCATTCCCTCCTGCAGCTCCACCTGGTGGACGTGACTGAGCACTGCGTGTGTGTCTGTCCTCCAGGAGCTGAGTGTCCAGCTGGCAGCGGAGGTCTCCGGGCGGCGTCCCCCGGCCCAGGGGGAGGACACCCCACCCGGCCAGCGCAGAGACCCGTACGAGCTGGAGGTCTGTCTGTCTGTCCGCTGGGCTCATCTGACCGTTAGGGCTGGCTGTACTAGAATGTTCTGACAACAATGACCCCCGCAAATACAGCTGCCACATTGTGATGTCTGTAAATGAGTCTACAGGCAGAGATAAACCAAGTGTTTAATGTACAAGATCCTTGCAGTGTGTTGTTGATTGAATACATGTTTAATGTTGCACATCATCAGGTCAGGAATAGATAATAAGATGTGTTGTTGATTAACACCATCACCACCAGGTATCCCCCTGAACATTACAGACAAGTACCTTTGCTATTGCCTCCATGATCCAATGCTGAACATTCTGACAGAACCTCATTGACACTCTCTAGAACCTCACTGCCATTCTAGAGAACCTCACTGCCATTCTAGAGAACATCACTGACATTGTAGAGAACCTCACTGACATTGTAGAGAACCTCACTGATTCTAGAACCTCACTGACATTCTACAGAACCTCAGTGACATTCTAGAAGCTCATTGACATTCTATAGAACCTCACAGACATTCTAGAACCTCATTGACATTCTAGAGAACCTCACTGCCATTCTATAGAACCTCAGTGACATTTTAGATAACCTAAGTGACATTCTAGAGATCCTCACTGATATTCTAGAGAACCTCACTGATATTCTAGATAACCTCACTGCCATTCCAGAACCTCACTGCCATTCTATAGAGCCTGTTATGGTGCTCTGCTCAGGGGGTCTTGAGTCTGTCTGCCTCTCAGCTGATGGCTGCTCTGTCTCAGGTCAGCCTGAGGGTGAAGGACTGTCACCTGCAGCGCCTGAAGCAAGAGATATCCTCCCTCAAGGACCAGCTGCACAGAGACCAGCAGGTGAGACCAGCACACTCAGAGTATGAATAGATGAAGAACAGCAGGTGAGACCAGCACACTCAGAGTATGAATAGATGAAGAACAGCAGGTGAGACCAGCACACTCAGAGTATGAGTAGATGAAGAACAGCAGGTGAGACCAGCACACTCAGAGTATGAATAGATGAAGAACAGCAGGTGAGACCAGCACACTCAGAGTATGAATAGATGAAGAACAGCAGGTGAGACCAGCACACTCAGAATAGATGAAGGCTACAGACCATTAACCATATAAGTCACATTTACAGATGTGTTAGTGGAAGGGCTACGTTAACACCCACTCTGACGCGACGTAAACGTGTAAAACCAGACAACGTTTGGTGATAACCATTGATCTTAATGTGTAGCTCAAAATGTCCTCTAAACAATTCCGGTTTTCAAATCTAACGGCGTTGTGTCGGTTTTATACTGGGTTGCTAATTTTGACGATAGCACTGCAATTTGGAATCCTGGAGGGGGGCTGCGTTAACTCCCATTCCACCAACTCCTATGTACAGTAACGTTGTAGTAATATGGAATTCTCATACAATGACGAGGCATCGCCAAGCAATATTTTCAGGGTGAAACTTCACAGCATTCATAGTGATGATTTGAGGTTGTTTTATATAACTAAATATGCACATAGCAAGCTGAACATATGAAGGTAGACTCTCTATGATATGTAATTGTAGGAGAGTCGGTTACTTTCCCATTGCAGTTTAAAATGTCGCAACACAAGACCAGAAATCAGTCTTGTCGCAGCGTTCGGGTGCTAAGACCGCCCCTCTTGAGTAAGGGCGTTAAAAAAAAACGTATACACTACTGTTTTAGTAATCCCAGTGTCTTCTGACTTTTACATCAGAAGAGGGTTGAATTAATAGCATTTACTGTTAAGAGAAGGCGGACTAAATATGTCCTATTTAACACTTTGGTTATGAAGTGTGTCTGTGTGTTTCCCCCAGGATAAGAGGACAGCCAGGGCGCAGTACCAGGCTGTGTCCGCTGAGCTGGGCGTGATAAGGGCCCGCTCTGAGAGGGATGTGGGCGCCCTCAGACAGAACCTCCTCCTGGCCCACAAGGCACTGGGGGTGGCCACACCCGCTCGCACACACAATGGAACCTGTTAGTACCATTAATAGAACGCCACATAATACGTGTGTGCCAATTAGTTTGTTCCAGAGCTTTTCCTGCCTCCAGGGGGGTTTCTGCAGCAGAACAGAAGTCCCTTTGATCTCCTAATCAGCCCGTTCATGTGACAGACTGGGTTCCTAGACCCACAGACCTCCTACTGGACGTACACAACTAGTTCTATATGATGCACCAGTGAGGGCACACGGGCCCGTCAGTATGTGAAGCCGTACGTTCGTCCACGGTGTCGCCTCCAGCTGCACAGCTGGTTCTCCAGCCTGGACAGAGGGCCTCCATGGGGTCGAGGGCGTAGACGATGGCTGCCTGTCCTCTGCCTCGTGTTCCATCTCCTCTGGGTTGGGCTTGTCTGTCATCCACTACTCATCTTCATAGCCAAGGTTTTGATCTCTCTCTCTCTCTCTCTTGATTACATCCATATTCTGTCCATTCCATTCTCTTATGACATCAATGAGGCTATACAGGCGACATGTCCAGCTATTTATCCCCAGCTTCTGTTGATATTGGAAGATTGGGCGTAATTTGTAGAAGCCTCTATCTTGAAAACGGAATTTCCACTGGATTGTGGTTAAGCTCAATTGTTTATTGCCCATGTGTTTTCATTATATTCCTAAAATGTAAATAGTAAATAGTAAATATGAATGTTCAATGTAACTACAGTGTATTTTTCCTTTATTGTTAAGCATTATTTACACAATCTGTAGTCCTACTCAGTCTATTATATTATTTCCTCTTTTTTTTGTCAAAAACTAGGCCTATGTTTCGATGCTTGGTTGTCTAAAACATTGAATTGATGCTATTCTTACTACAAATGTCAACAGATGAATAAATGTCTACACTGTCTACAAATGAATAAATCTCATAATATAGCGTCGATTTCTATTATTATTATTATTATTACTACTACTACTTCTACAGTACTACTAATACTACAACTCCGTGACATACTCTACCTCCCAGAATGCACCGCTCCCATCTGAAATCGGATGCTAGCAGGCTAGTGCTAGCTAACGTTAGCTAGAAGACCACTCTACGGAGCCAGCGGTTTGGGGGAATTTGGGGTACCCCATGTCAATCAAAATACGTTGTGCAGAGAAGAATAGAATACAGGTGCGAGCTAAGATTTCAGCTGTACCGTTCTCATCACACTGGGTATTTCGGGTGAATGCAACCAAGTGATGTGCTAGCATGCTAGCTAGCCAGCTGGCTAAAGTCGTGTTGTTGTCAACAACAGGTTCGGTGCAGGTAATGCTGCCTGTTTGTTTTTTATTGTTCTGAAAGGCCTAGATGGGATGCAGAAGTAACTCTCTAGACAGGCATCATTAACTAGGTTAAGCCAGTTTGCTAGGTACCCTGCAGAAGCCAGCGATCACAGCAAATGCAAACGGCTTCCTCATAGGGTAAGTGTTAGCCTAACGTTAGCTAACTACGTAGCTAAAAGTTAGCTAGCTATTAGTAGCTATAAGGTCTTCTGAAGCCCTGGTGGGCAAGTCACACTTATTTTTTGTGTGTGATGACGTTAGTTATTGAGCTGATTTCCATTTCGCTTAAAGCATAAAGAAAACGTGTTGATCGCTACGTCTCGTTTGATTATGCTAATACATGCTGTCCAGACTGGTTCAGGTGATGTAAAGTTCAACTGTGTCTTTCCGGCAGGGATGGAGCGGTCATCTCAAGACCGTCCCTCTGTAGCTCTGGATCTGTCTCAGAGGAACAGTCTCCTGGCGTCCCCTGCGGCCATGGACCTGGTGAAGCAGCAGCCAGGCTGGCACAGCCGGCTCACCAGGAGCCGCCACTCCACCTCGCCGTCGCCGGACCTCCCCCAGTACAAGCCGGCCGCCGCGCCCAAGCCCCTCAGCTTCACCCCCGGCCGCTCACTCCCGGCCGTGGCGGGGGTCAAGGCCGCCGGAGGAGGAGGAGGAGGAGGGGTCCGCGGGGGCAGGGGGCCGGAGCCCGGTGGGAGGGGCGTGAACAGGGACAGACACCCGGACTCGGGCAGGACGTTGTCCGGCGGGGGTATGGCCCGGGAGCTGTTCCACGCCGGCGGTCTGCGGGGGGGCGGGGCTGGCGGCCTGTGGGACCCCGGGTTGTACGACCCCGACCTGTCGGACAGCCCCAGCGCGGAGAGCAGCGGTGGGGAGGAGGGGGAGGAGGACAGCCAGAGCGACTCGGACGTCATCTTCCTGGTGTCCAGCACGCGGGAGGACACGCTCGTCTCCCAGCAGGACTCCAGCCTCTGCAGCTCCTTGGACCGGGACGGCGTCAGCTCAGAGGACAGAGACCTGGCGGAGCCTCTCTCCCCCGCCGCCGCCTCCCTGGACCACGGCAGAGGGTGCTTCCTGCTGCCCCGCCCCCTCAGCTCACCCAGCTCCGACTCCGCCTCCGACGCCTCCTCCTCGGACAGCGACATCCTCCCCCCGTCCACCCTGCTCCTCATGTCCGAGCTGAGCGCCGTCTACGACAACTCCGCCAGCTCTCCCCTCGACATCTCCAGCGACGACGACGACAGCGACGTCATAGAAGTGCCTGTGACCAACGAGAGGACCAGGGCGACGCCCGGCTTTCCTCTCGACGTTTACAACCAGAGACGGCTATGTCAGCAGGCGGAGGGCGCTAAACACATCGCTCCTCCGCGGCCCCGAGGTGTGAGGCGGAGCTCCAGGGCCCCTAAGCCCATCCTCACGCCCGAGCGCTTGCTCCTGTCACAGTCCCCCACGCCCACCAGGATGCTGTACAGCCGCGAGGCCAAGAGGTTCACCAGGAGCGCCATTCTGAGTCTGCAGCACAGCGAGAGCTACGACTCGGGGGACATGATGAACTCTACGGAGAAGCAGACCAGCTCGGAGGAGGAGGAGGAGGAGGAAGAGGAGGCGGCCTGGTCAGCCGTTGCTCGTACAGCAGACTGGGACTCGGACGCAGACAGCGAGGCGGTCGGTGGGGCTCCGTCGGACAGCCAGAGTCCCTCTGAGCCCAGACCCCCACGCAGGGGCCTCTCCTCTGTCCCGAGGGCCCGGTCACAGCAGCCCGGCCTCCCCTCCTCCACCCCCATGGAGGCCAGCAGACAGACCCGGGCCGAGGCCCCTCTCCCTGGGGCCCGGCAGAGGCTGACCAAACGGAAGCCCTGCCAGAGGACCGCTACACCCCCCGCCGCCGCGACCCACCAGCCTCCCAAACACTCCCCGTCGGGCGGCAGGGCGTCCGCCGGCAAGACGGCCGGTAAAACCAAGCCCCCCCCGGCCAGGCGCCGGAGGAAGAAGCCCAAGCCCGGCGGCGGTAGGGACCCGTCCTCCTCGCTGTTCTCCCCGGAGGAGCTGGAGATCCAGCTGAAGTACGCCCGGCGCCGCGAGGAGCGCAGGGAGAGCAGGTCGGACGGCTTCCGCCCGTTCGTGCGCGTGGCGTGGAGGGAGTGCACCGTGGTCAACAGCCAGGAGGAGGCGCAGGAGGTGGGGCGCGGGAGCAGCCGGGCTCAGCAGGGGGGCGGGCCCGGGTCTCGGTCCGCTGGGCTGGTCCCCAGGACGTCCTGTCACCAGCTGGGCCGCCTCAGCTCCCAGAGTCGGGCCGAGGCGTCCCAGGTGTGCTGCCTGTGCGGCGGCCCGGCCAACGCCATGGCGCTGGGCGACCTCCACGGGCCCTACTACCCCGCCGGCCCCGGCCCGGACGAGCGCAGCCACCCGCGGGAGGACCAGGGCGGACGCCGCGACCGGACCGGGTCGCCGTCTGACCCCGGGGTACGGCCGGCGGTGCAGAACGGCACCCACAGCCTTAGTAACGGACGTTGTCACAGCAACGAGGCTGGGGACGTGGAGGAGGAGGAGGGGAGAGCGGAGGAGGAGCAGGAGCAGGAGGAGGAGGAGGACGGGCTCGTGCTGGTCAGCGACGGGGAGGGCTTCACCGCGGTGCCCTCGGCCGAGCAGCCTCGGACAGCCGGCTCCGTGGACGATGAGTGCCCAGGAGGACCCAGACCAGAGCCCCCCCCACACAGCCCTGGGGGACCCAGACCAGAGCCCCCCCCACACAGCCCCGGAGGACCGAGAGCAGAGCCCCCCCCACACAGCCCTGGGGGACCCAGACCAGAGCCCCCCCCACACAGCCCCGGAGGACCGAGACCAGAGCCCCCCCCACACAGCCCTGGGGGACCCAGACCAGAGCCCCCCCCACACAGCCCCGGACCCCCGGGAGAGCGCTGGGTCCACGAGGACTGTGGGGTCTGGTCTGCCGGGGTCTTCCTGGTCAAGGGGAGACTCTACGGGCTAGAGGAGGCTGTGTGGCTGGCCAGAGAGACAGTGAGTCAAATCAAATGCACCCCTAGCTAGGCGCTACCATATTGTTCCAGATTATTGCTCTATACGCACTGTATGGTTACATCAAAATATTGTGTCTTTGTTTTGACACTGTATCTTGAAATACTACTTTGTTTGTGTTTGTTGCCAAGGTGTGTACCACGTGCCACAGAGCAGGTGCCACCATGGGGTGTTTCCTGAAAGGCTGCCCCACCAAGTACCACTACAGGTGTGCCGTCCAATCAGGTGAGAGATCTACATACCTGGCTGCCTGCCTACCTACCTGTATACCTACCTACTTAGCGACCTGTTTACCTACTCATACAGTCGACTAGTGTTGCAGAGTAGCCCAGGCTGTCTCAAAAAGTCCCAATGTCGCCCGACCCCGTCCCCAACCAAGGGTCAAATCCCAACGAGGGATGTTTTCATCATAACAGCAGGAGTTATGATGTTGAGTGTGTGTTCTCTCTCAGATGAGTGGGCGCTGTGTTTGTATACTAATGTTCCTGTAGGAGAGAGAGGGAGAGAGGGAGTGTGAGGGTTGTGTTTCCTGTGTGTGTGGGAGGCAGTGTGAATGTGTGTGAGGCCTGTTTTCCTGACTCATGCTGTTGTTTGCAGGCTGTTCCCTCAACGAGGAGAACTTCTCCATGAGATGTCCGAAGCACAAGGTGACTAACCCAGCGTCTCTCACGCCTCATATGCATGGATGATATACTTTTGATCCTTTAGGTAGGGAGGTAGGGTGGTAGGGTGGTAGGTAGGTAGGGAGGGATGGAGGTATGGAGTGAGGGAGGGAGGGAGTGAGGGAGGTATGGGGGGAGGTAGGGAGTGAGGGAGGTAGGTAGGGAGGGAGTGAGGGATGTAGGGGGGGGGAGGTAGGGAGTGAGGGAGGTAGGGAGGTAGGTAGGGAGGGAGTGAGGGAGGTAGGGGGGGGGGTAGGGAGTGAGGGAGGGAGGTAGGTAGGGAGGAGGTAGGGAGGTAGGTAGCACTTTATTGTGTTACAACAGCAGTATACTGTAGAAGAAGTGCAGGTACAAATTTATAATAAATATACAACAATCAAAATACAAGAGTGTAACAAAAAATAAATGTGTGTACTTTATCTACAGTATGGAGATATTAAAAAAAAAAAAAAAAACTTCCTTTTGAGCCTTTTTTCTACATCTCTGTTTTTATTCTCATGTTTTGTTCTTGTTTTTTCTCTGTAGCACTTTGAGATTTGTTTTCAAATGTAAAGTCCATTACAAATAAAATGTATTATTATTCATTATTATTGCTGTACCTTTTATCAGTAAACAGTGTGTAGTCAGTGTGTAGGAGGGTGTAGTCAGTGAGCTGATGTTTGTGCCGGGCTGGTTCCTGTGTCTCCTCCCAGAACCAGGCGTTCCGAGGCCTGAGCAGACTGACCAACAGATGACAGAAGAGGAGCGGCCATCGTCCGTGCTGGAGACCGCTGACACGACCAGGCCTCCTGCAGTCTGTCTGACAGAAGACCTCCTGCAGTCTGTCTGACAGGAGAACCAGGGTCTCTCCTCACCCTCGGGCCAGGTCCACATACAGCAGCCCAGACGCTTTTAAGGAGTTCCAGTATGAATTTTTATAGTTTCCTGGCTGCCAATCTGGAACTTTAAACATTGCTGTTTTTCAAGATTCAATATGTCAGATCGTATGGCAAGACTCAGGACGAGATGTTCTACAACTAGCATCACAGCTGTTCAACCTGACTTTACTTTACCTGACAGTTCAGACATACTAGACCGTGTGTGTGTGTGTGTGTGTGTGTGTGTGTGTGTGTGTGTGTGTGTGTGTGTGTGTGTGTGTGTGTGTGTGTGTGTGTGTGTGTGTGTGTGTGTGTGTGGGTGAGAGAGAGTGTGTGGGGTGTGTGTGTGTGTTTGTGTGGGTGTGTGAACACACCAACTACAGGTGGACACAGGACTAACTCATGTTTTTTTTCACATCATCACTAGCTGTAATGTACAAGGCCGCAGCATAGCACTGTCATCGTTGATCATGCACCATGCGCCTCCTAGTGGGCAGTATAAAATAACATGCAACAGGGGACATTTGGACAATACAGCGCAACAGTGAGGATCAGGAAGTGAATTCCATGTCCATTCACTCCATTGTGGTTTCAGAAAATCCTCATATAAAGAGTTTTAAAGGAGTAGTAAAGGGAGGAGTAGCATGTTTAGCCCTGTTTTAAGGTTGTATATTGTATATGCAAACCATTGTATATGATCATAAGTAACCTTAAAACATAATTATAAGTAACATAATAAGTAACGGCTAAACATAATTTTCCCTTTACTACTCCTTTAGGTATGGATCCAATAGCTATTGAATCGTGACCCCAAATCCATATGATATAAGCCACAAGTCCATATATCATCAACCCTGTTTTAAGAAATACCAATTTTATTCACGTTGTTTTGGAAAAGTACTATAGTCCTAAAGTGATTGGTGGAGTTCGCTGTTGCCATGGAAATGTTTACCGCACGTTGCAGTCTCGTCTAACACAGAGCAACCATGGTTTCACTTTGTGATTATTTTCATTAAAATGAATGAGAAACGTCCAGTATTTGATATTATATGTTTATTGACATCAGTGACAAGGTAGTCACTAGCTAGCAACAACAAAAATGGTCACAAAATGTTATTTTAGGTTGGAAGTTGTTGGAAAGGTAACATTCACAATGCTTTATGGGATGGGTAGTTCATTCTCTCTTAAAATAATTATGTACACAGTCTTGTACCTTTGCCTTTTTCCCCCAGTTTTTCCCAATTTTATTTGGCTCAGAATCAAATGTCTTAAAGTCATGATTCATCAGCCAGCCAGTTGGCTTGGTTCCAGGATTAAAACTCTTTATAAATGGATTTTCTGAAACATCAGTGGAATGAATGTAGGTGAAATTAACTTCCTGATCTGAAGCCCCACCAAAAAGGGGGGTCACTGTTGCACTCTGTAGGTCAGGTGTGATTGGCTACCAATTTGGGTGAAAAGGGATACTTAGAGTAATACTGTAATATAAATAATAATGAAAATGGATAATAGTTCAAATGAATGATTAAATAAACAACATGGAGACCACTATGCAAGTCAGTCAGTACTGTAACGTACAGCAGCAGATCAGTCAACTCGCCCCAGTCGGTTGTAATATCTCCTTATATTATTATATTATTATATTTCTTATAATATTTCTTGGGTTCAGCGCTGAGAATATCCCACTAGTCTTCCTGGAGACCATCCATCCAGTCGTTGTGAGTGTGCCCCAGGAGAGCGCCCCCCCCCCCGGTCTGGCTCCGCCCTGCTGGCCGCTGCTGACGTGTTGGTTCAGAGGTACAGTGCCGTTTCGTTCATGGTGGATGTCTGTACTTGTTTCAGTGCACTTTAATGTATTAAAGTATTTATTGATGTATGTATCATTTCAAAAAACTGTGATGACTCCAATCCATACCCACCCAGGGCTCCCACGCGTCCTGGAAAACCTGGCAAACGGGTGACCAATTTCCAGTCATGGAAAATGAGAGAAAAAGTCAATTCTCCTGCAAAATCTTGTGTTATACTCGAAAATTATTTCAACATTCTCCTATTTTCCTTTAGCTGAGAATAAGCTACTAGGCTATCTATAAGAGCTCCCCATTACAGATAACTTTGCCATCTGAAAGGGCTATGTTTAGGAACATTCAAATAGTAGTTTATGGACGAGAGTTTGAATAGCAAATGTAAATATTAGTTACACAGAAAAGGTAGTGACTATTCTTATGCCGTCTTTTAGTATTGGTTCAATGTAGTGGCACGCCGCCGTAAGAATAGAGGGCATGTCTGTTCTCATGACCTTCGTCTATTAACCATCCATTTCAAGCATTTCATCCATAAATCCATATTTGGGTTAGGGGGTCTGAATCAGCGGATGTAGATTTTGGAGATAACCCTTATGGTTGGGGTCAGGGTTAAGGTTGGGGTCAGGGAGCTCTGCTGTTCTTCTAGGTTTCCTCAGACTCACAGGGGCTCTGAGTGCGGGGGGGGGGGCTCTTGCCAGGATGACTTATAGCTCCTGTTGAGCTCGGAGATTAAGGACAGATGGATGATAGGGAGATAGGGGGCCTCTACAAGGACTTCTCATCACGCCGATATCGCCTGTAGCACGGCCCTCTCTGTCTGTCACGCACCCTCTCCCTCTCCTCTCTCCCCGCTCTGCCGGTCTCACCTGCGCATCTCTCTGCTCCACCTCTGTCTCTTCATGGACACCGCGCCCCTTCTCATCTTTCCCCTTCTCATCTCTCTCACCCCCATATCCTCTCCGTACAGAATGTCCTGTGCTCCGAGCGAGGGGTTCTTCTGGGTACCCAGGACTGACTGGCTCATCCGGTCTTATTCCCTCCCTCCCTCCCTCCGCCCCCCCCCCCCCCCCCCCGCCCCCCCCTCACTATCTCTGCAGCACAGCGCGTTCTGCTTCGCAGGTCTCATGAAAACAACCATCCTCCTCACCCCTCTTCTCCATCCTCTTCCTCTCCCTCACCCCCCCGTGACTCACCCTAAAGGATGAAGACAACCAGAATAGATCCTCCCTAACATGATATATAGGAGAGAACAGTATAAAAACCTACATTTATCTTTGCTTTATTGCTGTTTTTATATTGATACCATAATAAATGGAGGATTGTACAGTGAGAGCAGCGTGCCTGTTCCACCTGTCCTGCCAGAACTCCTCCCATCTCTCCTCTGGTGGTTTGAGCAAGAAACCTCCATCCCTCCATTTTGTTTTTGTACAAATCCATCTCCTCTGAGTGTGGATCTCACCAGGCTGTTTCACATGAGCAGAGGCTGCAGGGCTGGGAGCAGGGAGCGTTGAGATCAGACCCTCTCAGCGCTGAGCATCACACCCGACCTTCACCATCACGACCCAGGCCCCTTCCACACTCCAAACAACTCATCCCTTCCCCTGTGACCTCATCCACCTGACCTGAGAACCCTCATCTGACCTGAGGAGAACCCTCACCTGACCTGAGGAGAACCCTCATCTGACCTGAGGAGAACCCTCATCTGACCTGAGGAGAACCCTCACCTGACCTGAGGAGAACCCTCACCTGACCTGGTAGAAGGAAGGAAGGAAGGAAGGAAGGAAGAAGGAAGGGAGGGAGGAAGGAAGGAAGGAAGGAAGGAAGGAAGGAAGGAAGGAAGGAAGGAAGGAAGGAAGGAAGGAAGGAAGGAAGGAAGGGAGGGAGGGAGGAAGGAAGGAAGGAAGGAAGGAAGGAAGGAAGGAAGGAAGGAAGGAAGGAAGGAAGGAAGGAAGGAAGGAAGGAAGGAAGGAAGGAAGGAAGGAAGGAAGGAAGGAAGGAAGGAAGGAAGGCTTAAGATATTTCAAACAGGGCCTCCCTGAGCTGGCTCACGGTTGACAGGCTACAGCTCCACTCCCTGTCAGAAGCATGAGTCATGATGTCAGAAGCATGAGTCATGATGTCAGCGCGTCTATATTTCTATCAGCCACCTGTGCAGGTTGACTTGTGGTGTTGAAGCTCAAAGCTAATCTGGAGGAACGTCAAACCCACAGCTCTCCGACACTGATGGATGTTGTTGAATCGGGGAAGTCTTTCTCTTTCTTTGTCTCTCTCTCACTCTCTCTCCGTCTTTTCTCACTCTGTTTCCCTCCTCTCTCTCCCTCTTTCTCTCTCTATCACTCCCTTGTGACTCTACGTGTTTAATGACATTTAAAAGGGCATGTGGTAAAAGTTGGAGTGGAATTTGAACCCAGGTCTCTGACACTTATCAACACACACAACAAGAGTCACCGAACCACCTATGTTACTCCAGTGTGCTGTGTGCGTTCTCGTTGTTGAGGGTTCGGTGTCAGTAAGATGGGTCCCCTTACATACATATTTTATCAGCTTACTGTAGCAGAACTCAATCTTGTCCTTGGTTGTCTGCCAGGATGTAACGGATGTACTGTATCTTCTCTTGTGTTTTCGGAGGGCAGTTCTGCACACACACACACACACACACACACACGCATGCACGCACACACACACGCACACTGAGTCAGCCAATTAGACAGCGCTATTGTGCTCTAACCTGAGGTGACCTACATGTCTCCCGTGTGGCATCACTGTGTGAGCTCTCCTCCTTCACTCCAGACCTCCATCCCTCTCTCTCCATCTCTCTCTCTCCATCCCTCTCTCTCTCCATCCCTCTCTCGCCATCCCTCTCTCTCTCTCTCTATCCCTCTCTCTCCATCCCTCTCTCTCTCTCTCCATCCCTCTCTTCTCTCCATCCCTCTCTCTCTCTCTCCATCTCTTTCTCACTCTCTGCTTGAGAGGCGAAGGTAACAGTTCATCACCGTCTGTCTGTAATTAGAAGGGCTAACAGGATTTTTTGCATTCATGTGTCTCAAACTGTTCCCTCCGATGCTCTTCTTGTCTCTCCCTCCTCCCGTCTTGTCTCTCCCTCCTCCCCTCTCCCTCCTCCTGTCCTGTCTTTCCCTCCTTCCATCCTCCTCCTCCCCTCCTGTCTCTCCCTCCTCCCCTCTCCCTCCTCCTCTCCTGTCTCTCCCTCCTCCCCTCCTGTCTCTCCCTCCTCCTCCTCCCCTCCTCCTCTCCTGTCTCTCCCTCCTCCTCTCCTGTCTCTCCCTCCTCCCCTCCTGTCTCTCCCTCATCCTCCTCCCCTCCTCCTCTCCTGTCTCTCCCTCCTCCCCTCTCCCTCCTCCCCTCCTGTCTCTACCTCCTCCTCTCCTGTCTCTCCCTCCTCCCCTCTCCCTCCTCCTCTCCTGTCTCTCCCTCCCCTCCTGTCTCTCCCTCCTCCTCCTCCTCCTCCCCTCCTCCTCTCCTGTCTCTCCCTCCTCCCCTCTCCCTCCTCCTCTCCTGTCTCTCCCTCCTCCTCCTCCCCTCCTCCTCCTCCTGGTCTGGTGCAGGATGGAGGATCTTGTCAGAGAGCTGGGAGGTGAGCAGCCCAGCGTGGATCTGAGCGCTGCAGTCGTTGAGATGCTGAACATGCAGCCCCAGCCTCCGGGCCAGCTCCGGGCGCCATGTCTGCTCCACCTCTCTCTCTCTCTCTCTCTCTCCCTCTCTCTCTCTCCCTCTCTTTCTCTCTGTATCCCAGCAGATCCTCAGGCTCTCTGGTATTGGCTGTCTGCTGCACTGATTCTCACACTAACACACACACACACACACACACACACACTCAGTCACACACGCGCCTAGGCTCAGTGTTCTGTCCCTGACCCTGTTCTGTCCAGTGGAACATATTTCAATAATTATACAGCCGATTATTTGTTTATAATACCGTTAGGAATCTTTTTTTATATAACAATGTTTTCCTTTCCATCTATACTTCCAGTTTGATTAAAATGATTCATAACTACTGTGCTTTGATTTTCACGTAATAAACATCAGTTGATCCTCAGTCTGTTGTTTTGCTGTGTTTTCCCACTGTGGTCAATTGAGCTGAAATCCCACCTGTCATTATGTGATGTAATACAGAGTTGAAAATAGGAGAGGCTCTTACTGTTCAACATTCATTAACCAAGCAGGAAAACACGCTTCACTATGAATAATAATAATGTAATAGGCAGCGCATCATAACATGACCTACATACTGTACACGCGATACTCTGTGATGTCGTTGCCACAGTGAACACCTCTTTTCTCTAAAATGGCACATTTTCAAGATGTTGAAACGAACGTTTCAGTGTTTTCGAACATAAACTCACTAATGAGCCATTTTGAATACCTTTCATGTCGTTGGCTGTCAGAGTTGTGAAATATTCAGAGGGTTGTCCCAGTTTTCAATTTATGTTAAAAACAAAAACACAATTCACCAAAATGGAGTCGGGTTTGCACCCGACTGCAACGACACGACCGAGCTGAATACTCAGCCGATTGTGAGGCTGCAGAACTGAAGAGATCGTTTGTTCTTCTGGGGGCTGTAGTCTCAAGGCTGTAGTCCCAAGGCCCCAGCCCCCCCCCCTGACAGCCACCCTCACCCTTCAAAGCCAGGGACCAGATCCAGCCTCCGTTTCCTGACGCCTTTATTCTATATTTAATGACAGGAAGCAGCGCCAGGTTAGAGGGAAGCTAACGGCTACGCAGAACCATTTCAGATCCTCTCATCCTGGTCAGAAACTGATCACCCAGAACCAGAGAAGACCTCCGCTACACTGGAACTCTGGGGATAGATTTTTATTTTGACATTCCACCAGAACAAATATGGATTCATGCAAACACTTCTGTAAAACACGACACACATAGAGACTAAGAGAGTGTACTCCAAATGTTCTGTTGGAGGATATGTTGTCCAACCGATCAGGTTTTCCATGAAAGAATGGGATCCGTTCTTGGTCCATCCTGTTCTACAGTCACTGAAGGGTTCTCCATTAAGAATTAAACTCGCATGAAATAAGAAAGACTAATACAAAGAAAAGGGACACTAATCTCTTCATCTGTGTGTTTGAGGGCGTGTCTGGCCGGCCCAGCGCATGTTCTGAGCTTCTAGACTAAACATGGCTGAAGCAGCAGCACATTGTGTTCAAATTATTGTTTGTTACTTACTTAGATTTCAAGAGCAAAGTCAAATCATACATCTGTGCCCAAAAATAATCACTACGCATTAATTACTACAAATAGTCTTCAATCTCTTCACTGGCACAACAAACTTCAGATTCCACATTTTCTTTATAAACCATGCAAGTAAAAACAGTTGTCGTCAATACTTTTGTCCAAATTATTGTTGAACTTTGTTTACAGTATGCACTCATCTCGCATTGGCAAACAAATGTACTGTATCAAATCAAGTCTTTAAATTAGTTCAAATTCATCTTCTCACAAGTATCGAAATCCTTGACCAAAATGGCTGCTGAAGTGCACAAACGATAACATCTTGGCGGACAAAACACAACAACAAACTATCAAAATAAGTGAAATCTCTGATGCTACTTTACAAAATTAATAGAAATAAACATTAAGTATGTCTTGAGTATGTCAGCACTAAAATAAATAGTACTAGGTTGAAAATAAATCCAGATAAGTGAAGGATGGAACAGTATTGAAGATAGGAGCATACAGCTTAGTCAACACAGCATGGTAATGTTACCATGACGCACTGTGCTGAATGTAGTGGCCTCCCAACTCTCTCTTTTTGTTTTTTTTACACTGATGTAAACGAGTCTCTTTCTGCAGAAAACCTTCTATCTCCTCAGATATGAGTCGGGACGTATTGCTTGAAGATGAAGTGTTGTGTTGTGGTCGACTGTACATAGCAACATGAACAGAGACCATTTTACAGTGATGCTGTTCTCTAGTTCTGTTTCTCTGTCTGGTGTTCCTCGGTTCCTCGGTTCCTCTATTCTCTAAGTCTGAATACGGGGTACAGTGTTGAGACAGACTGCAGAGCTGTTCTGTTTTAGCTCCGGGTAGAGATGGCTAAGTCCTCACTTCTCAGTCTCTGCAGACGGACTAAAGCAGCTCTTTGTTTCCTCAGAGTTCGTAGTCATCGTCGTTGTGGGAACGTGTGTTCGGTCCCGGGATGAAGTAGCACGTGTTACAAACCTGATGAGACGTCTCCAAACTCCCGACATCGTCTCTCCTCTCCTCCGTTTCCTCTTTAATGTCCTACCTCACCCTCGTCTCTCCGTGTTCTCCTCTTCCTCGGGAAGATCTCTCTGCGTTTTTTTTGTGCTAACCCTACTACGCAGGTGTGTGTAACCAGTGTGTGTGTGTGCGTGTGTGCGCGGGCGTGTGTGTGTCCGTGTGTCCTACCGCCGTCTCCCCTACACACAGATCTCGATGGGTGTGGCCACCAGGATGCGGCCGCCCCCGTTGTTGTTGTTGTTGTTGCCGCGGGCGACACGGCCGTAGCTCCCCGTGGAGGAGGGGGAGCCGTTGGAGGAGACGGAGGAGGAGGAGTAGGGGGACCCCGCCAGGGCCTCGCCCCCCGCCGCCCCGCCCTTCGACGCCAGGCTCTGCTGCTTCAGCCTGTCCGCCAGCACCTCCTCCTCGAAGGAGGAGGAGGAGGACGACGAGGAGCGGACCTCCAGGGGAGGAGGCGCGCCGCCCCCCCCCCCCCCCGCCGCCGCCCCCGTTGTCCAGCATCCAGCTGTGGCTGAAGTAGCCGAACACCTCCTTCACCGAGCCCCGCCTCTCCTGCTCCACCGACAGCAGGCGGCGGAACATCCTGAGCGCCTGGTCGGTGAAGCGCCTCCACTGCGACGGCACGGTGTTGGAGCGCCGGCGCTGCCAGCGGACGAACTCCTGGTAGAAGGCGTCGGACGGCAGGGCCTTCTCCCAGGGGAAGTTGCCGGTCAGCATGCAGAAGAGCAGCACGCCGAAGGCCCAGACGTCCGTGCTGTACTCCACGCTGAAGCCTTCGCGGCGCGAGGCGTCGCACAGCTCGGGCGCCGTGTACGGGATGGTGCCGCTCACGCGCTTCACCGGCGAGCCGGCGCGCCGCGTCATGCCGAAGTCGGACAGCTTGACCTTGCGGCACTCCCGGTCGAAGATCAGCACGTTCTCCGGCTTGATGTCGCGGTGCACCAGCTTCTTGCAGTGGAGGTAGTCGAGCGCTATCGCCACCTGGTGGACACAACGCTTCGCCACTGTCTCCGGGAGGCCCACCTGGAGAGCAGGGGGGGGCGGGGGGGACACACGCAGGGGGGGGGGACACGCAGGTCAGACAGGGAGGAAAACCATGGGGGGGGGGGTCAAAGGTCAACCACGACACTAACTTCCTGTACGAACCACTTCTTGGGGCTAGCGCTTTAGCATCGTTAGCAGCACATACACAAATGTGTAGCAGCGTCATCCAGACTCTGAACGTTTACCGTGTTTATCCTGCCATCTGTCCTCGCCCGCCACATGGCGCAATTTGTTCTGGACGAAAAAAAAAAACAACGATGCCTCAAGGACAAACAGGGCACGGCTGCACCATCACACCAGCTCAGCGGCCATTCCAAAACCCCAAACCTGACAGGCCCTCTAATCTGGCCCCCCGGCACGTATGATCCGCCAACACAGTCTGCGAGCTTAACACAGCTCAGGAATGACCTTTCCTCAGGCCAGGACGTGATCCTGGGAGATATCGCCGCGCTGCACATTACATTAGTAGTGGAAAACACAACAGCCAGCTAAAAATAGCCGTCCCATGTTGGAGGGGCTGTTAGATAATGATGCAGATTATGTTGCTATGGAACAAGTCTTCTTCCTCATAGAGAATCCTGGAAAGAGCAATGTTACTGAGACATGACACGTGTAATTCTCTACATTAAGCCTCATAACCACGGCACCTCCCTGCTTCAAACACTGAATGCTATTGGTTAGATTTTTCCACTACTAATGTGACACCATCTGTAGCAGAGTCAACAGCCTCGCCGAGCTTCTTGATAATTGATATTCATCATATAGGATACTGAGAGTCTGCCTGTGGGAGAGCAGATTAAAGTACAGTACAAACATACCAAACACACACACACACACCGACACACACACACCACACACAGACACGCCCCGATAATCCTCTATCACGTATCTCTCCTCTGTAAGATTCTGTTTCAAGCTGGCCAAAATATTCACACTGAACCTCCCCGTGGTCACAAGGACTAACTGGTCAGACATGGTGGACTATACTACTGGTGGGTAGTATGGTGGGTATACTACTGATGGGTAGTATGGTGGGTATACTACTGGTGGGTAGTATGGTGGGTATACTACTGATGGGTAGTATGGTGGGTATACTACTGGTGGGTAGTATGGTGGGTATACTACTGGTGGGTAGTATTGTGGGTATACTACTGGTGGGTAGTATGGTGGGTATACTACTACTGACCGGCCCCTCGTCCCCGAGACCGAGTGACCGAGCGAGCGACCCCGGCCGTTCCTCACCTGCGGGGGGATGATGTCGAAGAGGTCGCCGGCCAGGGCGTACTCCTGAGCGAAGACGTAGTAGTCATCGGTCTCGAAGGCGATGCCGTACATGTTGATGATGAAGGGGCAGGGAGACAGGTAGAGGGACACGCTGTACTCCCTCAGGAAGCTGCGCAGCTTGGTCGTCTTCTTCCTCAGGAATTTCAGCGCCATCTTGGTCCCTGGAACAGAGAGCAGAGGAGGCGGGGCTACATACAGGTAGGAGGAGCTTCAAGCTTCAGAAGAATTTTTTTAAATTAAAACACAAGAACTGTTTCTTTTTCAGATTTACTTACAATCAAATGTGCCATTTTCAAGATATTGAATATTGAAAAGAACGTTCCAATGCCTATGTTTTTGAACAAATGATGAGCTATTTTGAATTAATTTCATGTCATTTGGTGTCAGGGCCATGAAACTGAATGAATAAAGAACTCTTTATTTATTCAAAGACACGTATCCAGGATTTATAACACAACCTCCTCTCTTAATCACTTTCTCTTCATCCCTCTCTCTCTCTCTCTCTCTCTCTCTCTCTTTCTAGCACTGTCCATGGCAGGTACAAGGACGCCTTTCAGGGAGTCGCTATGCTTTGAATGCTGGGGCTTTGCCTATAAATGGAAAGTGACTGCTGATATCTGTGCTTTTGTAATCACGTCTTCACAGAGAGCTAGCGCTATGCTAATACGAACACATCCACACAGAGAGCTAGCGCTATGCTAATACGATCACGTCCACACAGAGAGCTAGCGCTATGCTAATACCATCACATCCACACAGAGAGCTAGCGCTATGCTAATACGATCACATCCACACAGAGAGATAGCGCTATGCTAATACGAACACATCCACACAGAGAGCTAGTGCTATGCTAATACGATTAGAGAAGCTTTCACTGAGAAAAACAACATGTCTGCTTTCTCTCTTCCTGTCAGGAAAATATGTGGGCCTGGAAATAAAATAGTAAATTTGTAATAAACTACAGGACTCAGATGCTAGCAGGTAGATGTGTAGAAGGAGAGGGAGAGGGGCAGGAAGAAGAAGAAGACGGGTAGAGTAAGAAGGAGGGGGTTTGAAGGGAGAGGGAGGTGAGGTGAATAGAGGTGAATACTGTATGTATCACTCTCTAGCGGTAAATGTTCCCAGACTGTCTGATGGAAGGAGAACAGCCAGATTTCAGCGCCTCTCTGTCCAGCAGGTATGTCAGCCATGGGGTCAGCTAGGCTTCTCCAGTAGCATCACCTCTGCTCTGCTCCTGCCTCGGCTCTAACTCACTCCTCCTCCTGCCTCAGCTCTGCCTCACTCCTCCCTCTACCTCAGCCCTGCCTTACTCTTCCCTCTACCTCAATCCTCCCTCTACCTCAGCCCTAACTCACTCCTCCCTCTACCTCACTCCTCCCTCTACCTCAGCTCTACCTCACTCCTCCTCCTGCCTCAGCCCTACCTCACTCCTCTCTCTACCTCAGCCCTACCTCACTCCTTCCTCTACCTCACTCCTCCCTCTACCTCAGCCCTACCTCACTCCTCCCTCTACCTCAGCCCTACCTCACTCCTCTCTCTACCTCAGCCCTACCTCACTCCTTCCTCTACCTCAGCCCTACCTCACTCCTCCTCCTGCCTCAGCCCTATCTCACTCCTCCCTCTACCTCACTCCTCCCTCTACCTCAGCCCTGCCTCACTCCTCCCTCTACCTCAGCCCTACCTCACTCCTTCCTCTACCTCAGCCCTGCCTCACTCCTCCCTCTACCTCACTCCTCCCTCTACCTCAGCTCTACCTCACTCCTCCCTCTACCTCACTCCTCCCTCTACCTCAGCCCTACCTCACTCCTCCCTCTACCTCACTCCTCCTCCTGCCTCAGCTCTACCTCACTCCTTCTCCTACCTCAGCTCTACCTCACTCCTTCTCCTGTCTCAGCTGTTGCTGCCCTTCTCCTGTCCTGCCTGTCCTGGGGGCAGAGTGGTGGTGAGCGGAGCAGAAAGGCCCCTGGAGAGATGGTCCGCCTGTGGACCGAGGACGTCCGTCCCCCCTGCTGCTCTGCCGCATTATGAACACGTCATCAGGCAAAACTACTGGACCACAGCAGGCTGGACAGAGCGCTGCACTCAACTCATTGAGTGCAACTGCAAGACTCTCCACTCAACTCATTGATGAATGATGGATGATTGGTATTGACGAGTCAATGGCCTCGAGGAAGTATTATGCCGGAACAGAATTGTAGATAAGACTCAAGATTTATTGAGTCCAGCAGCAGACAGGATCCTGGGTCAGTCACAGAGACACACTCCATTCAGTGAACTCTGATCGGACCACATAGCATTGAGTTTATGCCATCTTTATAGTCACGATGTGGCCGGATTCTATAGTTCAGTCTTACGCCCGTATACATCCATGCATCAGGGTCTAGTTGGCTTTTACTGTTTGTACCTGGTCTTCTCTCTATTCGTAGATTCTGATCATATGTCCTGGCACTGGGAATAGCTTAAGAGCAGAAAAAACTAGGACTAGAGTCGGCAGAAAACCTCTTATCACTCACCATCCAGTGAGGATGCTCAGAGAACCCCCCCCACACACACACACACACACACACACAGACTCTCAATTTCTCCTGTTGACGTATCGATAGACTAACCAAACCTTCTTATGGTCTGGATATATGTGTAGATGACACAGTAGCAGTAATAGTCCGTGTTAGTGTGTGTGTGTGTGTGTGTGTGTGTAGATGACACAGTAAAACCCAGAGTACACAGTATTAGAAGTCAGTTAGGAGTGACCCCAGATAGTAATGACAAGACATAATAGGTGTGGTTTATAGTGGGTTAGGACTGTGCCAGATGGTGTGTGTGTGCGTGTGTCCTCTCAGAACTCTGGACACATACACACACACACACACACACACTAAACACCCTTTGAAGGCTTAAAAAGGTCATCCGTGCTCAGATGCGGGCAGGGTCAGTTTAACAGAGGCTTTCCTCGGCTCCCCGGCTACGTCAGAGAGACGTGGGAGAGCAGATGCAGACAACTGACATTTTGCTTTCTCTTTTTATGATTGCCAAACCAGATATTTTTGATATAAATAATTTGAAGCTACGTTACCTATAATTAAGGTTTCCCATTGGGTACTGCAGTATTCTAGCATACAATCTTAACAATCAAGCGCAGTATTTGAAAATATACTAACACTATGGCTTCTTCTTCTGATGAAGGCTTGATAATACAACGCTACAGAGCAGATATAACAGCTGCCAGCGATAACTCTTCCTGGCCTAGTTACTCATGGTCTGTAGTTAAAGTCCCAGTTAACCAAAATCAGAGATTTGCTTGAAAACACATTCTATGTGTTAGTGATGCATTGCTGATAACATGTAAAAATGGGATGAACCATGTGTAGTAATGAATTGTGAAGTTAGACCAGTTTTGTGTTTTTGACCAGTTTTGATTTCTGGATTTTCTGGGCGGGCTTAAAACGGTACCGGATGACGTAGAGCGGTGTTCTTAGCATATCCCCGCCCTAACACTATATAAAGCTAGAACGGATTTGAATCTTCGGTTCTCCTGCTCAATCTTGAGTCTAGAATTAGCTAGTTTTAACCAACAGTCTAGAATTAGCTAGTTTTTCTTAGTTAGCAATGCCTATGCATAAAACTAAACGAAAATGCATCCTTCCTGGATGCCAGCAGGAATGGGATGATAAGGTCTCCTTCTTTCACTCCCGAGTAAAGCTGAAATGAGAAGCAAATGGTTAGCATTTTTGAAGAGCCATGGTGTTACAGAGTCTGTCACCGCTAGCGCCCGCCTCTGCAGCAAACATTTCACTCCCGAAAGCTTCTGCAATTATAATATGAGGCTTTTGGGTTTCACGGACTCACGACTGGTCCTGGTGAATTCGGGGGAGCCAACCATCTCTCTCCCCGGCCTCCATTCTCCTCCTGTCACATCAACCTTTGGTGCCGACACCGCTGCCTTGTGTGCTTATAGCTAATTAACGTTATAACGTTAGCTAGGTAACGTAAGCAATAGGAAAATACACTGCTACGTTAATCTACAAAATGTGTCTTGACATTTATGTGGTAATGTCAGCTATGATGAATTATATGTAATCTTAGGAGGAATTATAGCTAACATTAGCTATGTAGCTTGTTGCAGATGGGAGTGTGTATATATAGTCTAGCTAACATAGCTAGCAGCACCGACCAGGCGACCACCCACCAAATAACGTTACGGATGATATATTATGACTATAAGCGTTAACTATACAGAAACTGCCTGCCATATTTGTGGCACCTGATGTGCGTATGGGTTCACCGGTAATGGTAACAATATATTTCTCCAGCGGGAGACCGGGAGGCGGGAGCGAGGGGGATGGTTAGGTAGACCAGCTGCAGCTGGAGAAAGACGCACCCTCTCCCAGTGAAGCGGTGCTCGGCGGCTACTGGCTGAACATTCCAGTTCTGTTGGATATGAGAGGGAAAGTTGAAGCCGAGTGCTCGTTATTCTCACACATAACATTGCCAACGAGAGTGGATGAGTCTGTCCCGATTATCAACTCCGGTAGTGTACGCTTCTTCGCGCTATCAGCGCTGTTCAAGCCAGTGACTAAAAGGTACATTTTAAACAACTTTTTCCATTGATCCCAAGGGACGACAGGATCGCCTGGGAGGGATAGGAATGGGTCCGGAGGTGGCAGTGAGAAAATAGGGACAGACTCATACATTCCTCGTTGCCTGTTTTTGTATTTTGCATCTAAGGGCAGTAACACTGGCGCGTTGGTATAGAGTAGCTACAGTTTTACCTGTGTTGTTTGTCAGGAGGTAGGTTAGGAGGAAGCATCTGTGCGTTTGACTCATTAGACAAGTGTAATTTCAACTCCTCTCTGTTTTCACAAAGCTGTGCCTTCCTACCACAAAAGAGACGGCGTGCCAGTGTGACAATATGCAGACTAGAGAACGGTACTATTTGACAGGTTCTTCCCTCCACACCCCCTCCCCACGCAATTGGGTGTGGCTTCGGTGCCTTCAGCAGACACGCCCCCACAGTCTCAGACCAGAGAATGCTGCTGATTTTTAACCGATTTTGAAGCCTTATTTTATATACTTAGCGACATTTTTAATCACTCAGATTTGGCTGGGCGGTTAATGACATGTTTTCCTGTGGTGTGTGAAGCTCATAACAAAAATTTGAACTGGGTTAACCTGGACTTTAAGACCTGGTGATTCAGAGCATTTCTGGTCCCGGACTTCAAGAGGTATTCAAGCATTTCCAGGAAAACGGTAAGAATACCAAGAATCACAATAGGGCTGCTTACAGCGTCGGAGCCCTAATGAGACGGCCTTATTCTGATTCTGTGAGCACAGTAAGCCTGCAGTGAATAAAGACAAGAACCAGCACTCGCAAGAGAGACAGTCTTTAAAGTTTAATGGGAAAACGGATGCGTTTCGGCCTAAAGCCATCATCAACATAAGGTTCACAATAATGACACAGTTATATAGATAAGGGGTAGGAGACATTAGCCAATCACCACATAGAGTCTAGCCTATGGGGACCTCTGACCTTTGACCTCATACTGACCTCTGAGTTTGTGCACGACCAGGTCGACCTTGCCGTAGGTGCCCTTGCCCAGCTCCCTGATGACCTCGTAGTACTTGTTGACCTCTAACCTCTCCAGGTTCTGGGCGGCGATCAACTGCAGCTCCTCCAGGATGTCCACCGAGCCGCCGCTGCCGCGGGTCACATGGGCCGAGGAGGGGGAGGAGCTCATTGTGCCAGGGGGAGGGGCCTGGAGTGGAGGAGTAGGCGAGGAGATCTGGAGCCTGGTGATGTCACTGAGGAAGGGGACAGGAGGGGCAGGAAGGAAGGGAGAGGAGGGAGGACACACACACACACACACACCAAGATGGTGTCAAGACCGGAATTCACACAGCCATGGGTTTTGTGCGTGTTGCTTTCCCACATATACAAACAGTCCCTCTTATCTCCCCAGCATCAGGGAGTGTTGTGGGCGGAGAGTTCTCTGTTTCCCGGCCAAATCAAGGCGTTACATAACCTCAGCGCCTGGCTACTGAACATGGATCTAGGTTCCGCTCCTTCCAAGCCCCGGTACAGTAGATCACAGGCCTTGGTTCCACCCTTCCCCTAGCTCGGGAACCCTGGCAAGAGAACACACAAACGCAGAAGGAACAGGGTCCGGAGAACAGAGGAGAACCTATTGTTCACGGTGCCAGTTTCTCTCCCTCGGGTCATTTACATGTCTACAGCTTTCTCACAACTTCCTCTCAAAAACAGTCCTGTCAGGGTCTGAGGATCTCCGTTAACGCCTCCTCATCGTACCGTTTAGTGACTCGGGATCAACCTCAACATCCTCTCTGAAAAGCATGGGCTTGTTTAAGAGGACCAGAGGAGGTGGTGCGTGTTGCATTGTGGGACGCAGTTCTGTCCGATTCACAGCTCAGAACTGGAAATGGGTGATTAGACTTCACAGGCCTGCTGGTGCTACTGTCCCCCTTCTGTCATTTCTCTCTCTCTCTCTCTCTCTCTCTCCTCTCTCTCTCTCTCTCTCTCTCACACTCTCCTCTCTCTCTCTCTCCTCTCTCTCTCTCTCTCTCCTCTCTCTCTCTCTCTCTCTCTCACTCCTCTCTCTCTCCTCTCTCTCTCTCCTCTCTCTCTCTCTCCCACTCTCTCCTCTCCTTGTTAGAGAGAGAAAGAGAGAAAGAGAGGGAGAGAGAGAGAGAGAGAGAGAGAATGTGTCAAAAGAGACAGGATGCAAGCCACTTCCTGTGCAGGGTATTCATTGAAGACATCTCCTCTCTAGTGTGTGTGCATCTGTGTGTTCATCCATTTCAGAGAGAGAAGGTGTGTGCGTGTGTGTGTGTGTGTGTGCGCGTGTGTGTGTGTGTGTGTGTGTGTGTGTGTGTGTGTGTGTGTGTGTGTGTGTGTGTGCGTGCGTGTGTGTGTGTGTGCGTGTGTGTGTGCGTGTGTGTTGTCATATCAAAGAGCCTGGAGACTAAAGGACAGTGACACAGAGGTAACCGAGTACTGCTTCTATCCTGCATCCCTGACACAGACCACCACTGAGATAGACCACCACTGAGATAGACCACCACTGACACAGACCACCACTGACACAGACCACCACTAAGATAGACCACCACTGACACAGACCACCACTGACACAGACCACCACTGAGATAGACCACCACTGACACAGACCACCACTGACACAGAGCACCACTGAGATAGACCACCACTGACATTGACCACCACTGAGATAGACCATCACTGAGATAGACCACCACTGAGATAGACCATCACTGACACAGCCTTCCACAGACCACCACAGCCCAAACCCCCAACCTCTACCACCCAGAGCCCCTAGCATTCTGCCACCAGTCTCCCAGCTCTAGTGTCCAGCCCCCAGCCTCTAGCCTCAACCTCTAACCTCCAGCCTCTAACCCCAGCCTCCACCTCCCATCTCCAACCTCTAACCCCAGCCTCCACCTCCCACCTCTAACCCCAGCCTCCACCTCCCACCTCCAGCCTCTAACCCCAGCCTCCACCTCCCAACTCCAGCCTCTAACCCCAGCCTCCACCTCCCACCTCTAACCCCAGCCTCCACCTCCCACCTCTAGCCTCTAACCCCAGCCTCTAACCCCAGCCTCCACCTCCAGCCTCTAACCCCAGCCTCTAATCCCAGCCTCCACCTCCCATCTCCAACCTCTAACCCCAGCCTCCACCTCCCACCTCCAGCCTCCACCTCCAGCCTCTAACCCCAGCCTCCACCTCCCACCTCCAGCCTCTAACCCCAGCCTCCACCTCCCACCTCTAACCCCAGCCTCCACCTCCCACCTCCAGCCTCTAACCCCAGCCTCTAACCCCAGCCTCCACCTCCAGCCTCTAACCCCAGCCTCTAATCCCAGCCTCCACCTCCCACCTACAGCCTCTAACCCCAGCCTGGACCTCAGCCCCACCACCCAGCACAAGTCCCCCGGACTTCATCATCATTTTATCTACATAAATGTAATTGAATTTGATTGTGGTTCATCATTATACAGGTTTTCGTTACATCCCTAGTGGACAATATCACAAACCGCTGGGCCATAATTGCCACACACACACACACACACACACACACACACACAGACACACACACACACACACACACAGACATACACAAATGCACATACTGTACTAGCCATCCTGTCCAGAATGAGCAGTAGAAGAACAAGAACCCCTCCGCCCACAGATCGACGCAGCCTGACGAAGCTCAAACTCAAACCGTGAGCGCCCGGACCCCAATAATCACCATGTCTCTCTCTTGTCAAATCAAAACGCCTCAGGTTTTTTTTTTTAGAAAGCAGAGGAGCTCTAACATCCCTCTCTGGTGTCACCCGCGTCGAGAGTTATTCATGGGCGCCGGACACAGTAGCTCGCCATCCAAGCACCCGAGGCTTGGTGATTTAGAACGCTTATCAAGACGTCCTGGCAGCGCGTCCTGATGGATGAGCAGACGCCAGAGTCCTCCCCGGTCGGAGGATGAGCAGACGCCAGAGTCCTCACCGCTCGGAGGAGACAGGATGACCTGCAGCCACGAGGAGGACTAACGACGCTGCCAACCCCCGACCAGGAGACAGAACCTCTGCCTCTCTTTCTCCCCCTACCCTCCCTCCCTGCCTCCCTCCCTCCCTACCCTCCCTCCGTCCCTCCCTACCCTCCATCCCTCCCTCCCTCCCTCCCCTCCCTTCCTGCATCTCTCCCTCTCTCCCTCCCTATCCTCCCTCCCTCCCTCCCTCTCTCCCTCCCTCCCTCCCTCCCTCCCTCCCTCCCTCTCTCCCTCCCTCCTGCCCCTCACTGCTACCTCAACTGCCCTCTGCTGCTGTTGCTACGGCTACTGCCAGGATTATAGGGCCTCGTACACTTTCACTATCTGGGCCCTTTGAGCTGATCTATTGTTTTTAACGTGGGTGTGTATGAAAGTGTTTGTACTGCTCCCACTGTTGACCCAGGTTGCTCTTGAAAAAATAGATTTTAATCTCAATGAAGGCTACACCTGGCGAGATAAAGGTTAATGAAAATGCTGCTCTGACCCGGAGGCCCTGTGCCTCTGCTGTGAGCCAGGCCCGAGCCCCAGCCCCGGCCCCGGCCCCCCCCTTCCATAACACCTAACACCCCTCGACTCTCTGTGCCACCCCCATCTCTGACCCCCCCCCCCCCCCCCCTCCACAGCTCTTCCCATTCCATCGCTCTCCTCCTCTCCTCCTGATACGCAGGATACGCGTGTGTGGAGATGTTTATCCCCCAGTTAAGACCCCAAACAGGCACCTCCGTGCCTCCAGCTGATGGCGTTTCACGCCCCCCGCCCCCCCCCCTAGATCCTGGTTATGTGTCTGTCCCTGTGTCTGTCCCCGTGTCTGTCCCTGTGTCTGTCCCCGTGTCTGTCCCAGTCTCTGTCCTCAGAAGCCTCTCCTCTATTCTAACTCAAGCTGTTCAAGCGGCCGACTCTACAGGGCCGTGTGCTACTGTATCCCAGTTGTGGATTAAAGGCTAAATCTTTCTGCAAATCTGCTGTATGCCTGACCGCGGGCTTTCTGACCGCGTGGCTGTGTCTGAAAACCTGAAGGGACTCTCCAAGGTCAGCTGGCCTCTCTGGGCTTGTTGACACACAGTAATAGCCGACACACAGCACCCTCAGTGTGGGGAGGTACCGCAGCCCGACAGCTCTATCTGGGCCGGGGACTACAGACAGTAGGTCCTCTCAGCACGGATCCCAGGGGAGAGAGATCTACAGAGCTGGACGAGGCTGTGAGATGATGGTTCCTCGTAGAAGCGTACTGCGCTGTGGACATGCTCTGCCCTGCTCTGCTCCACTACGCACACTCAGGCATGATGCTGTGTTGATATAGGATCTGGTTACTAGTGTAGCGATGGCTGTCAGCATCTATATTGAGATGGGGAGGTGGACTGTGTGAGCTGTGTTTCGACAGAATGTAATGAAATAGCATTGCTCTTGTATGTGTGTGTGTGTGTGTGTGAGTGAGAGAGAGAGAGAGAGAGAGAGAGAAAGAGAGAGAGCTGCAAAGAAAAAGCAGCAATAGGCAAGCAATTTCTCCTTACTAACAAAAATCAATAACAGCAAAGCATAGTTTAAGCTTGCGCCCAAGCCCTGGCTGCACAAATGGCTAAGAAAGAGGTTATTTCATATCAGCAATGCATTTATGTATCCTTCCAACCAGACACCAAACACCCCCAGACAACCAGACATGGGCTTCATCTATTGTTCCCTAGCAGCTTAGTTCTAGGCTGTGGGATTGTGTTTGCCACCGATGTATAAAACAGTGTCATTAATGCACAACAGCTATTTGGATAGAAGACCTACGACGCATAGGCTATAGGCCTATGAATGTTTTATGCACATATAGCCTACAGCAGCCTTCAATGTTAAGGACTATTGGACAACGCACGCGCACGGACAAAACACAGCAGGGCAGTGATGCTGAGCAATGCTGTATTCACGGACCTACAGTGAAACGCTCTCTTAATTCACCTAAAATATGGGACAGCTTAGCCTACAAACGATAAGCACAATGCATGCAAAAGCAAATAGCCGTGGAGGTTTGGTCAATCAATAATGGTCAGTCACTCTGCGGTACTGCATTGTTCATTGCTTACCTTTCAGACTGCGGTGCGCGCGAGACCCGCCGCTGTCATTCCACCCAGCTGCCTGCAACTACGGTTCTGGCCGGAGACGGGATCTCAGAGGCGCGCTGATTCCTGGCCGTTATTCACCCGACCGCTGATCCTGCAGATGCTTATGTTATCGTTGTCGATGCATGCACAGACGACCAGTGAGCACAATAAAATCACTATACCCGCTGCTGCCGTCTGGTCCTTCCGAGACAGTCTACCGTGCAGGGTTTCTATTGTTTTTCCTCACGGTCTGTAGATGCGCTGTGCTGCCGAGGAGCGAGCCGGAGATACAGCAAGCCCGGCCCACCGAACCGCCTCAGCCGTCCAATCAGAGAGAAGAGCGGGCGGCTGCGAAGTGATGGAGGAGGGTAGACCGCTTCTCTCCAAAGCACAGCCATTTAATATAGGATATAATATTGGCCTATATAGCCACATAATATAGCTATATAATATAATATAGAGTCATATATTAACTCGCCAGTCTTGGTCACGGTGGAACTGAGCGATCATAGAGAATCCAAACCAAATGGTTTCATACCGTTTAAGCATATGCAACCATTTGGTTTGGATTCTCTGTGAGGCTTTTATCGGTCAGTTCTACCATGACCCACACGACTGGCGAGTTAACTGCCTTTGGTCCTGTAGGCCTACTGGGGAAGCAGTCAATATTAAAACAATGACTTCCAATATGCCTTATGAAGTGTATCTAGCATTGCAGATGGTCCTCTGAAATACAGAGAATATTGACTTTCTATGTGTGGGCTGTATGGTAGTAGCTATGGCTGTATAGTATACAGTAGCCTAGCCTACTGGCCTGACCATAAAACAACCAGCACTTTTGAAATGGTAGATGACTGTGGGGTTCCTTCCTGGGAATGAGGGGAGCGTGGAAGAAATTAAATCTTGAAATAGCTGAATAAATGAATCCACTAGAGTTCTTGATAATCAATAAGGAGAGCTTGTGCAGACAGACCAGCAGGAGAGTGAGAGGGGACGCAGGCCTTGTTGAAGAGGCTGGTGGCTGTGGGGAAGAAGCTGCTTTTATGGTTCTGATGGACCGCAGCCTCCTGCCTGAGGGGAGTGGAACCATGGAGATCGTGTTTGGGGTGGGAGGGGTCGGCCGCAGTCTTCCTAGCCCGCCTCAGGGTCCTGGGGTTGTGCAGGGCCAGGAGGGGAGGCAGGTTGCAGCCGATCACCTCCTCAGCGGAGCGGATGACCCGCTGCAGTCTGGCCCTGTCCTTGGCTGTAGCAGTGGATACCAGATGGTGATGGAGGAGGTGAGGGGAGACTTGATGATGGATGTGTAGAAAAGACCTTGGTTCAGGGTTTTTCTCTTTTTGTTGTTGTTAAGGTTCCTCCAGAGGACAAAACAAAAGCAAGAAGTCCTTCATACAGTCCACAGCAGAGCAGGAGAGAAACAGAATATCTCATCCCTCACTGCAATACAGCCTTAGGCAAAAGCAATATACTTTATTTCAAAGCCAGCATAAGCAATAGCCTAATCTTTAATGAGGCAAGCACGATAATATTACTTAAACTGGTGCCCCCCCCCCCCCCCCCCCTTGTGGTGACCTGGTACCTTCAGGCAGCTCACACCCACACACACATACATGGACACGGACACACACACGGACACACACATGATCTGGGTTCAGAATTGGACAGTCTAGTAAACCTGCCAGAAGGCTGTTGAAAGATGCATGAGGAGTGAGAGGTGATAATTAGCAGGCTGCTGGCTGGTGATCAGGCGCTGTGTCTGGGAGCATTGTTGGGTCCGTTCCCCCAGGGGGCGGGACTAATGAGCAGCTCAGGTTCTAACCATGCCCTGAGGTTCTAAGCCCCGAGGCTATAATGATGCCCCAAAGCTCCAACCAAGTCCTATGGTTCTTCATTTCTAACGAAATCTCCTGGTTCTCTCAGGACCCACCAACCAGACTGTCTGTCAAAAACAGACGGAGACCAACGGATTCGCATGTTTGGTGTGCTAGCCGTCTGCGTAAAACACTCGCCATCTGGCACGGTCTCTGTGGGAAGGTTCAGCATCTAGATTCTAGAATCTTCCGTCATTCAACATCTTTAACTTTCAGCCAATCAGAGAATCGTTTCTAGCAAGGCTGAACTAGTGATATATTATCAGCTAACAAAGCAGCTTAAAATCATGATTTTTGTGCACCGTGGTGCTCGAGCTGCCAGTTTCTCATTCTAGGCAGACCTAAGATATGGGCAACATGCAATACAAGGAGTGAGAGTTAGTAGTAGTAGTAGAAGTAGTAGTAGTAGTAGTAGTAGTAGTAGTAGTAGTAGTGGTACTGTAGTAGTAGTAGTAGTAGTAGTAGTGGTACTGTAGTAGTAGTAGTAGTAGGCCTACCTATAGTCAGAGTAGGAATTGCTGGGGGGGATAGGGGGGATTTCCCCCCCTCTGGTTTTGATATCCCCTCCTCTGATCATTCTTTTTTTTATCGCCGGTGGGGATACGTTTTTATCCCTGCTTCTGGTCAGACTGAATATAGCTACAATTAAATTTAGAAAAACTACACTAGCTATTTCAAAAATATGATTTACAACAGCTAGTTCTAACCACGCGTTTGATTGTCATGGCAACTGTCAATCAAGCGCCTACTCTAACTAGCAAGAATTAGCAATGAAACCGGGTCAACAAGCATTTCGTCATATTTTGCTGCGAAGATTTTGGAGGATGCCCAAAAAGCCAGAGGTCCGTCACCAAAGCAGACTCTTCTGCTAGTGCTAAACATCAGTAAGTGACAGGATGAATATTTTATTATAATACAATTATTGTTGTGGGTGATAAGCGGCCAATCGTCAGTAGTAGTAGTAGCCTAGTAATAGTAGTAGTGGTAGTAGTAGTAATAGTAGTAGTAGTAGTAGTAGTAGTAGTAGTAGTAGTAGTAGTAGTAGTAGTAGTAGTAGTAGTAGGCTAGTAGTAGTATAGTGGTAGTAATAGTAGTAGTAGTAGTAGTAGTAGTAGTAGTAGTACATCTCTGATGTAAATTGGACCTGCAGAAACGGTCCAGAAGCCAGCAGTGTGACCTGCTGTCTCTCCCTGCCCTTGACGCTATAAGCAGTCACCCCGGAACACACTCTCTCTCTTCTCTCTCTCTTTGAGTCTCTTCCTCTCTCTCTCCCTCTCTCTCCTTCTCTCTCTCTCTCCTCTCTCTCTCTCACTCTCTCTTACACACACACACACACACACTATCTGACATAACATGTTCTATTAATACATCCATGGAACATGCACACTTATTATCCCATAATATACTCCCCACATTAAACACGCTGAGTAGCATGCTGCATAGTTCAGTATGAGCAAGGGGGAGGAGCAACGCTGGTCTCTCTCGCTGTGCCGTCAGCCGTCTGTCTCCCCCGATGGTCGGCATGGCGAACGGCCTTGGTGGGCGGGGCACTGCCGTCTTGTTTATTATTTGACACACAGCTGGGCTCCTTCTACCGAGGTTGCCACGGCAATCTTCCAGAGTGCTCCGCAGTACCCAGCCCCACCCCCCCACCACCACCACCACCACCCCACTCTCTTGGGCTTGTTTCCAGAGCTTCAGGGTCCTAAACTAACAAACTAGCACACACACACACACACACACACACACACACACAAATAACACCCTCCGCCAACACCAGGACCACGGAGGCCCAGGGGAGGGAGCCACTCTCAAGCCTCCCTGCTGCCAGTCGGCCCAGATAAGACCCACACTTCCTCCCTGATGCTTATCTGCCACTGTGCTGCGTTGCTCTACTCTGCTGTTTCTACTCTCCTGTTTCTACTCTGCTGTTTCTACTCTGCTGTTTCTACTCTGCCGTTTCTACTCTGCCGTTTCTACTCTCCTGTTTCTACTCTCCTGTTTATACTCTGCTGTTTCTACTCTGCTGTTTCTCTACTCTGCCGTTTCTACTCTGCTGTTTCTACTCTCCTGTTTCTACTCTGCTGTTTCTACTCTGCTGTTTCCACTCTGCTGTTTCTACTCTCCTGTTTCTACTCTGCTGTTTCTACTCTGCTATTTCTACTCTCCTGTTTCTACTCTGTTGTTTCTACTGTTTCTCTACTCTGCTGTTTCTACTCTGCTGTTTCTACTCTCCTGTTTCTACTCTGCTGGTTCTACTAGGACAACCTAGCGTTAGAGTGTCAACATGACAGTTATTGGGTGAATTAGTCAGACAGACAATGTCACAACTGGTGACAGGTTGTGTGTGTGTGTATATGTTTGTATGTGTGTATGTTTGCTTGTACGTGTGACTGTGTGTGTGTGTGTGTGTGTGTGAGAGAGAGAGTGTTGAGTGATGACCTGGCTAGGATCTAGCTAACTGGCACAGCCGGGGCGGCCGCAGTAGACCAGGGCTCAACACCACCACAGACCGCCCGGAGGGTCTGCAACCACGCTAGACAGACAGACAGACAGACAGACAGACAGACAGACAGACAGACAGATAGATAGATAGATAGATAGATAGATAGATAGATAGATAGATAGATAGATAGATAGATAGATAGATAGATAGATAGATAGATCTTTACACACCTGGTAATCTCTAACCTTCGGAATCAGACCACACAGTTACCAGGGTCAGAGGTCAAGTCCATTTCACCTCCATCAGTTCAGATGGTGGTTCAAAACTCCTCATCAATTACCTCTCCTATTCAGGCGGCAAGCTCCGCCCCCCTAGTTACTGTTGCTATGCCCCACAAGCCTTGGAGCGCGTTAATAAAATGTTCACTGAACAGAACATACCTGACGATTCTCTCAAGGATTCCTGACAATATTGCTGTACGTTATTTGCCAAATGCCACTACTTTGTCTAATAGAGTTCTACATAAAGGCCTGAACTATTTTACACAAGGATATACTCATAATATTTGGATTTCGGACGGAGCACGTGACAACATACGAGTTGATGCTAGCTAGCATCTAGGTGTTGGCGATCTACGCAGAAGGCACAGACGCCTACAAACTCCAGATTGAGATTCATCAGGACAAAATCGTGGAGTCTAACTGCACATGTAAAGCAGGGTGAGTAAGTACTGTTAGTGGCATCCATTCGTATAAAATAAGCCTGTGAGAATTCATCTCTAGCTACTGCTTAGCTACTGTATCAAGCACCAACGTTACTAGCTTCGTAGCTGTTTGTGTCGGCACTGTAAACTGATGTGTGGAGGGAGGTGTGGAGTATCGTGCAGCTTTTCTTCTCATAACATTATGGAACAGCAGCCGCAGGCCAGTTTTCTGTATGTTATAAGAACCATTTTCTTCAAACTAATGTATAAGTTATTAACAACGCGGGGCAAGCATTTGTTTGTGGGACAGAGGTCTTAATGAATCAAGCATCCTTATTGGTTATTATTCTCCGCATGATTGACAGATCGGAAAGGTCTATTGAATACCTTTTTTTTTTGTAGTTCAATACAAGTCCTGAATTGATTGAATTCAGGTGGACTGGATCCCAGTCACTCTCTGAGGTGAACTCAGACCGATGAGGCCATGTGGCTCGTTTGTCTGATGCTGTTTGGCTTACTTAAAGGATTAACATGGTAATTCAATATAACACTTTCCAGATATCTTTAGGCAACAACAAAACAAATGTGTTGAACTATTTCAGAATTCATCCATAAAAATTCTTTTAAAATATGTTTTTATAGGTCTGAATCTGCCACTCAAAAAGTTCACTCACTCAAAACTGGGCGTGATTCATAACAACTGATTGACAGTTCTCTGAGCAAATGACCAACTGGAATCATTATGATTGACAGGCGTGTGCCCCGTTACCATAGCTACCACCGCTCCGAGCTAAACAACACAAGAGCTAGATCGCGCAACAGCCAGATCAATAGCCATTTTTCTAGCTGCTAACCAGGGGCATTTACAAAGTCCTTAATATTATATTAACCCCCAAACATTATAAAGATACACGCTACCTAACAGGCCGTATCCTCGAATTTGCATTAGGCCAATTTGGGAAAAGTACGATAAAGTTATAACGACGACACGTCTCCCCCGCGACAGAGGAAAAGCCCCCTGCAGCCGGCCACGCAAGCTTGGAGGCTTGGGCTATTAGACTTATAGCTTTCAGCCAGCTACGAACAGTATAGACCTAGTTAGTCAAATAATTGCAACTGTGGGTCTTACCAGAAGACAGATCATTTGCGCTGTGAAACCGACATAAAATCCGCATTGTTCACCAGTCTAACGTTATTTATCTTAGTAGGTGTCCAACAAAGCCAGTTGAACACTGAAACGTTACTGTTCTGGGAACATCTGTCAGTTGTGGTGATATAAAGGAATTGAGTGGAATACCACTGCAATAACTGATTATTAGTCAGATCAATTAAATCATTATAGCTTGTTTCATATACAAAGGCAACACAATGTGCGCTTTACAGAAAGGGGGAGAGGATGTAGCCTACATGTAGCCTACATGTAGCCTACTTATCCTACCCCGAATTATGTGGGAGACTGCATGCGTTTGGAGAGATAGCGGGCCGTGCACCACGACTCCGTGAGCGCAGCGGTCAAGGGGTATAGCCTACTCCGGAGTCTGGAGACTAACAGGTCATGCAGTCAATAGATCTCGTTTTGAATGTTATTGTAATGCCCTCTGGTTCTAATAGAATATATCTACTGGAGCTGTTTAATCCCAAAATGCGCAATGCTTCCTGAAGTTGGGTCGGATCGAGGTGCTGGGATGATCAACATTATGTGGAGCAGATGCCACAGTGATGATAAGGTTTACACAACTTGCAGAATGTTTTGCAGAATTACAATTATTTGGAGTTGTAAATTATGAAAGGAACATAATAACTTGACTTAATATCTTCACCTCCACCCACCCTGAAATGTAGTCATAATTTTAGCACAATAGCCTCTATATGCGCATCACAACGCTGCAATACAAGACCTTAGGACAAACGATTCAGTACACAGCAGGTGTGTTTGATCAAGTTAAGATCTCAATGTGAGAATAAATAAATGACAAAAACCCGCACGGGTACTGTAGGACTACGTCTTTATTTTCCGAGGTAATTGTTGCACATACAACATGACATTAAATTAAGACATAGGCTACTTTCTCATAAAACAGGGCGGTGTTGTAACATATTTATAATATCATTAGGTGACATTGGCTGCAACCTGCCCTCCAGGACCGGCACACCCCCAGAGCCCTGAAGAGACCTGGACCTCCCGAGTCCCAGTATTGGAAATGTAGTGATCGGCTACAAGAAAAGGGGACAAATTATAAAAGCGATTAGTAATAGCATCGATATTTTGCATATGCAAAACAGCATAAATTACAACAATAGGCTATTTATCAGTAAGTCTAAATTATATCGAATTAAGTTTGAGCGAGAGATAATCGGGAGATTCTTGTGGAGACAAACTGACTTATATCCACCTTTGACTTCGTAACTTTGCCTATTGTATTGGCCTATACAACAAAGCACGCTCACAACAGTTATGGTAGGCTATCGCTCCGGAAACCTTACAGCACAGTTTGCACCTGGTGCAAGTAGATTTGATGCCAGGGAAGAGTACAGTATGGTGCACTGTGTTTATGCCAGGGAAGAGTACAGTATGGTGCACTGTGTTTATGCCAGGGAAGAGTACAGTATGGTGCACTGTGTTTATGCCAGGGAAGAGTACAGTATGGTGCGCTGTGTTTCTGCCATTGCACAGGACGGCTAACGTTACCAAAAGCAAATGCATTGAGAGCTAACGTTAGCATGCTAGGATAATTAACACAGCTAGCTGACATTCCAAACATTAGGCTAGCTAACGTCAACATGCTGGATAAAGACAGATAGCTAGCTGGATCAGACAGCTTTTTAAAAACTGTTGCCAATTACAGCTAACGGTTATGGTTCGTTTATCTACCATTAGCTAGGTTGGCTACTAATCAGACACGATCATGGTAAAAACTTCCCAATTTGTATGACAACCACAAATACAATTAGGCCTATAAAATGTACAAATTATATTAAAATAAGAGGTGGTCATCATTGAGACTGCAACTATTCAATTGTTCTCAAGATGAGAAAAGGTTCAGAACTACCTTACCGTGTTCGATAGATGGTGAAACGGCGCAGACAGGTTTCTGTTGGAGGCGGTGCAGGGGAGTGGAGGCGGGTTTTTCAAACTTTAGGGTGACGTCAACAAAGGGAAAAACGTCACGAATTCGGAGTATTTTTACCCCGAGTCAAATTGGACTGAAAATGTTACGCTTCCAGTTTCTCAAAAACGACAAAACGGATATATTTAATGTTTTTATTGTGTTTCTTCAATGTCCTATTGTGCAAATAGCACGTTCAAACTCAAAAAAAGTGAAAATGACCATGTTAATCCTTTAAGCAGTGTTGTTTTAAAGATGAATTCATCAAATAAAACAGACCAACAGATCAATCACTCTAGGGTTTAGAGGGCCTCAAAGTGGGATGGGTTTGAGTGTAAGCCTCCCCTGCTGTGTGTCGCTCCAGTGATGCTGAATATCTGTTGTGTGTGTGTGTGTGTGTGTGTGTGTGTGTGTGCCTGTATGCACATGCCAACACAGGCCACTGAGGACAGAGCCCTTCAGAGATGGCAGCTTCACACGCAGCCACACACACACACACACACACACACACACACACAACACACAGAAGAAACAGGAAGCAACCTGACAATATGAGTGTTATGTGTGTGTGTGTGTGTGTGTGTGTGTGTGTGTGAGTGAGTGTGTGAGAGAGAAAGACAGAGTTATGAGTGTTTTGTGTGTGTGTGAGAGAGAGAAAGACAGTGACATACTGTGAATGACTAAGTGACATAGTGTGTGCACATGTGTATGCATGAGTGTGCATGCGTGCTTGCCTGCCTGCCTGCCTTGGGCCTTGTGACAATATAACATCTATCTCAGGCCATCCACACAGGCAGCCCTCTGACCGTGTCTGTGGGCATCCTGACTGTCTCTGTGCCTCCTTGCACAGAATATTAATTGTATCACGACCCCAGCCCTGCAGATGCTGCCCCCCTGTCTCTGAAGAAGACTCATTCACCCATAACACCCTGGGACATCTGCCCCTAGTGACAGCTGAAGGAGTTCTGAAGGAGGTTGAGGACTTCAAATACCTGGGCTCTTGGGTCAATTCAACAGAACAGGACCTCAAAGTGAGGAAGGCGCTCAAGTGGAGAGCTGTAAACAGCATGAGCAACGTGTGGAAATCCAACCTCCCCCCTGAAATCAAGCTCCACCTCTTCAATGCCACCGTGGTGGCCGTTCTCCTGTGTGGCTGTGAGTGCTGGACCCTGAGCCACTCCCTGGGGAGGTCGCTGGACGGATGCTGCTAGTGGGAAGATGGCAGCAAGGAGAATGAGGCTGGCACTGCTACAGATACTGTGAGATTCCGGCCAGCAAGCTGGTGTTATGGGAGCCATCTCCATGGCGCGGACACAAGCCACGAGGACGTCCTACAAAAACATATGTGGACATAATTAAGATGGATGCAGGAGTGGAGACCACAGATGAGATCACCAGGTGTTTGCCAGGTGCTCTCTCTCTCTCTCTCTCTCTCTCTCTCTCTCTCTCTCTGTCTCTCTCTTGCTTTCTCTCTCTCTCTCTCTTGCTCTCTCTCTCTCTCTCTCTCTCTCTCCAGTCAACAACCTCCTGGAGAAGCCAGCCCCCCTGCTGTGCTGCTACACATCAATCTCACCCATGCTGTGATTAGTTTCACCTTCTAGAATAGCTCAACCTCCTGTTTGATGTTTATTTCAGCACAGAGCTGTAGGCGATAATTTGTGCTCAGATTCAATATCACACGCACACACACACACACACACACACACACACACACACACACACAGTATACCCTCTCTACACTTGCTGTGTGTGAAGATCGCATTAGCATTTATTACACACAGCGGATCAGGGCCAGATAGTGTTGTTTCATTCCTCTACTGCAGGCTGTTTGCTGAGAGACGGAGTGGCTGTGATACTGATGCCTAATGACCACTGCGCCACTGGGACCCCCCCCTCTAAGGCTGTGAGGAGATGGGCCGGGGGGGGGCTGAGATCGGGGGGTCTACGCTGGGTCCTGGGGCTGGGGGGTCTACCCTGGGTCCTGGGGCTGGGGGGTCTATGCTGGGTCCTGGGGCTGGGGGGTCTACCCTGGGTCCTGGGGCTGGGGGGTCTATGCTGGGTCCTGGGGCTGGGGGGTCTACGCTGGGTCCTGGGGCTGGGGGGTCTACCCTGGGTCCCGGGGCTGGGCCCTGAGTGATAGGTGAGGAGTAGACCCACGAGTCTGCCTCTAAACGCTGCGCTCAACTAGGCCCTTCAGTGGCGGGGATCTTGAAAGTCTGGCGTGGCGGGACTAGAGGAGGAGAGGTTTTCTGTCTGTTTGTCTGTCTGCTCCCCCGCACCCCCCCCCCACTCCCCCAGGCCAGTAACCAGACAAACATCCACCATCCAGGCCAGGGGACCGCCGTTCCCCGAGGCTGCAGGGGAACACTGTGAACCAGAACAGAACGGAGTGACCGCCGGAGGCCAGAGGTGAAATAACTACTGATCAGCCTGGCAGCCATGGAGACAGATGACCTTTACTCAGCCAGAGGCAGTCAAAGGTAGCTTTCTTGGAAGTAATAGAGAGTTTAAAACACAGTATTACAGCGCCACCTAGGGAGGACAATGAATTCTGCCTCTACAATCAATGAGTCCGCTATCACAGCTCCGGATCAACATGTTCACTGCCTGGCCACTAGGTGTCAGTGTTGTCATGAGATTAGAAGAATTGAAAAGCTGCAGCGTAGCAATGAGAGTCAGTAATGCTATGAAAGAGCTACTTGTGGGGTTTCCCCAAGGATGAGGCAGGGAGTGTGAGGGGCCAGAGATGATTGTCTAAAGATGGAAACACTTGCATTCAACAGAAGAATTGATGCTCTACCTCTATCTAACCTGTGAAACCTCTCGAAGGCAGAGCCTTGTGAGAAATAGTTCTACCAAGTTGTTTCTAAGTAGCCTAGCCGACGTTTACCGTGTTCATCGCAGCTATAGGCTAGTTTCCCTCAGCAGAGGATTATGAGGCATTGATTTGAATATCAGATATCAGTCTCAGATCCATGTGCCTGGTCTGCTACCTGGTGAGACAGCGTGACTCAGGAGAGGGGAATTCATCAACCTGAGGGCAGACTGGGTCTCCTGGGCGAGCGAGCCCCAGAGCTGACGGGTCCCCCTGCGGAGCTCTGCGCTGGGACCCTCTGTCTCCAGACAGGATTTCCTGTGTCTGAGGGAGGAGCAGCAGGCCTGTGATTGGCTGGCTGGAGGAGGAGACCTGGGCCAGCAGTGGTCACACCTAGACGCTGGGAGGAAACGTCCTTCAATAGCATCGTGCTGAATCATAATGACTGAGGCTTATTAACCAATAGCATCGTCTTGACTCATGACCGGGCACGCAGACAGAACTCCTCCAGGGTTCTGACCCGTAGCATGAGGTCAGACCAGACCGGTCACAGGACGGGCCCCTGTGATGGGAGGTAGACCGGAACCAGACAATCGTATCCGCCTTGAAGATCTCAACCGAGTGAAAAGTGTTGTGATTCTGCCTGATATCACGCTAGGGACGCGTAGCACTACCGTAGATATGACATGAGTGACAAGCTCTTTGTGAAAGAAGACTGTCACTGTGTTGCTCATCAACAGTGCTTCCAAGCTCACCTTTCACCTCACTAAGGTTCAATCTTTTAATCTCAATTCAAAAGACATTAACATCCCCGAAATCACTGCTTTAGCCAGCCTGTCCACCGAAAAAGTGAATGGCACGGAACGAACAAGCTTAAACCCTTTGGTTACACTTGGTGCTGTGGAAGATGCAGTCATGAGAGGGTTAAGTGTTCACTGCCACGTTGCGTTTCCTGCTCTCATTGTTCCAGTGTCCAGGAGGGAGGATGGGTCATCCCAGTCGCTGATGTCTGCCTGGTCCTTTGTCATCCATTTCCCCATGACAACTCTCTCCCGCTCTGCGCTTCCTCCAAAATACTGCCGGCTGACGATAGTTTCTGCTTAGAAATACTTTCTTGAATAGAATCCCTGTCATTTTAATTGCCCTGAGAAAAAAAAAGGTGGAAAAGGTTAGCTCTGTTGTTTTCCAAAATGTCTGTGTGACTCAGACAGGGACTGTCAACCATGATATCTTTGTGTGGCCCCACACACACACACACAGTCATTCTCTTCTCTCCTCTTCTCTTTCTTCTCATCTCTACCCTTATTTCCTTCTTTCAAGCCTTGCCAGTAACAGGCTTTCATCAGCCTCATCAGAAACCTCAAGGCTTCAGAAGTCCCCCTGACTGAAATACAGCCCGTAGCTCAGGGTCAGCCTTGGTCCTCCGGACACCCACCACGAGAGCAACCCCACGACCTCCGACCTCTCTGACCGTTACTGTAACGTTCACAGTCAATTTCCTTGTGAGTCTGGATCAAATACGACCCACTTAGCTCGGCGCCATCTTTTAAATGTAAGATGAAGGGAGTCACTGAGGCGTGAGATTACAAAGCGGTTTATGGCGGACCTCCGAGTCAGTGCAACCTGAATGGCCTGGGCGCCGTGGGATTGAAGATGTGTGATTGGCCGGCCGCAGTCACCGCCGTGACTCAGACGGTTCATAATGCTGGAGCTTTGTTCATTTCCTGGCTCGCTCTCCTCTCTCATCCTCTCTAGATCATTTCGCCTGGGAAACGACACCAGAACAATGTGCCTTATTTGGTCCCTCTGGCCACAGACGGACCGAGACAGTTGAGTAGGCTCGCCCCTCTAGACCCAATGTGAACCGTCACCCGATACACGCTAACACATCACATCCTTATGACTCTGAGATGACTGAGGAGGCCAGCCAGTCAGCTCGTCCATCTGTCTATCAGTTTACCGTCTGTCAGTCAGTAGGCTGTGATTCAAGCAAGTGACATTTAAAAAAAAAAAAAAAAAATTTGTGATGAAATCGATGCTTTGAATTCACAAACTATTCCAAACTAACAAAAATTGCTATCATTATCGGCCGACATGTTCATATCGGTGCTTCCCTAGCTATGAAGCTACTGTATGAGTGTGGCTTGGTGACTGCCTGTGCCTCTCCCTACATCTGAACCGTGAAGACATTCCACATATCTGAGGTACCAGACACTCTGAGGATGTACTGTCTGCAATTTCAGTTGCAGAAAAATTAAATGTATGTTTATATCTGGCTTATGCAAAATAGCTTCTTTGAAACAGAAGGCGCACCCAAAGCTTCTGAGCAGACAGCTACAGTATCAGCTGATCCTGGGAAGGGATTGTCTACTTCATACTTGTGGCCGAGCTGGAACAAACAATCAACACTTGACAGACTGACTATGTAGGGACCTGCCACTAACCACCACCCCCAGGCAGACTGTCCAGACTGACTATGAGGTTAACCACGCCAGCGATGAGGCCCCGGAGGAGGCTGTTCTATCTGAGGCCTCAGCGCTGTCACTAGCTATAAATCAAGCTGACTCACATAGAACTCTCTCACACACACAACTCTCTCTCTCTCTCTCTCTCACACACACAACTCTCTCTCTCTCTCACACACACACACACACACACACAGAGAGAACTCCCTCTCTCACACACACACACACACATACACACACAAACACATAGGTGACATGACTGATATGACTGGAGAGGCCTGGAGGGGTCTCTTTTCTTTCCCGCACGGCAAGTGACACACAGGTACACGTGAGTGAGCAGCGACACACACAACACACACACACACACATCTTCAGCGGTCAATGGTGGAATTTGTCCTCTGCAGTTTTCCCATCTAAGCCATCCTCCTCCTCCAGGGGCAGGCAGGAGCAGTGGGCAGCCATCGTTCATGGCGCCCGGGGACCAAGTCCAAGTGCTCAGTCCATGTCTGGTCAGGGACTGGACTGAAGAGCGTCTGTTTTTCATATTGGGTTCTTGAGGGAGGAAACCCTTGCAAACACGGGGAGAACATGCAAACTCTGCACAGAAAGACCCGGGAGATACCCCACCTGAGTACCTGACCACCCTGGGAGATACCCCAACTGAGTACTTGACCACCCTGGGAGATACCCCACCTGAGTACCTGACCACCCTGGGAGATACCCCACCTGAGTACCTGACCACCCTGGGAGATACCCCACCTGAGTACTTGATCACCCTGGGAGATACCCCACCTGAGTACCTGACCACCCTGGGGAGAGCATCCCCAGTGCCGACAAAGTCCCAAGTGGGAATCGAACCCAGAACCTTCTTGTTGTGAGGCGACGGTTCTAAGCACTGCGTCAGCGCGCCGCTCCGCATCATGAACCAATTGGAGTTCACAGTCTGCTGGGTTCACCATTAGAACGTGCTCTAACGTCTGCTGGGTTCACCATTAGAACGTGCTCTAACGTCTGCTGGGTTCACCATTAGAACGTGCTCTAACGTCTGCTGGGTTCACCATTAGAACGTGCTCTAACGTCAGCTTTCTGTCTGCGAGAAAGAGATGATTTAGGCTCAACACACCTCACACTCAGCATCTCAACACGTTTGAGCAGTTATGTTAATGTGCCGTACTGTAAGTGCAGAGTACGCAACTTAAATTACCTTTTATATGCAACACATAAAACTACTTTTTTAAAACCTGGGCTTCAGGCAGAGGGGGGAGAGCTTGGGTGTGTAACTCAAGTTTTTACGAAAGTGTGCTACTTTCCTCACAGCACGACCCTGCTACCAACAGCCATGTGCCAATCATGTCATGCTGCTGTACGGTAGCTACGGTAATGCCCACTACTGCTTGAATCTGTCTTGTCACTGTCCGTTTCGCTCAACAAATGTGTATATGATTATGTGTATATGTGAATATGATAACAGACTCTATTTTTTTCTGTGGTTTGATTGTACAGTACATCTTTATATTTGAAGTTTTTGTATATTGTATATTATATTTACACTTGTTCCTATTGCAATTTGTATTGTAGTCTTGCTTCTTTAATGTCTTTTCAATGTGGCGGCTGTATCAGCTCAGTTTCTCCTTAGTGATTAATACCTACTGTACCTACCTTGTACAGTCCAGAGTGAGTAGGCCGATACCAACAGTAAATACCAGTCGTGGGTCAAACTATTTGGGGCATGGTGCCCTATCCTTGGCAAAAGGTTGCTCACATTGCCTCCGCCTTTAAGAGTTGTGTGTGTAGTCATGTCCAGTCAAGTCCATTGGTGTGTAGAGTTGTGTGTGTAGTCATGTCCAGTCAAGTCCATTGGTGTGTAGAGTTGTGTGTAGTCATGTCTATTGGTGTGTAGAGTTGTGTGTAGTCAAGTCCATTGGTGTGTAGAGTTGTGTGTAGTCATGTCCATTGGTGTGTAGAGTTGTGTGTAGTCATGTCTATTGGTGTGTAGAGTTGTGTGTAGTCATGTCCATTGGTGTGTAGAGTTGTGTGTAGTCATATCTATTGGTGTGTAGAGTTGTGTGTAGTCATGTCCATTGGTGTGTAGAGTTGTGTGTAGTCATGTCCATTGGTGTCTAGAGTTGTGTGTAGTCATATCTATTGGTGTGTAGAGTTTTGTGTGTAACGGAACAGTGTTTGTACTGTATGTGTGCTACTGTATACGGAGTGGTGTGCTGTTCTGTACACTGATGTGAGGTAGTGTGTAGGGTCTAAGGGTGTGTGTGTGTGTGTGTGTGTGTGTGTGCGTGTGTGCGTGTGCGTGCTGTAGTGGAAAGTGCAGCTCCAGTGGAAAGCCCAGGGCAGCTATAAAAGCTGGTGTTGTGCTGTGGTGAGCCAGTAAACTGCCCAGGGGACACACCCTTGGCTCCCCCTCCTCCCTTCCTCCTCCTCCTGCCCCCCCAACCCCCCTCTCTCTCTCTGCTGGTTTAAACCAACTCAGCGAACAGCTGGAGTTCTCATCCAGAAGCGTGCCATGGCTTTATTTGGCCCTGTTCTATTTTACCACCCTATCATTTAGACCACATGCCTGTACGTCATGCCCCACCAGCGCAGAGCGAGAAACCAGAGAGAAACTGAGTCCTCCTGAGCTGTTGGTTAAATTCAATTCCCCAGGGTTTAATACTGTGTTTGTGATGTGGGAGACCCGGGTTCAAATCCCACCCTTGGGCATGCAGAAACGCAGGGGTTACACTGGTGCCGTGACCCGGATGCCCAGTGGATGTGGAGTGAGTTTAGGGGTGAGTGTAACAGTCCTCTTGAGTCCTGAGTAGGTAGCGCGTTGTTGGTTAACTACCCCAGTATACGGTAAATAGCGTCCACCCGAGCCGATGAAGACCGAGCTCGTCATCAATGTAGCTGGTTCAAACAGTGTTTGAGTGGGGTTCGAATCCCACCCTGGGCCTGCTGAACCGTACGGGTTACACTAGTGCAACAAGAACACGACCAAAAAGAGACAGAGGGTTAAAAAGGGGCAACACGCTTAGGGTAGTTTTCCTTTAAAAGCAAAATAATATTTATTATTCATTGTGTTCCAAAAATATTATAAACATATACATTATAAATATGAGAAAATATTGAATATTCTTCTTTTTGTCGTCAATAATATTGAAGACGTAATACTGTTGACCTGGTATCAAAGAAAATAAAAAGCTAAAATCATATATAACAGATATGAAAATAAAAACCTTACTCATATATAACAGTTACAGTTTTGCTATATGGAGATATGAAGATGGGTTCAAGCAGTAAGGTTTTGGTATGATGGCTAGAGACCGTCCTCGTGACCGCCCTAGTGACTGTCCTAGTGACCGCCGTAGTGACCGTCCTCGTGACCACCCTAGTGACAGTCGTCGTGACTGTCGTCGTGACCGTCCTCGTGACCGCCCTTGTGACCGTCCTCATGACCGTCCTAGTGACCGCCCTAGTGACCGTCCTCGTGACTGTCCATGCTTTGGTGAGAGATCATGGTAGAACTCCAGTGACACCTCAAACTAAACATGACTGGATTTGACGGAAAACAAAAGCATTCAATGACAACGGTTCATAAATGTACTTGTTCAGTATGTAAATCCCCAAGACACAATATACCAGTTTTGACAAACAGTTATAAGATATTTTCAAAATACTTATCCAGAAAAGACAACATTTAAAAATTCCAGTTTATTATAGGCTGAGCTGCTAATAATATCTGTGTTGTAGTTCTAGATTAGCCTGGCTGTGCTCTGCAGACATGCCTGTTCTAGACTGCAGCTAGAGAGGGGGTGTAGTACCTCCCTCTAACCACACATCAGTCCAAACACAGCGCTCGTACAGCTGAGCGGTCAACATGAAAAAGACTCAGATCACTAGTAGATAAAAATAGAACAAAAACCAAATGGCCCTCTGGGAAATCTAGCGTGTGTCGCCGGTTCTGATTGCGCCAGCAGCCTGGAGAGACCGGGGGAGAGACCGTAACAGCTCAGCGGTCCTGGAGTGTCCAGGGAGAGACCGGAACAGCTCAGCGGTCCTGGAGAGACCGGGGGAGAGACCGGAACAGCTCAGCGGTCCTGGAGTGTCCAGGGAGAGACCGGAACAGCTCAGCGGTCCGGCCTTCTGCGACCACAGCTCCTCTCTCCTCTCCACCAGCGCGGATGCGGGGACGTTTACAGGGCTGGACAGCTGACTGGGCCGTCTGGACAGACCACAGGACAGCAACACAACAACACACTGTCCGACCAGCAGGCCGGCTGTCTTCAGTCATCCATCTGGGTGCAGCAACATGTGGCTGCATTCAGTCTGGAGTGTTTTGGTTTGCAGTTTATATAGAAGCGGTTCAAATGAACTGGAGTGATTGTAGAGATTCGTAGTGGTTCATGTGAGACAGCGGAGCGGTCAGAGATGTTGTCGGTCACTGCTTCACGGCCCTGTCTCCCATGGCTTCTCTAAAGCACCGCTAAGATGAAAAAACAACAACACAAAAACCACTTTCCTTTTCTCCACAGACAACTAAGCGCAGAGGAAAGGCTTGTGTTTGTACACCAGAGCAGAATAGATCATCTTCTCATCCTTTTTCCGTTGGCTGGCGGAACATCTTCACAGTCACATCCTGAGAGGAAGAGCGCTCACACGGTCTGCACCACTAGACTAGAGAGCAGAGTGGCCTTATCTAGTCTCCTCATGAGTGTCCAAGTGTGCTCTAGCTAGCCCAGGAGTGTCCCAGTGTGCTCTAGCTAGTCCAGGAGTGACCAAGTGTTCTCTAGTTACTCTAGTCCAGGAGTGTCCCCCAAGTGTGCACTAGTTACTCCCGGAGTGTCCCAGTGTGCTCTAGCTAGTCCAGGAGTGACCAAGTGTGCTCTAGTTACTCTAGTCCAGGAGTGTCCCCCAAGTGTGCACTAGTTACTCCCGGAGTGTCAGTGTGCTCTAGCTAGTCCAGGAGTGCCCAAGTGTGCTCTAGCTCGTCTAGGAGTGTCCAAGTGTGCAATATCTAGTCCAGGACTGTCCAAATGAGCACTAATTAGCCCAGGAGTGTCAAAGTGCACTAGATAGCCCAGTTTTTTCCCGAATGTACTAGCTAGAACCTAGTCCATTGATAGTTGATATTTGACCAAGTGTGCACTAGCTCATTCAGGATTAGTCCTGAGGTTGTACACTAGCCCAGGCCGGACTTGTCTAGAAGGTGCTCTGGTTTTCCCTCAGCAGCGGGTGGAGTGGCCAGTGGGCCGGGGGTCCATCTTGGCCACCAGGAGCCTCAGGGTGTCTCCAGACGAGCGGATCAGCTCCCTGCCTCTGACGGAGAGAGAGGGGGAGGGAAGGGGGGGAGGGAGGGACAGAGGGAGGGAGGGAGGGAGGACAAAAGAGGAGAAACAACCATTTCGCGGCAGAAAATAGATTTTTTAGAAGCTGCATTCTCAGTGCCCCGTCCGCCGCCATTACATGGATATACTTGGCTCGCGCTGGATTTTAAATTTCTTCTACAGGCCTCCGAATTACACCAAAGTTATCTCGGTGAGTCAAACGTCTTATAATATGCCGTAAATAAGGTCCAGGTTGTCAAAAACGAACATTCTCCTTTAACAGTTATCGATTAATGAAATTCCTTGAAATTTGCAACCCTAGTTTCAAGTACAGTAGCACTATGGACCCAGGTGTGGCCTGGTCCAGCCCATCTCCCCAGGTCCGATACTCACACGTGGTACTCCAGGCCCACCAGGCTCAGTCCGTTCACAGCCAGGATCCGGTCCCCCTGCCTCAGCCTCTCACAGCGGGCGGCCGGGGAGTCGGGCACCACGGACTTCACATAGATCCCACTCATCCTCAGAGGACACGTCTGGACAGAGAGAGGACAGAACAGAGGGAGGACAGGACAGAGGGGAGGAGAGTTAGGAGACGGGGGTGGGGGTCGGGGTTGGACATCTGCCTACACGCCCTAGCGCTAATGACATCGTCCACCTAAAGAATGATGACAGCAACTGCTGTTCTCTATGTCCTGTAGGGGGCGCTGTGTATAACAACATTCTCCATGGTGCAGCTAGCTGCCTGGCTGGATCGCATCCCTATGGTGTTAAACACCGGTCTTTCATCACAGAGAGCGCCGTGACGACGGCCAATCACGATGGCGACAGGCAGCCTAGCGTGGAGGACGCCGGTTCAAATACCCAGGTTAGTTGATTCCACTAGTGATCCCGGCAGGTGTGTGATGGTTGTGGAGATAGAGAGCTGTGTGAAACCCAGGAGGGTTCTCAATGTGGGTCGAGGCTCCCGGTGCTGACGCACGCATGGAGCTCAACACGGCTCAACACCTGCTCAACACATGCCTGGAAACCCAGAGACTCCCCTCGCATACCTTCTTATTGTTTGGCTACAGGTTTTGGCTACATTTCATTGGTGGAACACATGGTGTGTGTGTGTGTGTTAGTCTGATCATGCCATAGATATCAGCGTTGCTCAACGTTAGTTGTGTGTGTGTTTTAACTGAACACGACGCACTCTCTCCTCCATCACACATGCGGTTCAGCGTCGCACGCCCAAACGCCGAGGGCAGAATCGCTATGGGCAGACGAGGGGAGGAAGAGAACCCTGGTTCTGGTTCTGGAAGGACCGGTCAGCTCTCACCTGTCCGTCGACCAGCGCCAGGCCCAGACCGTGAGGCCCTCTACGCAGCTCCACCATGAACACCTCCTCTTCCTCGGCTCCACCCCTCCTCTTCATACAGCCGGCTGTCAGACAGAGAGAGAGGGAAGGAGAGAGAGAAGGAGAGAGATAGAGAGAGGGAAGGAGAGAGAGAGGGGGAAGGAGAGAGATGGAGAGAGGGAAGGAGAGAGATAGAGGGAAGGAGAGAGATAGAGGGAAAGAGAGAGAGAGGAGAGAGATAGAGAGATGGAAGGAGAGAGAGAGAGAAGGAGAGAGATACCAGACGTCATAAGAGATCCATGAGCACTACCAACTTGACCCCACTGTCCTCATGACTTGTCACTGTTCAAATGAGAGAGGGAGAGAGGGAGAGCCAAGCTATAGAGACCATATAGGTTATTGTGAGAGCTGGACTGGCCCATATGCTGTCCTGTAGGCTCGTATGTCTGGTCAGAGGGAGAGGAGAGAGACCGTATGTCTGGTCAGAGGGAGAGGAGAGAGACCGTATGTCTGGTCAGAGGGAGAGGAGAGAGACCGTATGTCTGGGGTTGATATGAATTTGGATCCAGTACTAAACCATGTCAGGTCTGTGGACAGTTAAATAGCAGGTAGTTCTTTCAGTACCTGCACTAATGAGACTCAGACCGCAGGAGCAGAGGTACGCTAATCACACACTTAAACACTACACACACACTTTTAAACACGCTAAACGCAACACACTCTTAAACATGCTAAAGACACTTAAACATACCAATCACACATTTAAACACATTAAACACACAAACATGCTAGACACACACAAACACGCTAACACTTACAAATATACTACTGTGAACACACACATGACCTTAAAACAACACAGTGGTGCTGCACATATGAACACAGGGGCATGCTGGGAAAACGGGTCTCTCAGTCGCTCACGAGCTAGCGGTTACACTAGCATTCCCAACTCTCTCACATACCTCTCTCTCCCCCTCTACTCTCTCTCTGCTCTCCCCATGTCTCATCCTCTCTCTCTCTCTCTCTCACCCTCACCCCCCCACCCCCACCCCTCCCCTCTGGAGGTCCTGTCCAGAACAATGCCCGTTCAGATTAAGATTCCACAGGGCAAGCCAGCTGTAAACTCCCATGACGGCCCACCAGGGCTGCATGTGCGTGTGTGCGGTCTGTGTTTATATTTTGTGTGTTTGTATTATGTGTGTGTATGTATGACAATCAAGAATTTCCCCTCAGGGATAAAGTACCTCTCCATCTATCTGTGTGTGTGTAAATGTGTGCATGAATGTGTGTGTGAATGTGTTCCCTCCTGACATCACTACCCCCCAGAGCGTCCTGCCTCAGATTAAAGGATTAGTTGTTTCCAGAATAGCGCTCTCCACTGGCTTCTGCTAGCTCCCACTAGCTTCTGCTAGCTCCAGTTAGCTCCCACTAGCTCCCGCTAGCTCCCGCTAGCTTCTGCTAGCTCCTACTAGCTCCCACTAGCTTCTGCTAGCTCCAGCTAGCTCCCGCTAGTCCCACTGGCTCCCGCTAGCTCCCACTAGCTCCCACTAGCTTCCGCTAGCTTCTGCTAGCTCCCACTAGCTCCAGCTAGCTCCCACTAGCTCCCGCTGGCCCAGACCACCAGGTTACACAAGGACCTAGTATGTGTATGTGTGTGTGTGTGTGTGTGTGTGTGTGTGTGTGTGTATGTACAGGATGATAACATGATTTAACCCATATAATAACCCAGGACGAATCTAGGATCTTATCATATAATCCCGCTCAATATACTCAGTTACTTTCAACGACCCCTCATCAGTTCATGGGTTCATTGGTTCATCTGCACCTCCTGTCCTGACCAATGAGCCGACCGTTCAATCAGAGGCCAATCACACTAATGCCAGCCAATGAAAGGAAGGCTTTTCAAAGGTGTAGGATGTGGTTTGTGATTTTGTGTTAAGACTTTTTGTTTTTTTAATTTTGAAAAGATTTTGAGAAAAATGCAATGTGTGTGTTTGTGAGTGTGTGTTTGTATGTGAGTGTGTGTGTGTGTGTGTGTGTGTGTGTGTGTGTGTGAGTGAGTGTATGTGTGTGTGTGGGGAAGGAGTGACCCACCTGTCCCGTGACGCCCTGCCCCATCCTGCAGGTCCTGGTCCAGCCCTGGTGCCTGGGGGGTTTTGGGGGGGGTGAGCAGGCAGGGCCCCGGGGCCTGGGGGGTGTTGGGGGGGGTGAGCAGGCAGGACGGGTCCAGCGCCAGCCTCTTGTGGCAGCCCAGGTGGGCGTGGCCAGCGTCGGGGAGAGAGCTCTGGAGCTCCAGGCTCCGCAGCTTCTGGGTCAGCTCCGCCTCCGCCTCGCCCCCGCTGCTCAGCCCGCCGTGGGCCCCCCGGGGGGCCTGGGGGGGGGCGGGGGCGGGGTCAGGGGCGGTGTCAGGGGCGGGGTTGTCCAGAGGGGGGGGAGGGGTGTGGGGGGAGGAGGAGGAGGAGGAGGAGGGGGGGTCCCGGAAAGCGGACTCGGAGGGCGGAGAGGAGGACTGGAGGTCTGAGGTTGTCCCGTTAAAAACCTTGGAGGGGAGAGAGAGGGAACGAAGGAAGAGGGAGGGGGAGAGAGTAGGATAGAAGGGGAGGAGGGAGGGGGGGGGAGGCAGGGGGAGGGTGAGAGGGGGAGAGGAGGGAGGGGGAGGAATAAGAACCAGATGAAGGCTCATCAAACTGAAGTCTCCTGCAGTCATCACAGCTCTAATAACGTTGTCTTCACGTTTGAAACGGACGCATTATCGAACGCCAGTGGGACTCTGCTCCCTGATTGGTCGGGGCGCCAGGCTGACTGGCTGGGGTCGGATAGGTGGCGTTACCTGCTGGTCAGGGTCAGGATGAGCCTGCGTCTCATTGGTGAAGACACGACCTATGACCTCCTTTAGGCGGCGGAGCTGCTGGAGCAGGGCGGGGTCTGTGATTGGCTGAGCCAGCTCCAGGTGGAAGGTGTTGCTAGGCAGGATGAGGGGCGGGTGGTCGTCGAAACTCTCCAGGATGTCTGCTGTGGACAGGATATGACATCATCAACAACAGAACGACGTGATCAGAACTCTGACAGAGCTTTCTCAAAGTGTGTGTGTTGTGTGTCTTACAGTATCTGAGTGTGTGTGTGTTACCTTTGTATGTGTGTGTGTGTGTGTGTATATATGAGTGTGTGTGTGTATATATGAGTGCGTGTGTGTGTATGTATATGTGTGCGTGTGTGTGGTGTGTGTGTATATGTGTGTGTGTGTGTGTGTGTGTGTGAGTGTGTGTGTGTGTGTCCCACCGGTGGTCAGGGCAGCGGGGGCGTCCTGGGGGGTGGGAGTCCATGCGGAGGGGCAGGCTCTGCCAGGGTTGTACTCTCTCAACATGTGGTGCAACTGAGCAGCATTCAGCGCCATGAACTCAGCCCTCAGAGAGCTCCACGAGGCCTACACACACACGCACACACACACACACACACACACACACACACACACACACACACACACACAGAAACAACCACACATAATAAACACACATATAAACAGTAAAAACACTTGTCATCCACAAAGCTACCAAGCATTGTTGTCATTTGTACTGAAAGAGACAGAAACCTAGAGAGAGAGAGAGAAGACCTCCCGGAGTCCGATAGATACCCTTGTGTCTGCTGTGGATGTCGTAGCATGTCCGTAGAATGTTCTCTCTCCTATGATGCTTTTTAGCCTATCTTACTCTGAAATGTAATTTAATGTAATGTATTGCTTTATAAATGTTCTTAGCCGGTAGACAAACATACTCCTGGAGCTTGCTCGATCGCCTTGTTGAGAGGGGTCAGGGAAGAATTTTTACAGCTCACTTATCTGGCCCCCGGGTGATTACTGTTTTTTTGCTTCCCTCTGGAATATGTAGAGAGTGGGTCGTATGCCCACCTCCCTTGTTCTCTGTAAAGCGCATTGTGTTGCCTCTGGGTATGAAATGTGCTATACAAATAAAGCTTTGATTGATTGATTGATTGATTGATTGAGAGAGAGAGAGAGACAGAGAGAGAGGGATAGAGAGAGAGACACACAGAGAGAGAGACGTACGCCAGGGTATCTCCTCCCCAGTCTCCCTCTCTTGTTGTCATATTTCCAGATCTCTCCCAGAACAGAGACAAACAGAGTGGGCGGCAGCCAGGAAGCCAGCTGGGCGTGTGTGTGTGTGTGTGTTACTTTAAGCCTGGCAGGTCAACACGTTTCCCTGGCTCTCCCAGCCCAGCCAGGTTCTCACAGTGTCCAACCAATCAGGAACACACGTACACATACACGTACACACACGCAGACGGACAGGTTTCCTCCACCTACACGCTCACAGACATCATCTCCTGCAGATCTGGTGAAGCGTTGAGATAATAAGATAATCCCCTAAATAATATGATCTCTCAGGTTACTACGGAAAGGCCATTCAACACACACACACGCACATGGACGCACAGACACACACACACTCACATGGACGCACACACACACACACTCACATGGACGCACACACACACGTGCATGGACGCACACACACACACACATGGACGCACACACACGCACATGGACGCACACACAGGTCAGAGGTCATCCCTAGCTTCTGGGACACTGAGAAGACCGGGACAGAACAGGACGTCTCTTGAGGAAGCCCTTCCTGCGTCCTCAGGGACAGACTGAGGACAGACAGAGGACACACCCTGTCCAGCGCTGTCCTTCCCTCTGTCTACCTGTCTCTCTGTCTACCTGTCTCTCTGTTTCCCTGTCTCTCTGTTTCCCTGTCTCTCTGTCTACCTGTCTCTCTGTTTCCCTGTCTCTCTTGTCTACCTGTCTCTCTCTCTCTGTCTACCTGTCTCTCTGTCTACCTGTCTCTCTCTCTCTGTCTCTCTGTCTACCTGTCTCTCTGTTTCCCTGTCTCTCTTGTCTACCTGTCTCTCTCTCTCTGTCTACCTGTCTCTCTGTCTACCTGTCTATCTCTCTCTGTCTCTCTGTCTACCTGACTCTCTCTGTCTACCTGTCTCTCTCTCTCTGTCTGTCTCTCTGTCTACCTGTCTCTCTCTCTCTCTCTCTGTCTACCTGTTTCCCTGTCTCTCTCTCTCTACCTGTCTCTCTATCGCCCTGTCAGTCCCATTTAACCAGCCTGAAAACAGGTTTACTAGTTCTTTAGGTCCCATAAACCGGACCAGAAGCAGGATGTTTGTTTCTGTGAGTGTATGTGTATGTGTATGTGTATGTGTGTGTGTGTGTGTGTGTGTGTGTGTGTGTGTGTGTGTGTGTGGTGGGGGTGTTTGCATACAGTACATGTGTGTGTTCTTTGTCTTCTCTCTCACCTATATTCAGTTGTGTGATGGTATTTGAATTCTGCACAGCTCACAGTAATACTGTTACTGACTGACTAAATAACTAACAGCGTAGTCAGTGTTCTACTACTCACCAGAACTCACAAAGGCTTCTCCTTTATAAACAAGTGACTAAGAGCTTAATCTAGTGCTGAGGTCAAAGTACAAGAATAGTACTAGTGCTGCGAGCAGCAGTGAGCGGGCCCTCGCACCCCACGCGTGTCGGGGTGCTGCGCCGTTAAAGGCTGTGCTATTTCGGTGTGCAGTACTGAGAGAAACTTCCTGTCACCAGTAGGTGGCGCTCTAGGCGTGACTTAATACCGAAGCATAGATGTGTTCAGGACGGTACCTTGATGAAGCGTGAGAAATGTTGAGTAAGTCGGATAACGTATGTAGGAGTTATGAGGACTTCCTGTTTCACCAGTAGGTGGCGCTGTAAGTGTGACTCAATACCGACACATAGATGGGTTCAGAAGGCCACCTTCATGAAGCGTCAGCAATTTGGTGCAAATCGGATGATGTATGCAGGAGTTATGAGGACTTCCTGTTTCACCAATAGGGGGCGCTATACGTATGACGCAATACTGACACATAGATGTGTTCAGGACAGAACCGTCATGAAGCGTGAGCTATATCGGACAAATTGGATAATGTATGGAGGAGGTATGAGGACTTCCTGTTTCACCAATAGGTGGCGCTATAAGTATGACGCAATACTGAAACATAGATGTGTTCAGGACAGAACCGTCATGAAGCGTGAGATATATCGGACAAATTGGATAATGTATGGAGGAGTTATGAGGACTTCCTGTTTCACCAATAGGTGGCGCTTTAAGTATGACGCAATACTGACACATAGATGTGTTCAGGACAGAACCGTCATGAAGCGTGAGATATATCGGACAAATTGGATAATGTATGGAGGAGTTATGAGGACTTCCTGTTTCACCAGTAGGTGGCGCTGTAAGTGTGACTCAATACCGACACATAGCTGGGTTCAGAAGGCCACCTTCATGAAGCATCAGCAATTTGGTGCAAATCGGATGATGTATGCAGGAGTTATAAGGACTTCCTGTTTAACCAATAGGTGGCGCTATACGTATGACGCAATACTGACACATAGATGTGTTCAGGACAGAACCGTCATGAAGCGTGAGATATATCGGACAAATCCGATAATGTATGGAGGAGTTATGGGGACTTCCTGTTTCACCAATAGGTGGCGCTATAAGTATGACGCAATACTGACACATAGATGTGTTCAGGACAGAACCGTCATGAAGCGTGAGATATATCGGACAAATTGGATAATGTATGGAGGAGTTATGAGGACTTCCTGTTTCACCAATAGGTGGCGCTATAAGTATGACGCAATACTGACACATAGATGTGTTCAGGACAGAACTGTCATGAAGCGTGAGATATATCGGACAAATTGGATAATGTATGGAGGAGTTATGAGGACTTCCTGTTTCACCAATAGGTGGCGCTATAAGTATGACGCAATACTGACACATAGATGTGTTCAGGACAGAACCGTCATGAAGCGTGAGATATATCGGACAAATTGGATGATGTATGGAGGAGTTATGAGGACTTCCTGTTTCACCAATAGGTGGCGCTATAAGTATGACGCAATACTGACACATAGATGTGTTCAGGACAGAACCGTCATGAAGCGTGAGATATATCGGACAAATTGGATAATGTATGGAGGAGTTATGAGGACTTCGTGTTTTATGGCGAAATGTCAAACTTTGGCGGGGCGCCACGGCAAGGGTGTTTGGTGAAAACTCAATTTTTTTGATAACTTTTGATCACAAAGGTCTTAAGATGAAGCTGACCCGATATGAAGTTGATCGGATGAAATCTGTAGGAGGAGTTCGTCGAAGTACGAGGCATGGAAATGGTCAAAACAAGGACAAAATGGCACATTAAGAGCAAAATGGCGGACTTCCTGTTGCATGTTGGGTATAGCTCCAAGAGACATTTAAGTGTGGCTCGATGAAATACATATGCCCTCCGAATTTCGTTCGCCTACATCAAACTGAAAGGTGGGGCTCGCCATTTTAAATTTTCCAGGGGGCGCTCTTGAGCCGTTTTGCCACGCCTATTTCCGGCACCCATGAATTATCAAATTTTTCACCGGGACTGACGTATCTGCAAAGTTTCATCCGTTTTCATCGATGTTTAGGCC